>NC_134825.1:71396166-71996166 GCF_004210375.1 Tachypleus tridentatus
AAGCCTCTTACAGTTGATTAAGTTCTAATGGTTTTTTACTAGATGATTTTACTTGAATTGAGAATTACAAATTTATTTGAGAATTACAAATGAAACAGCTTTGTTGCTCAAATTGAGCTGCCATAGTAATTTTGTGTGGAAGTTTTATTAAAAGTTCAATACCGTTAAATCTTTTACTATAATCGTACAAGTGAATTATTTAATTAATTTTTGTCTTTAGAAAATCCCGTGGAGGATTTAGAAATAACAGTAATACGTTGCAAGCCTGATGGGATTGATGCCTTATGTCGAACAACAAAGTTCACAAAAAAAGAATTGAAGTTAATGTATCAAGGATTTAAACAGGTAGGCTTAAGTTATCTTATATAATGGTTTATGTTTTGAGAAAAAATGTGTAGGATTTCAATAAATAACATTTACTGCTCTTCACATGAATAATTCAAAACATTTTGAGTAAACAAACAGACATTTTAGTCTTTATTTAGAATTCAATGACCAACAACCCAAATTCTTCTACTGTGCTTGAAAACACATTTTTAACGTCTAATTTTTTCTGGTTCTCTTGGATTTGTTTTTTTTAAGAATTTAATTTCTTCATATCTGTCACATCTTTAACTGAAAAAATAATATTCCTTATGGCTTCTTCCTACATAAAGTACTGTTTTATTTTGAAATATCAAAGCGAAGTGCTGCCTATAATAGCGTAACGGTAGATTTAGGTTAGGAAAAACAAACTCTAATGTAATAAGTACTTTTCACTATTATAAGTTAGCGACTTTAATACTTACGTGAATAAATAAATAACTGAAATCGTTACTTCGAAGCTTTGATATTTTTATAATTCACTAATGTCTACTGCCTCACATCATCAGTTTAGGGGTGTGTGTGTTTTCTTATAACAAATTACAGAATTAACAAACACAGAGCAAACAAATTTAACATAAAGAACAACCTTAAGGAAATATAAGATAGTGCACGCTTTAATATTGTCCAAACTACAGAATTAAAAAACACAGAGCAAACAAATTTAACATAAAGAACAAACTTAATGAAATATAAACTTATTATATAAATATAATAAGTTCAGCAAAACCATATCGTACGTGCGTCTGCAGGAGTGTTTTGTTATAAATAGATTAGTTCAACTCTAGAAGACGAATAGTTGTTTTTTTTATTTAAGTGAAAATGTTGTACAATAGATTACCCGCGCTATGTCCACCATAGGAAAACCAGAGGTTTAGTGTTTTGAGCTCTCAAGCTTACCTCCGAGACGAAGACGATAATAAAACGGTAGTGATATGTGTTTAGTATCATGTTATGCACACTGTATTACCAGTGTCCTAAAATTGGAAATGTCCTATCATATCTTATTTGTTTATGATAGAACAAATCGGAAGTGTACAGAAAGAGAAATTGTTAAATATGTGTACTGCAAGAATGTATTCTACAGGAAAATCACTGTACTATACACAGAGTTTAGTGAGGATTTCACTACAAAATATTTTGTACGTGTAAACCTGGGTCTCCCAAGTAAAAAGCTTGAACTCTTGTAACACTAGAATTAGGATTCAATCCCTGGGACAGGGAGCTCATTGTGTAGTTTCAAGATTAAAGAACACAAACTTACCCAAGTTTAGATAATGCTAACAATTATAATATGGAAAACGCGTTATCGCTACAATGTTGAAAGTGTATCATAATTACAACTACCGTTCGTAAAACTTCTTTATAACCGTCGTATGAGGATGTTTTTTCACTATAATTGTAGTTATGCTATTTAATTCGTGTAATTACTGTAATTATAATACGAAACACACGTGTCATCACTATATATGTAATATGGAACTTGTGTTATTACTATAACTATAGGTTGTTTTTAGCATCCAACTTACCATGATAGCGATGCTAAGTTATTAGGCACTAATAGTAACATTAGAAGCTATATAACTATTAAAATCAGAAAGCAAATTACACAGTTAAAAGGAACGAGCTGCTGATGAAGTCTAGTTTTTAACTAACTCAGTCACATTTCCTGTCTAGTTTTCTTTCCTTTCATCACTTAAGTAGCTTTACTGCATCATCCTGAAAGACCCATTTATCTACATTGCATTACATAGAATCCGTACAACCTGCTGTTCAGTTTTACTTATCAAGTTTCGCATACAGAATATAATGCAAGTTTGTGAGTATGTGTGTGCATTTCGTTATCACTTGTATTGAAGAAATCCAGAACAGTTGCACAAAACTTCCTTTTCTTTCATACTTGTAGCTTATACACGTTGTACTATTATTATTTTCTGTTATCTGTGAAAACAGAGTGGCGCATTTGGTTAATACGGCAAACTACTGGCATCGTTTTCTTCATAGGCTTGTCCAACGGGAATTGTCAATGAGAACACCTTTAAAGATATATACGCCCAGTTCTTTCCACAAGGAGGTGAGACTATTTTCGTAATTTCATCACTTTACAATAATATGCTTCTCGAAAGATAAAATATTGTTATACTAAGTTTGTTTACTCGTGTTATTATGATTTCAATTAACGAACTCGAGACAAAACTGACTTTGTCCAGTCTTAATGACGCTTTACATAATTAGCGTAAACATTATGACTCTAAGAACACGAAACACACATAACTCTTTGATGTGGTAAAATGTTGGAAGCTATATTTCAATAAACAGCTTCTCTGCATTAATGTTATATATATTCTTTTAACGACAGATAAATGAGAAACTATTTGAAATCGGTGGTTTTTTTTTTTTGGGGGGGCGAATCTTCTTTTATAATCTTCTGATTAACATTGTAAATCATTTCATAAAAGATTAGGAAAAACGCTTCTGTTTCCGTTTGAGAAAAATGCATTTTTTTCTTAATTCATCAAAACTAATATTAAACATCCATAAATTATTACCTACGTTTTTTATGAAACTTTAATTTTGAGTTTAGATTTGTTTTTGACTTGAAAAAAGCTGTTATTTTTAGTAAATAATCAGGCAAACATTCAAGTCATTGCATTATCGTGCCAAACTTCCTGGTTTGATTGAGTCAGTCGACAGAAGACAGAACAATGATTCCAGTGGTAATCATATAAACAGATAATTTATGCATACTGAACACAGAGTTTTATTGCAAAAGATTCTGTCTTAAAGCGTATCGTTTCAACACGTGATAAAACGTATCGTTTCAACACGTGATAAAACACTTAAGTAATGTTACTACAACTCAACACGTTTCGAGAACAGAGTTCCTCTAAAATATGTAAATAACATAAAGTGGTTTGACTTTCTTAAAGGAAACTAATTTATACTGTACATTTACATTTAAATTTTCGTCATTTTAGTTCCGCTTCGTTGGTAATTTAAACACCGTAGAGTTGAAATTTGTAATGTATGGCTTTTGCAGGAGAGCAGTGTTTCTTTTTCCTGTGCTGAAGTCTTTTTCAGATCACGGTGTCTTTTGTGTTGTGTAACTTGTGTTGGACCTGTAATGGAATTTTGGTGAATATTGTCATCTCTATGGTGTTGGTTTGTTCTGAATTTCGCGCAAAGCTACACGAGAGCTATCTGTGCTAGCCGTCTCGAATTTAGCAGTGTAAGACTAGAGGAAAGACAGCTAATTATAACCACCCATCGCTAACTCTTGAGCTACTCTTTTACCAATGAATAATGGGATTGACTGTAACATTATAGTATAACGCCCCCACGGCTGAAAGGGCGAACATGTTTGGTGCGACGGGGATTCGAACCCGTGATCCTCAGATTACGAGTCGAGTGCCTTAACCAACCTGTTCATGCTGGGCCAAGTATGGTGTTGGAGAAGCCTTAACTCACCTGGTCATACTGGGCCAAGTATGGTGTTGGAGAAGCCTCAACTCACTTGGTCATGCTGGGCTAAGTATGGTGTTGGAGAAGCCTTAACTCACCTGGTCATGCTAGGCCAAGTATGGTGTTGGAGAAGCCTCAACTCACTTGGTCATTCTGGGCTAAGTATGGTGTTGGAGAAGCCTCAACTCACTTGGTCATGCTGGGCTAAGTATGGTGTTGGAGAAGCCTTAACTCACCTGGTCATGCTGGGCTAAGTATGGTGTTGGAGAAGCCTTAACTCACCTGGTCATGCTGGGCCAAGTATGATGTTGGAGAAGAGTAGCAGTACCGACAGCATTGTGATGACTTATTGTTATTTTCACTATTGAAAAGAAAATAATATCTAATAAATTTGAAAACAAATTGGGTAAACACACACGTGTGTTCCTATTCAGATATTTGTTTAGGTTTTTTCATTCTTGTTCTATTTTGATATAAATTTTATCTTATTTCGTTGGTATATCAATGCTATTTATCCATGTGAATGTCACGTGGAGGTGCTCGTGATCATTTAGTTTCATATTTAATTCAATGATATTAAAAGAGTTGCCTTAATTGTCACATTTTCGCCGCGATTTAATTGCATTTCTTCCAAATTATTTTTGTAATTTTCATAAACCTTCCATAAGGCGTCCATGATTGGAAGGCTTAACAATTTTCTTAAAATAAACCTAATTATTAAAGACCTTTACCGTAAAAATATTTACAACTGAAGCTTAACACTTCCTTTCTTAACTTTAAAAAATGTGGTCATATATAAAGCATAAGGCCTAAGACTAAAAAATATATGGTATCTATGGTAACTTTTACATATCTTCAGGAAGTTTTCTTAACTCTCTTTGCAAAAACATATGAGCAGAAACACACTTAAATATGTTATTAATATATTATTATTACGTACAATTTAGCTGACTTTTGACGTAGTTATATATAATTTTGTTTCAGCATCTACAACCTTATTAATAGATCAAAGTATTAGAACAAAAATGTTTTTCTTTCTATTAGAGACTGGTCCCTATGCTCACTATGTGTTCAAAGCCTTTGATCGAGACCGAAATGGCACAATCAGCTTTCAGGTAATACGATTTTTTTCTCGAGTTAACTATAAGTCGATTACTGAGAGTATAACTTATTTCATTTAAATTAATTATTAAGTATTCTCAGATAAATCTTTATATATCTATATATTAACGAGATAAACTGAATACTTGTTGTTACCATTGTTTTCATAATATTTAATACACCATAAAATGAGTTTGAGATCGATAAGTGAGGTAAACCTTTTGTTTTGTGATTACAATAATTTCCATAGAAACAACAGTTTCTCAATAAAACAAAATTCAATACCATCTATGAACTCGTAAATTGAACTAAACTTTCTTGTTATTTTAGGTTTCTATTGATTGAGAGTTTTGATTTTCTCTCAACGGTTTCACATAAATTAAGTACTGCTTGATATATACGTGTAAGTCTGATATATTTCGGGAAAATCGAGTGAGTAAACTCTTGCTATTTCATAGCGGGCATTTCACAGGTATGCAAAACAAGTGCAAATATGGAACTGATATGAAAACAGTAAGCTAAGTTTGTTCATTAAGGGTAACTACGCACCGTTTGACGAGTAAGGTGAAAAGGACAGAAACATTTTTTTCAGGGGTAAAACGCGAGGACTGGAATAATTACAGAGACCCATGATTTTTTTATTGTCTTGAAATGTTCTGCAGTAATTCCTGCACACCAAATCTTAAAATGATATCCATTTTTCTTCATCGCCTAAAGATATTTCACAAAACGTTATGTATGATTTTATATAAGTGAATAATTTTCATTTAAATCGGGTCATATTTTGTTATGCTTAAAATGCTGTCAAACCGCTAGCTATAGATATTTCTAGACCAATCGTGACATGTGTGTCTTATGGGTCGTTCTAGAACCCAAAAATAATAGTAAAAAGTGTACATTGTGGTAAACGAAATATTAATTTGATCTAAGTAATATATTTTCTTCTAGGTTTGTAAAAAAAAATCCTTAAGTGACAGAAGTATTATTTTAAAAATCTGCGTAGCTGGATTATGGAGAATCCGTGTTTAAAACCCCAACAACTTTTATGAAGTTTAAATTCGCAGGCCTGTGTTATGAATGTTTCGAACATTACATTATACAAAGTTTGAACTTAACATCTTGAATGCAAGTATAAATTAGAATGTTGAGATAGAGTTTGTATGATAAAAAGATAAAATTTGTCGCTTGCAATCACATACATCGTTTTCTTTAAATCTAACTTATTCTTCTTTGTGCACGAACTTATCATAACTGAGAAATGGCGGAAATGTCATAATATTCACACATTAAAGTAACGACAGTCTAACGAGAGTAAAGATAGGAGTAATAAACTTGATATTACACTTCATCTTTGTTGCACGTGTGAACAGTTTTGTCACACTAGAAGTAGAAACTGGTTTTGTAGAAAAGTAAATGAATAAAAAATTCCGCTTCCTGGAAGTCGTGGACTCAAGTAAATAATTAGAAGGAACATTCCTAAAGAAATCATCGCTAATCGCGTAGTTTAAAGAGTGCAATCGGTAAAGGTAACGATGTATTTTTATGTTTGTCTTGGGTTATAGCTTGTACTTAATTAAACATTAACATTCACAGTTGTCTCTCTCTATACACAGAAACTTGAGTAATTCGACTAACGACAACAAACTATACGTTATAAGGAATCCAGTTTATTCTTGAATGTTGGGTATTTGAAAGATTGTTGCTATTACTGGACAGAAACTACGTTAGAAGTAACTCAAGTTAAAAAAAACAAAACAAACTAAGGCTTAATCAAAAGGCCGTCAAGATAATACAGCAATATGGATGTAACCCGCTGTAACTTGGTAACATGTTGCAAATCTAAGAACAAACTGGACTTTAGCCAAATTTTTTTATGAGAAGAAGAAAACACTTACCATTCTGTAGATAGAAAAATCACCTTACATATATTTGAGATACATTTCTATGTTTGTTGCAACGTTACTTGTGATAAGTTTTTTCTAGCTTTAAACTACTGTATGTTTTTGTAATGTAATATTACCACTTTTATGGTTAGGAGTTTTAGTTTGTTAATGTTAGATAATATAGCTATTCCTCTCCATGTGAATATAATGTTATTACAATAATTGCTTTAGGTGTAAAACTCAAAACTGTAAAACAGTACATACTTAGTTATTAATAACTACAAAATATACACTACGTCTATTAATATACTATGCTGCCTTTGTTATATATGATATAAATTTATTTGTCAATAAATCAATGATAATTTTTTTTCCACTAAATGGTTTCCCCCCCGCTAGTACAGCGGTAAGACTACGGATTTACAACACCAAAATCAAGGGTTCGATTCCTCTCGGTGGGCTCGGCAGGTGGCCCAGTGTGGCTTTGCTGTAAGAAAAACACACACACTAAATGGTCAGTACAAAAACGACCAGTAAGGATTTGTTTACAGGTTTGGTCAGTGGAGAACCATTTAAAGGTTATTAATACACTCTTCAATCTTGAGAAACTGATAGTACTTGCAATTTAATTATGTTTTCGAGTTACTATTATGTTTATTAACCTCATAACTAATTATTCTAAACTATTAATAACAAACATTGTACAATTTTCCCTTAGAATAAAATTTATACTGGAATAACGCTGATAAAAAATCATTAGCTATCTAGTCTAAAGGATTGTACTTGAACCCTGAGAGTGTAAAATCGGTTAGAGTAAGATGGGAAGTTTCATCGCGTTTTACACTCTGAAAGTCTGATAACAGTTAGTAATTATAGAAGCTTAATCACACTATATACCTGAACTCTAAGAGTCTAAAAGCTTTTAAAGTAAGCATAGAGGTATAATCGCACTTTATACATGAACTGTGAGAGTTTGATGCCAGTTATAGTGAGTACAGATGTTCAGTCAACTATATACTTCAACTATAAGAGACTAAAGTCATTTAGAGTAGAGAGACGTTGATTCACGCTATACACGAATGATTTACATACGGTAACGTAGTGGTATCACTGTAGGTATGGCACCATGTTTAACACACATATATATATATATATATATAATTCACGGAGAATTCTCGATCATTTAACAGTGCAATGCCGTGAAGGGTACGCTTATGCCTGGAGACATATGTTACAGCTGTAAAAGGATATTTATACAGCAAGGTTAACGAGCAACGCAATACACAAAACGCACAAAATTTCGAAATATTCTCCATGAATACAGAAGGACTATCTCAGCAGAGCGTTTAAGATATAACGGGCTCAGAAACAAAATCCAAGTCAAACAATCCAAAGCAATGAACTAATCCTTAAAGTAAAGACTATAGTTATAGAAGCAAATTTTATCACTCACAAAGGGCTCTCGGTAAAGCTGGACATGTCCCCGGTACCGTTAAAATGACAACAGAGAAGGATTTAGATTAGACAGAGGCTCAAATTTTACAGCTACACATCAAAATAAACAGCTGTATTCGTGTGAAATGTGGTCAAATAGACGGAAATCCTTGCAATCTCATTCAATCAAATACCTGTCAGTTTCTCCAATGGATTGCTCTGTCTGATCTGCTTAAGTGAGGCCTTGAACGAAGTACAATGGAGGGTTTATGGAAATATGTAAGATGCAAGATTGAATCGTTGTCCTTTGAAGAGACTTGCCGTAAGGGGAATTGTGGTGCCTGGTAGTAGTGCGAAATCAAGACCATTTGAATGAACACAATCAGTGATGGCAAAGTATCTCTAAAGGCAGTAAGAGATCTGAAGTACATTTTCTTATAAAACCTGATCAACTCCCAGTAACTGTAATGAACGCAGAAAGTCACTTACCAGTTCTATTAATGTTTAAACTGGAACTCTGGAGTTCAACTATAAAGAAAAACTGAAATTGCTAACAGGAGTTAATAAATATTTAGATTATTGAGTAATGTAAAATTGACAGCTCCTAAATTAATATTTGCTATGAAGTTTATTTGTCTAAAGATTTATATTTACGGGGTCAACGCAACATTAGTACTTAAGACACTGACAGGAAAGTCTAAACTGTTGTGCCTTTTTCAAATTGCGTATGTGATTGGAACTTCCAGTGATTTAAAAATTATAGGTTTTGTTTGTATTATTAAACATTATAGACTCTAGAAAATGTATCAGAAGTATTAAATTGGAAGACCAACTTTGCGTTTCATTCTAATTCACAGTTAGACTAATTCTATATAGAAACCTTATAATTCAGTTAAAGTCTTTTTTTTTTCTCATTTCGTTCTTCAGACATCTGGTATGAACTAGAAACCAAATACGAAACTTCTTTTTTTAAGGTTTTTTAATGAATTCAGTAAGATTAAGGCTGCGAATAGTGAAACAAACATGTCCGCCTCTGAGTAAAGACGTGGAAAGCTTAGACTTTTTATTTAATACTTTCAATCTTATCTGAAGCAGAATTTTCAAGCCTATCGAATGTCAGAATTTAGCACGTGATCCAATAGCCTCATGCTCCGGCACTCGTGCATGACGTAGTTGATGCTCTTAAAGTATTCCCGACCTCGACATGAGGCATCAATCATCAAGCTTTAGAAGATTTTCTGGCATATTTCTCTGCAGTAAACTTCTAATAAGTATTATTTTGCTGTTCCCTCATGAGTCCTTTGTTATAGTACTGGGTTTATTACATCAATCTGACGCAGCTGTAAAGACTCCATAATGGCTACAATTTTGGGAATGTTTAGCACATTTGAGAATCCAGTTGAAATATAAATCTGAGTAGAAGAAACAAAACGAGCAAGAAAGTCAAGTAGAGTGATAAACAAAATCTACAGAAACCATTTAATGTGATGTAATCGAAAGTCTTTAGCCCAGAACAACATAATTAGGACTCGAGAAAAAAGCAAAAAACAGCATATTTTACCAGCAGTTAAACGGATGTATGTATTTTCTCTATGGTTACCAGTTCATTTTTAAATTATTTTTGTCAGTACCATAATACATGTCAATGTTATCTCTATGTTTACCTGGTTATTGTTGGTATTATATTTCATGTAAATATTTGCACTTTATTTATATTTTCATACCTAAATTATTTCTATCAGTAGCTTATACAAACTTTATGTTCTATATACGTCTACTATGTATGTATAATTACATAATTTTAAGCAGTCGAAGGTGCTTATTTTAACATTACAACAATATCTTCGTACAGTATCAGAATCTACCCATGAAACATTTAAACAGATGTGCTACTATATTTTCTTATTTTTCGTGATTTTTTCATAAGCAGAAAGAATAGAACATCTTTAATTTATGGTGACTGAAATCCGTGTTTTTGACCTTATTTTTAATGTGGTTCGCTTTTTTACGTTATCATTTAACCACACTGGTTTTAAACTAAATTCGTAAGAAATGTATTCCACTTCATTTTAATATAAAACAATATTTAAATTAAATGACATTTTACTTTACGGTTTCCACGTTACTCCCATCCGTTTTAATCACAAAGGAAGTAGGTTTGACACTAAATAATACAAGGAATTCCACGTGCGCTATAGTTTTATAAACTATGTAACATACAGTTGATTTCTCATAAAAGCAGTCTGTAATTGTGTATTTCATGAATGATTTCTGTCTCAGACTGAGTTTTGTGAAGCATTAAAGGCAATACATATTTTATTGCTAATATAGTTTCAACATTATTTATACACAAAAGAGATTCGCTATGAGTTGTTAAGCACAAAGCAACTTAAAGCAGGTTAGGTAACGTTGGCTTTTATTAAACATGAAGCTACCCAAGGAGGCAAGCTTAATGCAACGATCTTGTGTGTGCGTATGTGTGTTTTTGTTTATAGCAAAGCCACATCTGGCTATCTACTGTGCCCACCGAGGGGAATCGAACCCCTGATTTTAGCCTTGTAAATTCGTAGATTTTCCACTGTTTCAGCAGAGGACAACGTTATTTTTGTTTGATATAAAACTACGCGGGGTGGGCAGATCATGTACGTTGTTTTTGGTTTGATATAAAGCCACACGAGGTGGATAACTCATGTAACGTTGTTCGTTTTTAAATATAAAGCTACATAAAGGGGAAGCTCAAGTAGCACAACAGGCTTCCGACATAACTTTAATAATGTCAACAGAAAATTAATGTATACTCTGCCAAACGTCTAAAACTATTCGTATCACCAACTTTCGATTGTTCAAAGCTCTTTGGTGAGTCTGCCTATGTTGTTGGAGTTATAACGTAGAGAACCACTTGTATGTTTTCGCTGAAAGAAACGATACTCTAAAGTTACTATTTACATCCGCCTACCGCAAGTACAGCGGTAAGTCTACGGATTTACAACGCTAAAATCAGGGGTTCGATTCCCCTTGGTGGGCTCAGCAGATAGCGTGATGTGGATTGGATATAATAAAAACACATACTATTTAAGTATATATACATTTAAACGAACGTTGTAATATGAATGTCATTCAAAGTTATATTCCTGTAAAAATTGGACATTTTCTATTGTAACCATTGGTGCACTTTTTTAGGGAATATTTATAAGTGAAATTTAGATATATTCGTTGAAACCTTGTAGCTTACAAATATTTTATCTTGTGCCATTTATTGTACTAACGTATATGTATGCAGTATTATATACACTTTACTTATAAACTCATCAGGTTCAAACAATCTATATTTTAAAGATTCTTAATAAATGTTCCCCTCTAAGCAAGAATAAAAATACCAGGTACTTAGAAACCACTAAGTTATCCTTCCCTCTCCCGATTCTACAGCCTAGAAGATATATATATATTTTTTTAGTTTAATTACTGAAAAAGATATCTCGGGGTGACAGTAAACATGTTTAAATCTGTAGAATATGAGGTCGTAATTTGCAATAGTGTTTGAAAAATATATTTATTTTGAAGAAGTTATTTATAAGTCGAATATGTTTTCGTCACTTTGAAGAACAATATTTTACCTCTTACAATTTTCATTATTAAAAAGAAATTCAGGTTGATATCGCACACCTACATAAATTAATAGCTGCGCCATCTACTGACAAGCAGTAGCGAAATTATAATATTTTGTATTAGTTACGGGAAACTGTCATGTTAAACTATATATTTCATAATGGTGTCCTGCAAACAAAACCCTAGTTCTGTTGCTCTAGCTAACTAATGAAGATAGAATAACTTAGATTAAAACGTAATTTACTATTGACATCCAAATTTGTGAAAAGTATAAATATTAGTAGACTTAGAACACTTATTATAAGAGAGTCAAATTTTGTTTATAAATTAATCATTCGTTTTCATGTATTGTGTATTATATGTTAACTGTAAGATAGAAATCAGTACATTACATGTTCATTATAACTCTAGAATTCAGTATTTCCATGTTTATTATTGTAAGTTAGAAATCAATATATTACATGTTCACTACAAAATAAAAGTATATATTTTCTATATTCATCATTATAAGTTAATAGTCAATATATACCATCTTCAATAGCTTTTAATTTTTTAGATGTTTATTTGCAAAATGGATTTACAATATAATAATAACCATACTAGATAAATATTTGTATGGGTAATGGAGGCTGGAAAGATAGTCTTTTAGATACTCTGAAACTTATATCATTCATATAAAGAATAGATACATTACCTTCGCAACACGCCAACAATTTAAATTGTATTTACTATATCAAGCATTGTATGATTGCGCGTTTTTCGTGTATTTTAATCTGAATAATAGGTGTAAAAACCGTAGAACTATTTTTAATTAACAGTTGTCGTCTTCATTAAACATTTCGAAAACGAAGTTGAAGTTTGAACAAACACGTTAGGTTACTTGAGTGATTCATATTTGTTTGTAATATGTACACAAATTTATCTATCTTAAACACTGAATCAATAAAACTGAGATTTCATTTCACTAATGTTTAAGCACGCACTAAACACTTTCTAGGTAGGGTAATATTTTTTGAGATAAATGTCGTCGAATACTCCCATGCAGAAAACATGTTACACTTTATTAAAATCATGTATACTCTCATAAAAACTACCTAAAAGAAATAGTACAAGCCCGATAAGTGGAACATACACACTTCTTGATTGGCTGTTCAGCTGTCTTCTTTGCACGAAGAATATCAATTGAAATCGGGTACCCAGCTTATTATTAGAACCTTAATATACTAAGCTGTAATGACGTATATGATCTTATTAGACCTTTAATATACTAAGCTGTAATGACGTATATGATCTTATTAGACCTTTAATATACTAAACTATAATGACGTATATGATGATCTTATTAGACCTTTAATATACTAAGCTGTGATGAGATGTGTGATGATCTTATTAGACCTTTAATATACTAAGCTGTAATGAGATGTGTGATGATCTTATTAGACCTTTAATATACTAAGCTGTAATGAGATGTGTGATGATCTTATTAGACCTTTAATATACTAAGCTGTAATGAGATGTGTGATGATCTTATTAGACCTTTAATATACTAAGCTGTAATGAGATGTGTGATAATCTTATTAGACCTTTAATATACTAAGCTGTAATGAGATGTGTGATGATCTCATTAGACCTTTAATATACTAAGCTGTAATGAGATGCGTGATGATCTCATTAGACCTTTAATATACTAAGGTGTAATGAGATGTGTGATGATCTTATTAGACCTTTAATATACTAAGCTGTAATGAGATGTGTGATGATCTTATTAGAACCTAATATACTAAGCTGTAATGACGTATATGATGATCTTATTAGACCTTTAATATACTAAGCTGTAATGACGTATATGATGATCTTATTAGACCTTTAATATACTAAGCTGTAATGACGTATATGATGATCTTATTAGACCTTTAATATACTAAGCTGTAATGAGATGTGTAATGATCTTATTAGACCTTTAATATACTAAGCTGTAATGAGATGTGTGATGATCTTATTAGACCTTTAATATACTAAGCTGTAATGAGATGTGTGATAATCTTATTAGACCTTTAATATACTAAGCTGTAATGAGATGTGTGATGATCTCATTAGACCTTTAATATACTAAGCTGTAATGAGATGCGTGATGATCTCATTAGACCTTTAATATACTAAGGTGTAATGAGATGTGTGATGATCTTATTAGACCTTTAATATACTAAGCTGTAATGAGATGTGTGATGATCTTATTAGAACCTAATATACTAAGCTGTAATGACGTATATGATGATCTTATTAGACCTTTAATATACTAAGCTGTAATGACGTATATGATGATCTTATTAGACCTTTAATATACTAAGCTGTAATGACGTATATGATGATCTTATTAGACCTTTAATATACTAAGCTGTAATGAGATGTGTGATGATCTTGTTAGAACCTTAATATACAAGCTGTAATGACGTATATGATGATCTTATTAGACCTTTAATATACTAAGCTGTAATGAGATGTGTGATGATCTCATTAGACCTTTAATATACTAAGCTGTAATGAGATGTGTGATTATCTTATTAGAACCTAATATCCTAAGCTGTAATGACGTATATGATGATCTTATTAGACCCTTAATATACTAAGCTGTAATGAGATATGTGATGATCTTGTTAGACCTTTAATATCCTAAGCTGTAATGACGTATATGATGATCTTATTAGACCCTTAATATACTAAGCTGTAATGAGATGTGTGATGATCTTATTAGAACCTAATATACTAAGCTGTAATGACGTATATGATGATCTTATTAGACCTTTAATATACTAAGCTGTAATGACGTATATGATGATCTTATTAGACCTTTAATATACTAAGCTGTAATGACGTATATGATGATCTTATTAGACCTTTAATATACTAAGCTGTAATGAGATGTGTGATGATCTCATTAGACCTTTAATATACTAAGCTGTAATGAGATATGTGATTATCTTATTAGAACCTAATATCCTAAGCTGTAATGACGTATATGATGATCTTATTAGACCCTTAATATACTAAGCTGTAATGAGATATGTGATTATCTTATTAGAACCTAATATCCTAAGCTGTAATGACGTATATGATGATCTTATTAGACCCTTAATATACTAAGCTGTAATGAGATATGTGATTATCTTATTAGAACCTAATATCCTAAGCTGTAATGACGTATATGATGATCTTATTAGACCCTTAATATACTAAGCTGTAATGACGTATATGATGATCTTATTAGACCCTTAATATACTAAGCTGTAATGAGATGTGTGATGATACTAAGCACTTTTTTTTTCTGGGCTGATCATTGTTACATCTATGAACTCCACAGTTTAACTGACTTCTTGTAATTGAAATTTGATAATTTATTTATTTTTAGAACCTTAGAAGATATTTGATGACCTTGCTCGTTATTTCCGGACCAAAGTTTCATGATCTTTGAGGAATAATCAAAATTTACTACAGGTTTCTTTGTAGAATATTTGCAATAAAAAATCCATTGTTCCTGAACTTGAACGCTTTACCAATATTTACTGAAATGTTGTGTATAGATTTACTTGTATTTATAATAGGCGAGTTGTTAAGGAGAGACGCCTTTATTTGTTTTCCTCAACCTTCATCGCAAACGACTAAGCTATAGCTTGAACTCATCAAAAACATTTTAAAAGTTTAAAAAATATGAATCAAGCTTTAATTTGAAGGCGGTGTGAGTTAATTAAGACTAATTGTAGTATCAGTCATTTATTACTAAATAAAGTACATCAGTCACATCTCACGATTAACTTCAGCGTTTAAAGCTTTTCAGGATAGTTATCAACGTTTTGGTGATACACATTCATCAGGCACATAAAAAGTTACGTACTAAATGGACTAAGTTATCCCTTTTTTATAAAATAGCTAAAATGTGTTACCACTGCAAACCAGATTTAGTTAAATCAGGGAAAATCCACTGCCCAAGAAATGGTATTGTATCTGTTATTCCAACTCGGACAATTCACACCACAGATAAAGGGAAATTTATAATATAAAATCCAGTGTGTGTGTGTGTGTGTGTGTGTGTGTGTTTGGTTTATCACAAATCTGCATAATCAACTATTTGCAGCTCTGTCAACCAAGTGGAACCGCTCTTCAGTGGCACAGCGATATGTGTGTGGACTCACACCGCTAAAGTCCGAGATTCGATACACGTGGTGGTGGGCAGAGCACAGATAGTCCTTTGTGTAGCTAGGTACTTAATTCCAAACAAACCAAAACCAAGTGAAACCGAGTGCAATTCGATGGTTATCGTGTCTAACATTTGAGTTTCGGTTCTCTAGTTAGTGTCCCATTACCCATAAAAATAGCACTCTGAATTTTGAAGCCGAAGGTGCGATATAAAAGTGAAGGCCAAATCCCACTCTCTAGCCTAACAAGAGTAGCATGAAAGTTGACGGTGGTAGCATACTGCATTTGTGTAGTTTTAACACACAAACTGTCCACCGTAGGAAATGAACTCCAGTATTTTATCGTTATAAGTCCAGAAACGTAACCGCTTGCCCATGTTGACAACCTTTATATCAATATATAACACTTCCAAAAGACATTTATCCCTTTAAAAGATGCAATCTTTGATGTAATTGAGTGCAATCCATCTCTGATTTCTGCCCAATATGCCTTGGCCAAAATGTTTGCACAAATTTGTTACAAGTAAGATCATCATTATTAAGATAGAATATAAATAAACTGACGTCAAACTGAGAAATGTGTGTTATATTAAACATCTATTTGTGTAATTTGTATAATGAGACAGGTTCTATGGACATCACAAACATTTAATTAAAACAAGAAACAATTTTATCAGAAAGCTGTAGAAAAATGTGTAATTCAGTATTTCGCCTCTTACAACAATATTTTTTCCAAAAAATTTATATACTGTATATAATACGACATCAAAGTGTTATGAGTAACTTCTGTGACCTTATATCAGTTTACATTAAATATTCAGTACTCCGTTCGTTAGCCTCGTACTCTAGTAACCTGCGCAAAGCGACGTTGCACGCTGCTGGTGCAGTTATTAATGTAATCCACAGAGATTTAATCCAAATTTGTCACTATAAAACGCTCCATTCAGATATAGTAGTTGATTTAAGGTTGTGGTTAGCAATTTTCTGGCTCATTTCTGACCAACAGTTTTCAATGGGATTTCAATCTGGAGACTTTGCTGTCCATGACAGTCTTGTAATATTCTCCTGGTCGATATAATTCTGTACAATACTCATACTGTGGGCATTATCATCCTTGAACGAAAAGTTATTGCTAAACCTAGCCCTGGACGTTTCCCTTAATGATAAGAAAAGGATTTTTTTTTTCACTTTCATGAACAGCTTCCCAAACATATACTGCACCATCTCCCTATGGGAAAGACAGTTTTCCTTCATCTGTTTTCCAGGCAAAAACGAACACATATCTTACCATCAGCTTTAACAAACCGGAAACAGGACTAATATGAAAAGATGACAAGTCGCCGATGCCCTAAGTAAAAGTTAGCATACTTTCTTGCCCAAGTAACACGGTGGTGGCGGTAAATTCCGGTTAATATCAATCTGCAAATAGTTCTTCTTAAAAAATAACTTAGTTTGGATACTCTAGAATGAATGTGTTTACGCTATTCCTGTCGTAAGATATTATAAGACTTTTTCGACATTGATATGTTAACTTAAATGAAATACAATCGTTTCGGGCACTATTTTTTCTTTGCCTACCAGCAGATTTTTCCTTAACAGCGTTATCTCTAGTCTGGGCCCGGCATGACCAGGTGGGTTAAGGCACGTGACTGGTAATCTGAAGGTCGCGGGTTCGCATCCCCGTCGCACCAAACATGCTCGACTTTTCAGCCGTGGGGGCGTTATAATATACGGTCAATCCCATTATTCGTTGGTAAAACAGTAGTTCAAAAGTTGCCGGTGGATGGTTATGACTAGCTACCTTCCCTCTAGTCTTATACTGGTAAATTAGGGAAGACTAGCGCAGATAGCTCTCGTGTAGCTTTGCAGAAAATTCAAAACAAACAAACAAAAATTCATACGAAGTGCAGAGGAATTGTGTAAACAAAGCGTTGATCTCTTTCAAAAACGATTATACCAAAAGCAGATCATTTTGTACAAAACAAGTGCGTGTGTGTAAGTAAGGGGTTTAACGAACTAATACTCAGTATAACTGGTTCAAACCAGAATAACAACTAGAGTATATTTGATTGATCATATACTATCTCCTTTGTTACTATTCGGGAATTTAATTAATATCCACTGCATGCATGTAAACCATAACACCAATATAGAACAGTATGCAAACGTTTTAGCCAAGACTGTATGAAACAAAACTACAGAATTTAACATGGAGCATGTACAACAATTCAGGCAGCTATAGAAACTATAATAACTAAAATGACATATCACAAAATGAATCGAAAGCCTGAACAAATTGGAAAACATTAATGGTATAATAATTAAACCTAGCAGTAAGTCTGAAGGCTTGCAATTCTAAAATCCGAGTTTCAATACGCATGATAGGCACAGAGAATAAACACCTCATTGCGCAGCTTTGGACTTAACAACATTTAAAGAAATAAGTAAATCTTTTTCCAGGAACATATTATTATTTATGGAAACCAAAGCGCACTTTAAAAGAATAAACTGGATTTGTTTTCGAACAAGACAAGAGGGACAACAATAACATAAAATATCTTAAATTATTTAGAGAAAATAAAAAAAATCCAAGAAAAGTGTAAAACCATGTGAGTATGAAATTTATATGCAAAAACGGCTCGTTTGGGTTGAGAAAATATTTTACATAGAAGAGCGAACAACGTTTCGACCTTCTTCGGTCATCGTCAGGTTCACATGTGAGTATGATTTCTAGATTCTTCTCTTTGATCGCAAGGAAAACGTTCCACTGACATTAGTGTGTTGGCTTATATTTCTAACATGAGCTTCGGATATAATCCTATACTCACTGTATTCTTAACCCAAACACATATCGATTATAAGGAATCATGTGTTTGAAAACCTAAAAAATTATTTTTTTAGCTGCGTAAGCAGCGTTTTAAGCGTACGACTGAAATCATAGTTTTAAAAACCTAAACCTACGTTCGTCATGTAATTCAAAGCAAACTGGACATATGATGGGTATATGGCATCAGAGTCTTAACAACCTGAACATGCTTTGAGCAGATGGCATTACGTTTTTAACAATATAAACAATTCTTGATAACGAAAAACCCGCTTGAAGTAAAACTTTTCTCAGGACGGCTGGTATGGGTATTAACAGTTTTACTGATAAAGCAGAGAACAACATTTCGACCTTCTTAGGTCATCTTCAGGTTAACAAAGCGAGAGCTTGCAACTGACCGTTGCCAGGCGCATGTCTTAGGGATGAGAGTGTAAGCGGGTACGGGATTGTAGGGGGCGTTGCAGTTGGATGTTAGGTTATTAATTAGTATAGGTATAAAGGTATTCCTTTATATTGGTTTAATTTTTGTTTTAGTTGTTGTATAAGTAGGGCTTCTTTTATTTTGTGTTTCTTTTTATTTGTTTCTCTACTTAGTATCTGGGTGTTTTAGATAGTTATGTTGTGTTTATTTGACTTGCAGAGTTCGAAAACGTGTGAAGGTGACTTTTTATGTTCTTTGAATCTGGTTTCCATTTTTCTGCTTGTTTCTCCAAGAAATAGAAGTTGTGGCAGTTGCTGCATTGTATTTTATAAATGGTGTTGGTGTTGTGTTTATCAGTGTATTTTTTACATAGTATGGAATTTAGTTTTGTATCTGGTTTTTGAATAAATTTGATGTTTACTGGAATGTTGTGTTTTTCTTAAACGTTTTTTCCAAATATTGGTTATTTTTTCGCTGATGTCAGGAACATATGGTATGCAGCAGTATAAGGTTTTGTAGTTTGTTGTATCTTGGGATTTATTATTGTTTGTTTGTTGTTGGTCTAGGTGTGTGTGTATAATTTTTTCCACGGTTTTTTGAGGAAATTTCTTGATGATGAAGTGTTGCTTTATTTTGTTGATTTCGTCGTTAATTTACCGGGTGAACGTAGTTTTGTGATTGTGTTTACTTGGTTTCTTAATATGTTAGGTTTTTGTTTTGTTTCATGTGCTGAGTCCCAGGGAATATATAATCCAGTATGAATGATTTTTCTGTGGATTTCTTTTTTGAATTGTGTTCCAGTTCTAGTGATTTTGTGGTTAAGAAATGTTATATGGTTAGTTTTTCCTGTTCACAGGTGAACTTAATGTTGGAGTGTATCGAGTTAAGGTGATTGAAAAAACTAAGTGTGTGTTCTGTGGATGTGAATCAGTAATTGTGTCATCAACATACCTGTACCAGTATAGTGGTGGGTGTAAGGCTGAATTGATCGCTTGAGATTCAATCTGTGTAATAAAAATGTTGGCTAGAACTGGTGATACAGAATTCCCCATACTTAGGTCATTTATTTGTAGGTAGTTTTATGTTCAATGACCAAAACTAAATTGTCTAAATAGGGATTTTCTACATTTCATTTATTTTATAGTTTCACAATCTTCAGGAACTGGAATGCACTTAATAAAATGTCACGATATTTTAAACGAACAAACTACGATAATTTTCTTTTAAAAATAACCTTATACATGTGTGTATATTTATATATATATTTCCCTCCGTTCTATTCAAAAGACACGTCTAACACTAAGATCTACTTCACTCTGTGGTACGTATCTATATCAAGCATTACATGTTATTTCGGATACGTATGAAACACGTTTTTATGTAATGCACGATTAGACAACATAGCGCTCAAACGGATAGAAAGAGTACAAATATATTTATTCTCATGTAGTGAAACCTCGAGCTTTGCAAGTGTAGAAAAGTATGTTTGAGAACATCGATGATCAGGTAGTTGTTTCAAAACTAAAGACGTGATTACACATGAAAAAAGTACAGTTTAATTTAATTCACTTTTGTCTTCAGCTCAAGAATATTAAATTTCAGTTGAGTAATAAGTGTACTGTTGTTAAAATCCCCAAGCGCGGGCGTTTGTACTGTTCTAACTAATGATTCTACCGTTTCTACTTTTTTAGAACTTAAAACATGGAACTTACTAAAGCTTAAAGTTTAGTTTAGGATTGCTTGTACCTGTAGTAAAAAAATCAATTACTTAATGTAGGTTTACATACTTATTGTATGTGGACATTGAATACTGGGCAATGCATTAAAAAGTGCTTAAGTTATGAAGAAGGAAACATCAAAGTATTATTTGATGGAACATTTCCACTAATGTCTTTTGTTTTAAAAAAAAAAACAACTCTACGATCTGTGTTCAAGTTGTGTATCTAAGCCGATTCTCTGGATAAATGTACTTCCAGTTCTAGATAATGAATATTTTATAAAACGTACTTTCTTATAGAGGGAGTTCAGAACATTTGTTTGTTTCTTTGGAATTTCGCACAAAGCTTCTCGAGGGCTCTCTGTGCTAGCCGTCCCTAATTTAGCAGTGTAAGACTAGAGGGAAGGCAGCTAGTCATCACCACCCACCGCCAACTCTTGGGCTACTCTTTTACCAACGAAAAGTGGGATTGACCGTCACATTATAACGTCCCCACGGCTGGGAGGGCGAGCATGTTTGGCGCGACTCGGGCGCGAACCCGCGACCCTCAGATTACAAAGCGCACGCCTTAACGCGCTAGGCCATGCCAGGCTCAAGTTCAGAACAAGACTGAATAATGCCTCACTGAAACATTTGTTTCTCTTAGCAGGGACCATCGAATTAATGATATTCAACAGAAAATAGTAAAATTCATATAGTATTCCGTGGTATCAATACTCTTCATTAGCTCTTAGGAACATTATGTTGTATTTATCTTCGTTATAAAACTCAGTCCTAACGACATGATTACGTGAATCATACATTAGAAATATCGTACATACATATGACCTAACTTCACAGCAGGGTGTATAATACCTGCTGTTTAGTACTTCAAAATATTATAACATCATATATAAAAAAGTTGGTTAATAGTTTCAGTTAAAAATCCCAGAATACTTTATATATTGCTTTTATTTCCACTGGTCTTGTAATTCGGTTACTAACTGTTACATTTCTTATTAGCCATTTATTTCTATTCTCACTTCAATGAGTTAATTTTCTTTCCTACTGATGATTAAGAATAGCTTTTTAATGCAAGCTAACGGAAAGTTTTAATGAAAATGAAATATAGTAAGGTAAATATATTTTAATAAAGTAGTTCAGTATTTCCATTCAGTAATATATATATACTATTAAGTGAATATTAGCCTGTACATTGTACAGTAAGAGACTAGTCATTAAATTTAAATTAACACAAGATACGATTTAAAATATGAACAAGAAAAGTAAGAGATAATGTGTTTCTAATATAGATGCCTTATTTACTAGTGTCACTGCTTCATGTTGATATAATAAGATCTTATAAGACCCTAGATAAGTGAATTTTTAATATCAACTTTTGAGGATGTTGTTGGGAATAACAATCTGTGTTACCCGTGGCAACGTGATTTTGAGGTATTCTTACTTAAAACCCAAATCGTAGATTATGGCAGCATAGGTGTTGCATGCTTAAAATATGATTTTCTTGCTAACAGTTTTGTTTTGTTTTTCTCTGTGTAGGATTTTGTTGTAGGACTGTCTGCATTAACACGAGGCTCAACTTTGGAGAAGCTTCAATGGACCTTTAACCTTTACGACATTAACGGAGATGGTTGCATCAGTCGCGAAGAAATGTGTGAAATTATTATGGCTGTTTATAGCTTAATGGGAAGATTTGCAGAGCCCTCTGTCGACGAAGCTTCTGCCAGAGAGCACTCAGAGAGAGTGTTTCAGGTAAAAAAAAACACAACAACAAAAACTAAGCTTTCATTTTTTGCAATTATATGTTTTCATATTATGTTTGTTAGCTTTGTCCAGCATTGATATAACTGCTAGATAACTAGGCGACGTACTTTGTAATACTGTTTTATGATTTAAAAAACATAGCAGGTATTGTAAAACATTTGTCTGTAGTGCCCTGCTTAATTTGGAAGAAAACATCCATGTCAGTACTAATTATCACTTGTAAAATCATTTAGTAACATTACATGCAAGTGTTTGCTTCTAACATTTATCCCTAAAACAAATTATAAAATAATCTCTCGCATATGTATGCTATTTTACACTTCTCAAGAAGTAACATTAAACGTCATAAAATTATGTTACAGTTATTGCATCACATATCCTCATATCAAATAATAGTTGATAATTTTAAAATATTGTTACCAACTTCCAGTAGAAGTAGGTTAAGAATTATCTATGAGCGTTTAATTAGAAATCTATGTAATTAAAAGGACAATGTGTGCCAGTCAGTTCGTGTGCTTATATGCGCCAACTCACATGGCTAATTGTACGTTTAGGAGAGTACGAAAGTGAACGATGTTGAACGTGCATTGTTCTATACGAATGCAAAACTACGACGTTTATAACATTAGAGCCAATTACTTCTGTAACATAAACACGAAAAGAAATCCATTAACGTAATTCTTTGTTTTTCTGTAGCTTATAAATAACGTAATTCTATTACATCTCAATTCAAATTCCAACAAGCGCCGAAAATCGACATTTAAGCCTAAAGTTTAAATTCGCTTTCGTACGCGAAGCACGAACTTACCCATTATATAATCTGCGGTAATAAGCCTTAAAGTTACTGCCATAGATTCTTTCGTTTTCGATGAGCTACGGATAACACACTGCTCGAAAGAAAATAGCTACAGATTTGAGGTGACATAAATTCGATGGCCCGGCATGGCCAGATGGGTTAAGGCGTTTGACTCGTAATCCGACGGTCGCAGGTTCAAATCCCCGTCGCACCAAACATGCTCGCCTTTTCAGCCGTGGGGGCGTTATAAAGTGACGGTTAATTCCACTATTCGTTGGTAAAAGAGTAGCCCAAGAGTTGATGGTGAGTGATGATGACTACCTGCCTTTCCCTTAGTCTTACATTGCTAAATTAGGGATGGCTAGTGCAGATAGCCCTCGAGTAGCTCTGCTCGAAATTCAAAGCGAAGAATATAAATTCGATTTGAACACAAACGATTCACGAATAACATAAAATACGACAGTTGTTTTTTATATTTCTTGATACCATATATAATTTTGAAGTTCACTTTTTTATAACGTCGCTTTATCCAGAGTAAGATGAAGTAACAAATACTTAAGAACTCTATCAAATATGACGATTATCCAGAAAGTCAAGTTTTGTATAAAAATAATGTGTATGGAAATATATTCTCTTTACAGCAATTGCATGTTTTTTACTTTTATTTACTTTAAATCTAAATACAACTTCATATATTGCGTAGCAGGTTTTGTTCTATACACGTCCAAGTACATAACATAACACATCATCATTCAGTGTTAAGCCGCAAACGTATAAAAAACACACCATAATTAATGGATCTAACTTGTGTACCTTGTAATTTCGCAGCACGTTCAGCTACAGAGCCGGGTCAGTAAGATAAAACTATTAAATAATCACCTCTAGTTTTATTATAAACAAAAGAAACACATAAACACTTGGAGAAGTAACTAGAAAAACAAATGTACTATTATAATTTATTTCTTTATCTATTATTATCTATTATTTAGGTAATTTATCTGTTTAAAAGACATACTTTTCTCATATATATATATGTCGTATTATAGTTAATAATGTTGAATGTGTGAAAAAATACTCGGGCTTTGTTTCATATGACACAGCACGTGCTCCGCATGCGGGAAGTCGAAGATTCAGTCTTGTCTTTTTCGTCTCTTTTTGTTGTAGTTGTCGCCAAGCGGTGTTTCAGTAATAAAATAGTTTCAGTTCCTATAATGTGCTCAAAGCGTCATTTTATACCCTAATAAAACTATAGCGAGAACAATAACACAACACTTTAACACGTAATTTCAGTGTTTCTCTAGAATTGCTGCTTGTAAGAATATTTCCATGTTAAGGAATTATTGTATATAAAAATTGAAATTTTATGTTTAATAGTATATATTTTACACACACACACACATATATACATTTATTCTGTTAGTACCGCTAGTTTGAATCCTACTTTTTTTTTATTATGGTATCTCTCGTTCTATACAAGAGAATATTTCATAGGATACACTAATGTATAGTTAACATCATCACAGGGTATTAACACAAACATACGTCATATATGTAAGTATACAAATATGTTATGAATACAAAATTTATATATAACCTTTTAGCCATCATGTGTTTTAGATAGAAAACTGCTTTCTTTTCAATGTCATTCTTAATCCTAGTGTACGCCCGTCAAAAAATTACGAACAAGTAAAAATCCTATAGCAAAATAAACTGAATTATTTAAAGTCATACCTTGAAGAATCTGATATTAAAGTTATTTGATTCAATACCGATTATTTTACGTGAAGATTAAGTCTGGTAAAAATTACTGGAACAACTCCCACATCTCCACCTAAGCGGTTAGAAAAATAAAATATGGATCTTAGGTTTTGTTTTGAACAACAACAACAACAAATTCTGAGTCTGATTTTTTACTTTAACTTTTGTGTGCTCACTAAGTTTCAAATGAACTTAAAAATGTGAAACAATTTCGGAGCTTTTAAGTTTCATATCTACATCAGTTAAAACAATAAAACTAAATTGAAAGTTTGACAAGCTCTATTAATCTCCTTCAGTTGTTAAGTTTTTGTAAACGTTTTTTTCATATTGAACTTTTATCAAATAATTGACTTAATAAAATCACGTTTGGCAAGTTAATTGTTTTATTCGTGTCATTTGTGCTTTCGGAAAAAAAAATATCTTTCAGGCTCGCAAATATTTGGGTTATACTGCGAATTCATTGTCTTATAACGTGATTACATGTATTGGAAAATGAACCTATTAGTTGAATTTTTAATATTTTTAAATAATTTAAACAAATTATTTTACACTTTCTGGACATAAAGAAGCGTACAAACTGATAAACTGTCTGCTTGTTTCTGAATGTCGCGCAAAGCTACACGAGGGCTATCTGTGCTATCCGTCTCTAATTTAGCAATGTAAGACAAGAGGGAAGGCAGCTAGTCATCACCACCTACCGCCAACTCTTGGGCTACTCTTTTATTAACGAACAGTGGGATTGACTGTTACATTATAACGCCTCCACGGCCGAAAGGGCGAGCATGTTTAGTGCCACGGGAATTTGAACCCGCGACCCTAAGATTACGAGTCGAATGCCTAAACCACCTGGCTATGCCGGGTCCTGATAAAGTGAGTCAATTACTTTTTTTAATAAGATTAGTGTAGGATATGCAACAGATCTTAATGAGTGTGCACGTGTTACGTTCATGCTGAGATCTGGCTGATGGGTTGTCTTCTGCTTGAGCTAAATTTCCCCAAATAAATGAGGCATTAAATTAGGTCCAATCTTGGTGTAGTCTGTATGAAATATTATCATTATAATGCATGCAGTTAATTAACTACTGTGACAGTGATAAGAATCTAGTCGAACAAATCGACTCAATTCGCCCGAGTAGACGAAAGTGTTCAGCAAGTGTGTTTGTTTATTGCAGCACTAAACACGATTATTAAACTAGATGGTAAATGTGGCCACCTCCTCTTCTCTACCACGGAAAGAATTGTATGATCATATTTAAAACTATGGTGTATTACATTAAGCATCGTGATTCAAAGTATATTTGTTTCTTTTCTTTTACGACCTCAATCCCAACCAGTTAACTCTCGGCCAGAAATTTTGTGAGCCAAGAATTTTCACACCCGGATGATACCATCGGCAAATAATTTAAAGCAGGGAGAGGTAAAAATATTCTATTTCAAATTATTTACACTTGTATACCTATGGATCTGGTAAAAAAAACAAAACGTATAAACAAAATTCGGCCATATACAATTTAACGACAGTTAAAGTGACATGGGTGGGTGGCGTGGTTATCAATCATTTTATGTCTTTTTTTTTGTATCGAAAATTTTGCATATCATGAAACCAGTTTCTTCTCACAAATGTGTGAAGAACTCCGTGAAAAACAATAATTTACTTTAAAAAACAAGAAATCAGTGAGGTAATGCCTTAAACTAGACACCTTTTCTTTTTTCTCTATTCTACAGCGACTAGATAAAAATAAAGATGGCGTCGTCACCTTTGATGAGTTTGTGGACACCTGTGTAAAGGTAAGCCTGATAACGTGTTATTCACTTTTGTCATAGCATCATGTCTTAGACAGAAAAACTACTTTCTTTTCAATGTCTTGGTTTGGTTTGAATTTCGCGCAAAGCTACTCGAGGGCTATCTGCGCTAGCCGTCCTTAATTTAGCAGTGTAAGACTAGAGGGAATGCAGTTAACCATCACCACCCACCGCCAACTCTTGGGCTACTCATTTACCCACTAATAGTGGGACTGACCGACACATTATAACGCCCCTACGGCTGAAAGGGCAAGCATGTTTGGTATGACGAGGATTCGAGCCTGCGACCCCCAAATTACGAGTCGAGTGCCTTAACCACCTGGCCATGCCGAGTCAAACGTGAATAACGCTTGTTATCGAAGCACGTTTCGATGGGGTATATTTGTTCTTTTCATGTACATCAGTGGTGCTCAAAGTCCGGCCCACGACGGAAAAGTCAAACATAGAGAGTTCGCGCCTGCGTGAAGATTAAGCGTTATAGAAGAATATGTATTAGATGAGATACTGGATGGTTCCATATTTGTGTCGAGCAATAAAGAAAATTTAATAAGCAAATCTCGTTAATGCATAGGCATTTAATCATTGGCGCAATGACGTAATATTTCCGTAATTACAAGATCTCACGCGTTCCAATTGTTCTTCGAGATTTACCTACGAGTCCTGTTTTGATATTATTTCGTAAAAAAAATGGCAGCTAATCGTAAAAGAAAAGTTGACTACGAAAACCAGCAGTTTCATGATGATTGGACTGCGCAATACTGTTTTGTTCAACAACAGAAGAACGTGATTTGTCTGCTGTGTCATTAGACAGTAGCAGTTGCAAAGGTGTGCAATATAAAACGTCATTATGAGTCGAATCATAAAGATTTCCACAACGTTATCGGTGATGAACGAACAGCTCGAATTGAATCTCGGCGGCGGTCGCTGAATCACCAGCAGAACGTTTTCTCAAAGCAGTCAGCAGATTTAGGTGCAGCATGTGAGGTCAGGTACGATATTGCGTTGATGACAGCGAAATATGGCCGACCGTTCACTGATGATGATTTTGTCAAGCAATGTATGATTACTGCATCGTAAAAGTTGTGTCCGGAAGCAGTTCGCAAGCTACAGACGGTGGCTTTTAATCGTATGACAGTTCAACGAAGAATTTCACACCTCTCAGCAGATGTGACAAGGCAGCTTACAAATAAAGCAGCCAACTTTGTCTACTTATCTTTGGCAGCAGACGAATCGACTGACATCAGTTCAACAGTACAGCTACTAGTTTTTGTTCGTGGTGTGTCGTCATCGTTTGATATGACAGAGGAACTAATCGGCATGGGTTCCATGAAGGGTCAGACAACTGGGTCTGCTCTATTCGAGGAGAGAGACAGTACGACTGTGTAGTAGTGTTTCATTGGATTTCATGAAACTGGTAAGTGTGACAACTGATGGAGCACCAGCTATGAGAGGAGAAAGTAGCGGGGTGGTTGCACTGTTGATGAAGCATCGAAGAAAGCAGAACAGACAGTTGGTGAAGTTGCACTGTATTATTCACCAACAGAACATTTGCAGTAGAGAACTTGGTTTTCAGGCACTGATAGCATTAGTGAAGAAAACTATTAATTTCATCAAAATCACGAGGGCTCAATCACCGTCAGTTTCGAAGTCTTCTTGAAGAAATTGATTCAGACTATGGTTACCTTGTGTATCACTGTGAAGTACGCTGGCTGAGTCGAGGGAAGATACTCAGAAGATTCTGGGAGTTGATTGATGAGGTGATAGAATTCCTCAAAAGCAAGAACAAAGACACAAAAGTGATTTCCATGACTGGTCTAGCATGGCAAGCTGATTTGACCTTTCTGGTTGACATGACACAACACTTGAATGATCTGAATTTGAAGTTGCAAGGCAAAAATCAGCTTGTCCGTCAGCTTGCAAATCACGTCTCAGCTTTCAGGACAAAGTTACAGTTGTTCTGGCAGCAAGCAGCATCAGGCAACTTCGTGCACTTTCCCACTTTTCAGTCACAGCTGCAGAAGAATCAGGACATTGACACACAAGTTTATGTTGGGAAGCTAGATACCTTGATTCAATCCTTCAACTCACGGTTTCATGACTTGGATCAATGTAGATTGTTGACGAAACTTTTTGCTGATCCGTTTAGTGTGTTAGTGGATGACTTGTCAGCAGAATATCAACTCTAACTTACTGATCTCCAGGCATCTAATGAACTGCGTGCTATTTACCGAGAAAACAGTTTGCTTGACTTCTACAAAATGTTGCCTGATACATTTGCTAATCTGAAAGAGAACACACCAGCATGTTTGGCAGCACGTACTGCTGCGAACAGGCTTTCTTGCATATGAAACTGAACAAAATCAACACTCGCAATCAGCTGACTGATGATCATCTGGAAGCAGTCTTGCGTCTTTCAACGTCAAACATCAAGCCGGACATTTCTAAGCTCGTGGATGACATGCAGCACCATCCATCACACTAACTTTGTGATAGTTGACGTATCATAACATTTCTTAGAATAATATGCAAACTATTTGATGTAATCGTTATTTGTGTGTTCTTAAATGTGATGTCCATCTTGTGTGAAACAACTGTGGGACGATTTTAATCTTCACTTTTTTGTGGCTCCCAACGGTTACGATAAGTCTGTTTGTGGCCCCTGACTCAAAAAAGTTTGTGCGCCACTGATGTACATCCACTGATGAAATTTTCTGTTTTCGCACTTGAACATCATAGACTAATCTTAGTTCATTGGAAGGTACATGAACCAGAATAAACTGAGCCTCTGATCTCTAATCTTTCTTTTGGTCAAGTGACCTGAGATGATTAATTGCACTTTGAACCTTTATACCCCCCTTCTTGACTGGTGGTTTAGTTTTTGAATGTTGTAGTTGAAGCCCAAATTAATTTAGAAGAAGCTGAGCAGGCAAGATATTCTTGTCGGTATTGAGATAAAATTGAAGCATGCATATTTATTCACAGGTATTGCTGGTATTTAGGTTTTTTATATCAAGAGGGATCAAATTCAAAAGACTTTTTCCTCCCTCCTACATCTGATTAATATCTATTCAATTTTTATTTAATTACTATTAGGGTGCTGGAGTTTAGCTAGTCTTCACTTTTACTCTTACATCTTTTCGTTAAGTACATTTTCACTTTGTTCGATTGTGTTAAAGTTCAAACTTCACAAACAGTTCCAGTTATATTTTTCAATATTTTTAAATTTCGGCAACAGAATTTACAAATAATACCCTTTTTTAATGCTTTCACAGTAAATTGCTTCCCCAGTAACACAGCGGCAAATCTGCGGAATTATAACGCTAAAATTCGGGTTTCGATGCCCGTGGTGGGCAGACCCTAGATAGCCCATTGTGTATCTTAGTACTTAATTATAAACAAACTTGCTTTAGTAAATTAAAATTATTTATGATATCTATGCCCACTTTTAGGTAGCCTTAATTTATTTTTATTTCTAATATAAATATTAATAGGGAAGATGTATTTACGACTATTTTAATCATGTATGCAGAAACGGTTGAGTTCACATAGTAGATCATTCTTTTTTCCATTTCCTCACGAAATAGTTTAGTGAACTGCGTAGAAGTCCATCAGGTAGTGTTTCTGTATGCTGCTGTAAGTGACGTTTTCTCTAGTATTTCTAATTTACTTTTAATTTGCTCTGGTGCAGTATTCACCCAAGATAGTACTGCATAATTTATTATTGTTCGTATGAATATTTTATAGATTTTTCTATGTTTTCAGCTGTTGTTCCGCTATTATTACCTGTTAGACTCCTTGAATAGTTCGTACGCCGCCAAACTTTAGTTTTTATACCGTTTGGGTATAATTTTGTGGCATATGTCAGACCTTGGAACTTATCTGATATCTTAGTTTGGAGAAGTTATCCATTTATTTACACTTCTGGCGGGTCTTATTTTCGTGTGTAGTTATTTTTGAAAAAAAAGAGTAATTGAATTTTAAGTTCATTGATTTTAACACAATATATTTGGAAGTATTCTGTTATTCTATTTAACTGAGGTTGAATGTTTTGGCTGCAATGAATAGGGTTGAAGCACCTTTTTGTACTGTTACATCATCTGCAAACTGCGACAAAGATCTAGGACACATTGTTTAGAGACATGTAGTTAACGTACATGATGAAAATAATAGGGCTGACCAATCCTCCCTGTGGAATACCTGCCTGAATAAATGATTTCGAAAAGGTTCCTTCTACATTTATTCTGCATTTCCTGTTTTCCATTAAGTTGATAAAGGGCGAATAATACCACGTTGTAGTTCCCATTTCTGACGTACGGAACCTCGGACCATTATGCCATACAGTGTTAAAAGCTTTCTTGATATCGAGAAAACATGTTCAAGTGCATTCTTCTTTGTTAACACTGTCTATTACGGATTCTGTGAGTCTAACTAGATGGTCAGTTGTTTGTTTGAACTTTCTGAATCCATTTTGTACTTTGAGTAATTTTGAACTGATTTCCACAAATGTTGATAGTTTGGTACTGATTATTCCTTATAATTGTGGTAACTATTTAGTTTATTAGCTGGCTTCCCATCTTTTAGCAACCTCCTAATGCCTTTTTTAAGCAGGGTGGCTTGTATGCCATCTTCTCTTGGAGCTTTGTATGTAGCTTTCTATGTAGTAAGTTTCTATGTTGCTTTTATTGCTTGACGAACTACTATTACTGTTCTTCCTTTAGTCACATTTCCTATTTTATTTTGTTATTTGTTTCGTCGTTTGTTATTTTAATGTTATTTATATATATTGGGAATAGTGGTCTGTACATATGTTTGTTCGTGGTTACGAATTTATTAACTTCGTTATGGAAGGAAGTATTCATGTCTGGTTTGTGACGAGTGCTTTATAATTGTTGTTTGGATGCGATATGTGTCACTGATTTCCAGTGGTGAATATTTACGTGTTGTTGTTTTTTTACCTTTGGTGAATCGTTTTAGATAGGTCAAGATTTATTTAGTTCTGTTTTGTCGTTTAGTTGTTCTTGTTTTAAAACTTTTAATTTTCGTTATTATTTTATTTCTTGTAGCATTCATTTGTGTCTTGATTGTTGGGTCTCTGTTTTGTATGTATTGTCTTCTGAGTTGACTTTTTTTTAGCATGTTTAGCAGCTGTGTGTGTGGTTACCATGTGTGATTCATTGCTAAGTGTCTGCGTGTAGGTATTGTTTCTTTAGCTGTTCTGGTAAAGCACTCAGTAATTGCTTAACACTATGCGTCAATTTCCATTTGATTAGCGGATGTAAGGATAATGTTTTTGGTAGTAGTTGAACTAATAGTGGTTTAAATTTGCTTTTTTTTTATAATTACATTTTTCAGTTTTGTAGAATTTTGTGTGAGGGAGGGAGGCAAAAGAAACTCCATATAGGTAAATAATCACTATCGACATTTTGCTCTACTTTAAATTCTATCTCCAATTATTATCAATAACTGGTATCGCATCATTACATGCCTTACTTAGATATGATTGAATAACGTTTATAATTACGTAGTCACGTTTTCTAAGGTCATTGGGTACTTACTATAGTTATTATCGAAATTTTATGAAGCTTATGTTAGTTTATTTCCGGCTCTATAGGAGCATCTCGTACAACTACATAGCGATATAGATGTGTGACGTTGTGGGCTTGAGCACCCACATCTCGCTCTCCTACTTTCTAATTTTCTTATGTGATACTAGCGAATTGGAGGTTAAGACTGATAGACGGTGTATCCCCATTGCAAAGTGGATCCTTCTTCTCCAAAACCTAGGATACATTTTATAATCCCACGCTGTGGCTTGTACCCTAGGATCCGTTATAAAAAGTGCAGCGTATTAAAAACAAATCAAGTTAATGTGTTTTGGTTTATGGTTTGAATATTTTATGGTTATAGATACATATATATATTAAGGAAAATGTCCTTTGGATGTTAAATCCTGAAACATATTTAGGAGTAAATTATATATGAAGTGCTTTGTACTGGAAAAATATCTTTATTATTGTAAAGGAACGTTTAAGTGATTTGTTTTCTATTTGATAGGTTTTATCAGACTTCTTCTGTTTGTTAGAGCTTGTTTGGAAACGGCCTTTCCATAAGCTAGCCCATATCAACAACTTTAGACGATGTAATTCGTATCTATGAAGTTTTGTTTGGTTTTCGTATCCACTTAAAGAGTTCTTACATGCCTCTTGCAAATGTTTCAGATTTCGTAATTTAATATTCATACATAACTATTTATTAAGAAACAACATTTACAGTAACTCTTAATACCTCAAGCTTTCAAAAGTTATTCATAACACCGATCCTTCTGTTAAACACCCTACCTGTTTTTCAGTTTTCAGTGTTTAATATTCAAGCTGCCATTTAAAGTAAGTGATGCCCAGCCTTGAGTTTCCGTAATTTTTGCGCCTTTAAATTTCATTATAGTTTTAACTCAATATACTTTTAAACGTTATATAGTGACAAAATTATACAGGATTAGTTTCTAAGCCAAAACCATTATTTCTTATTTGGTCAGTCAATCTGTTTATTTATGCTTACATATTGTTTACTTGCTTATTGTCTTTTGGCTTTCTTTGGCTAGCGTTGGTGTTATATAGAATTTTTAACAATTCAGTTTCATATAGTTACCTGTGTAGTTTTTGTTGTGCGGCTTCTTGTGTTTTGCTGTTGGTTAAACTCACCAGCGGTTTAAGGTAAGAAAGATGAGGTAGATTTTAAAACAGACTTATGTTGAAATATTGTGTTAAGTATATATCAAAATATGTTTTTGTTTTCAGTGTTTTTATCTCCAGTTTAAATAATCTTCTTTCTTAATAATTACAGATATGTTCATTGTTCTCTAACTGGTTAATGTTTATCTTTCTCTAACAGCTCTGTGTTTATTTTGAATAGACAACAGCAGCAATCGATAAATTAGTCAGAAAGAAACAAAGGTCTACATGAAGACACAATCATTTTGTTGACGAGAAAACACTTTTAAGAATCGGCGCAAGAGACTAGTTAATTGTTATTATGAGAGAATATGTAGTGGGTCTGACGCAATGTGACGTCACTACACACAATTTGGAACCAATATTAATATTCACATATCTGATTCTCTTTACTCTTTATAGAATATATTGAGTATTTATTTCAACGTGTCTTCAGAAATGTGTCTTGTTGACCATTAAGCATTGTCCATTTGCCATTTTTATTAACCTTTTTTACTTACATGAGTGAACATTACAGCCATGTTTTTTGTTCCAGGACGAGAATATGATGAAATCTCTTACATTATTGGACACCATTCTATGACTAGTGACAGTATATCACCTGCAGCCAAGAACTTTCAATCTTTTTGGAGGAAGAAAAGAAACACGTTCAGGCAACATGTGGTCAGACTTAAGACGAAATGTGCCAAGTCGATGTTAAAAATCGTCTTCATCCAATTGCTTTCCTTTCCAGCGATGAGACGCATAAAACAGAAAATATCCATGTTAAAGGGTGCCGGAAGGTAGCACAGTTACATATCAGTTCAGTGAAAACTATTTTAACGAAGTGTGTGTTTTTCAACATGTTTGTTCATAATACCGTTAACTATGATTTCTTTTTCTACAGTTTTTTCAAGGTTATTCCTGAGTCAGTTTTTAACTGACTAGCTAATATTATTGATATAAAGGTATTCCAGTTAATGCTTCTATAGTGAAACGTATTCTTCTAAGCAGTAATAATCATCATATAAGTCAAGGATAATTACTGAATAGCTTAGATTAACATAATTTTCAAATAATTCTTAAGATGTATTTCTGTTCTAAAGCGTAAGTCATTACTATTGTTTTACGTTAAAATACTAGGAATATTGAACAATTAAAACGAGAATTTTTAGGCAGCTGTTCGCGTCTTGTGTTACATAATATTATAATAAAAATACGAAATAAGAAGTTTGTAACCCCCCAGCTAATTTCAGCGTATTTTCTAATTAGAGGTGAAAGCTCTGCACCTTTTGCCTAACATTTTCATACAGTCACATATATAGAAACAGGAAATGTATAAACTTTGTTAAGAATATTTTTATCAAAACTCACTAAGTGAAATAAATACAAGTTTTATTAATGCTTAGTGACGTCACCAACAATACACATTCTTAACAAAGCCAGTCCAATGTAGGCAGAACGTAGGTTGACAAGATGAGAAATAAGCACGAAACTTCGTTGCTATTTCTTTGTGAAAATAATTTTAATCATTTAAGATGTCACTTCCTTCTTTGAGAAAACATAATAATGTTAAATTCATGCATTATGTAGACATCATAACCAGACTAATTATCAAAAAGTGAAATATTTCAGTCAAATTACGAACTTATTGAGTTATTTCTAGAAATAATAAAAATGGCTCTGTTTCTAATGCATTTGATATTTTTTTCCTAACTCGAGCTGTCATGTAATAACGCACGTGAAGCTTAATGGAAAGGTGTATTTGCCACGTATGTTTGCCCTTCTATTATTTAGTGTATAGCTAATTTATTTAATCACTTTATAGAAAAACATCAATAGTGTTTCATGTAGATTTCTTTCAACTTTTTCACTGCTAAATATTACAAAAATACATAGGTTTCTTTTTAATGGCTCAGCGTCTATATAATTGATGTAGTTAAACAAATTATGTGTCACAATAAAAGACATGTCCAAGAGTATGATAGTGTATTGAATATACTGTATGTGTAATTTTGTGTTACCTTTAAATCGGTATTCAGGTTACAGAAAATGTTTAGTGTTAACAGATTTCTTTCTATAAAAATGTAAATGATGGCTATACTGACTTTTTAATTACCTTTAGGATTTTAGCTTCGATGTTAGACCAAACGTATTTTTTATGTTTCTATTCTGTGATTAAAATTTCAGAATCGAGGCTTACACTTGATGGAACAACAAAGAATGTCGGGAAATTTGAAGAAAGGCGCAGAAAAGCATGATTATCAACCTGATAATATAAAGTTTAATAGTAGTTATTACTTTCATAAAACAAATAAATGCATTAGTATATAAACTAAAGCCTGTGAAACTCAGTTGCGCACTAAACGTTGACATACGTTGGTTTAGAATTGTCACTATAGTATCTTATATCTGAAATTACTTGGCGCTCAAAACGTTGATTTCAAACTTTCTAACAATTTATAAGCATTGATGCATGATCCAAAAAAATATTAAAGTCCCTAAAATAGACAAGCTCTTCGTTACCTTTCAGAGAAAAAAAAACTTCTCTGAAACATAGGTCATTTTAAATTGGTCTTTGTATATATTTCTATACCTATATACTTTATATACATATTGTACTTATATTTCCCATCCAGTGTCCATTTTAGTAAAGTACTATGAATAAAGTTACTTTATCCTGTTGTTTCGTATCTCGATTATCATTATTTAGCAGTTATTTGCTTAAAAAGGCGTTAATAACTAGGGAAAATTGAAATAGAAGGCTATCAAGATTACAGTCCGATCTTACGCAGATTACAGATTTAAGTATATGTAGTAAATGTTAGATTGTATCTATTATCCATGATAAAGAAACAAAGGCATACCGCAGTCCCTAATTTTGCACTACTGACAAAAGGGAAAGCAGCCAGTCAGCAAGTATTACCTCACCATCCGCTACACTAAGGTATTGGCTATCACTCTTATAACGCCCCAACAGCGTAAAGAGCGGGAAATATTTTGTTGCATCAAATCAGATTGAACTACATCAGTAGTTACGGAATACTGAGATCTACCACAAGGCCTAACCGAGTCTGTATGATAAGTGTGGGTTCTTGATATCTTGACTAATCGTTTTTCTTCGAGTGTGACAACAAATTTTTTCTTGTTAACCTTACGTAATTACTGTAAATCATGGACAAAATCTCTGCATAGAAACTAGTAATTAAAAAATAATTTAATTGTTTCCAATTACTTTGAGCCGATACAACTTTTGACAACTTATAACTTCTGTATATCAAAATGTATAGCAGTTTTGTGAAATAAATAAAATGAAGACTACTAAAGCTAGCAGCGTAATAATTTAAATAGTATTCCTGTTGAACAAATCTGTAAAACTTGTGTGATATAGTAAACAAATAATACTAATGGATGTAAACAGATCTGTGTTATTATAACTTTTATGATCTATTGTGGTATATTATTTACACGAAAATCTAAGAAAATAGCAGAATTTTAATTCCTCGCTAAAAGAAATTCATATCTTTGCTTAGATCTTGAAATACAAAACGTTATTTCGTATACTTGATCGAACTAAACACCTAAACACACAGAGGCCAAGAATTACTACTACAAGATTGATATACAACGAATAATCTCTTGAAGATCCCTTGGGAAATCTTATGTACTAACTCAAGTATTAACTCATGTATCATGTATTAACTCAGTTGATTGATATGTGCTACTCAAATGTTTTATCCAGGCACAGTTTATTATCTTTCATTATGCACTAACGAAAAGGATTGTTAATAGAAACAAGAATATCCTTTAAATATAACTAGTTTTCATTTTTGGAAATAATGGTTTTTTAATTAAAATTTACGTATCTTAAGAACAAAACAATATATTTTCTTTTTCAGTTCTTATAGCGTTCTTTAATCATTGGCTGGTTTACTGGTGTACAAAACAGAAGAAGACGCGTGATACTGAAGTGAAACAAGGTGTATTACAAGTATCATGTGCACCAAGAGGAGGAGTTAATTAATGGTGGATATTTTCAAACTTGTAGACCATTAAAAATAACCAAACAAACACATAAGCTTGATTGATGTAAAAAGTTGTGATATCTCGAAAAAATTAATTTCTTCTCAGCAAACATGAAATATCGTTTGTCTTTGACATACACAGAAGAATGTTACGAATATCACTTTTTGTGATTACAAATATATCATAGCACATACCTGGTAGTGCAAAGACAAAGAGAAACTTCTTAGGATTCACTTATTGAAGATTTGCATTGTATTAATCCCGTTTTATTCCGCTGTTGTTTTTAACTTTCATGATAATTGAATGTATAGAACACCTAAACTGCTAAGACTGATTGAAGTGATTCATCGGGTAAAGTTTCTATTGTTTTCAGCTAGATATTCATACACTTACTTTTTAGTTTTATTACTAAGAATAGTAAGAACCTTCACAAACAAGCTGATCTCTGTATTTATATTTCAAGTGTTAACGTGAAAATCTTTGAGGTTGTAATAACTTAATTGAATAACGAATCTTTAACTACAAAATAAAGCTATATTTAGCAAAGTAGCAACAATGTTTTAATGTGGTCATACGTAATAACAATAATATTTTAAAAGCAAAACATTCATTGTCCAATATGGAATATTAAATTCATGTTAAATACATTTCAACCTACACAATTTTTTACTAGTTTTCTCTACGTGAAACTCAACTCCGTGTGTCATATCATAATTTTTTGATAATTTAAGTATAAACAAGATTATGGAAATAAAAGTATTTTATGTTTTACTTGCGAATTGTGCGCTAAAAACAACTTTTATTTGTAAAAGCTGCACATACCAAGAAAAGCAACAATCTTTCCCTCCCTAAGCCTAATTTTCCGCTAATCAGTTGTAATTACCCACATAAATATAAATATAAAAGCTAATTACATCTCTTTTTTTAATATTTGTTACTGGAGTGAAAAGAATAGTGATATTTTTCAGCACATGGTTTGATGTATTGTACTTTGTACAACAGCATTAAAAATATTACAATCTATAACAGTAAAATTTATGAATTCATGAAACGTTACGTAAAACAATGGTTAACAGAAGGTGAAATAAGCTACGTAATTGTTGTTAAACTAATGTTTTGACTAAATTAAAGCGAAAGCACTTAAATTGGATTTACATGTGGTTCAACCTGTTTATCTGGCCACGCACAATAATATATTTACTGCTAAAACGACAGTTTATAATTTTACAGTGATGCCAAACATACAAATTCACGTAGCCGCCTACACGTGAATCTACCAGTGGTTCAGGGAAAGAGCGGGGTGCTATGGTAATAAACTTCAAATTTTGATTCCTGCGATATGAAAAACCCAATTAACATATCATGTATCTTTAATTTTAAACAACGCAATTAACCAGAATACTCATGAAGTATTTATAGTATCTCAGGGATTATAAGGATTTATATTGTAAATAAAAGTTTTGTACTTTCTATATCAAACACCTCGGTGTGGATTCCTGTACGTGGTGAGGGGACCTCCCAGGCAAGCTTCCATTCTTTCAGTTTACTTCCTCTGGGATCTATACATCTACCCATGTGTTTGCTATGTGTGGCAACCCGTGAAGAGGAGGAGAGGATCCTAGTGGTTGAAGAGTCCAACCCTAACACACCACTTTGGCCTTGAATTCCTGTAGACGGGCGGCCTTGGGGTGGCCCCCTTGGGTCAATCGGCTGATCCACTCGGGTTAGGGTCAACCAAGTATCAGTGTTGGATGTTCTCAAAAGGTGTTGTGGACATTATATTTGATGCTGGTGTTTGGATATAGTGCTCACGAAATCTTGGCATGGCTACAGTGTTCTTGTTTGACATTGTAGTGCGTCCCCTCCTAGGGCTACATGGTGGGTGGGGTCAATGGACACCGAAACTTCCTCTCTTTATTATGGATACTCCAATTACAAATCTTAATAAAACAGTAAAAAACAGTCTATAGGTAAACGATTACGTCTTGAAGATTCTGAACAGCAATCTTCACCATTTGTACCAACTGTTGTACCTCATTTTCTTATATTGCATTCACTTTCAGACAAACCTTTATGGCAAATGTCTCCCTTTTTCATTCAGAAAGAACTAGAGGAACTTGCTGGCTCTCCAAAGTCAGTAAAGAAGCTTCGTTCTGTTGACATATTGGTGGAAACATCCACATCTCAACACAGTGAACTTCTCTTGCATTCAAAGACAATTGGGGATGTACCTATTGAGGTTACACCTCATGCTACTTTCAATTCATCACGAAGAGTTATTGTTGAGAAGGATTTTAAGAATATCTCAGAGTCCAAGATTCTCGCTGGTTTCTTCACCCAAGGAGTTTCTGCAGTGAGGCGTATATCCACTTACAAAGATGGAATTATGGTGCCGACCAATGTCCTTATTCTCACATTTACGTCACCACGTCTGCCTGCCGCCATCAAGGCAGATTATCTTAATTGCAGAGTACGGCCATACATTCCAAACCCTCTCCGATGTTTGCAGTGTCAACGGTTCAGTCACTCGAAAACGTCATGTTGTAGTTCCTTGACGTGTGCTCGTTGTAGTGGCAAAGACCATGATGCCTACGAGTGTGAAACGGATCCTCATTTCATCACTTGCAATAGCTCTCACCTGTCCTACTTTCGTTCTTGCCCTAAATGGTTGGAAGAAAAAGAGGTGCAGCGTTTGAAAACGATTCATAACATTACTTATCCTGAGGCTCGAAAATTGCTGTCAACCACCTCATCTCGGAAGGTTGCTGCACTTCGTTCCACAACTACAGTGGGAGTGCAGACATATCTCTTAGTGTCTCCTAAAGAATCGTTCTCCAAACAAATGAAAAGTATTTTGACCTTCATGGTTAAAAAAGTTGATGAATCAACTTCAACACCTATTTCTGTCCCTTATATAAATTCCATCAAACCCCAAGATCCACATCCTTTGGTTCCAGGTGCAGGCATTTCCTTGGATACATCTTCTTCTCCCACCCCAAAATGCAAAACAATCTTTCGTTCACGTCCTCAATCTCTTGAATCCCCTTCCAACAGCAAAGACCTGCTCAATCGACCCAGGTCAGGATCCATGGAGGTCGATAGACCTCCCTAGAATAAGGACAGTAAGGAAAAGAGACGTGGTCGTAAACAGAAGGGCTCTCCACCCAATTCGCCTACACGTAAATAAAAATGGCCACCCTGATACAATGGAACTGTCGAGGTTTACGTTCTAATCTGGTTGACATCAAAACACTGATTGCTTCCTACCATTCTGTTTGTCTTTCTTTACAAGAAACATTTCTGAAGCCTGCCGATACAGTCACTTTTTGGCGGTTTTCTTTATACAGAAGTGACAGGCTGTGTAAAGGACGAGTGCATGGAGGGATGGCAATGTTGGTTGATCAGCATGTACCCACCCTGTCTTTGCCATTCGGCACACCCTTGGAGGCCATAGCCATCCGTGTTTCCTTGGGTCATACAATTTCTATTGGTTCTCTATATCTGTTACCTGGAGAGACCTATGATGAATCATACCTTGATGCTCTAATTGAACAGTTGCTGTCTCCCTTTTTCATCCTGGGGGACTTTAATGAACATTATCCCCTCTGGGGAAGTGCTGATATTGATAGGAGGGGTCGCTCTGTAGAGCACATGCTTTCTGATCACAACTTTTCTCTTTTCAATACTGGTTCTTCCACTTATTTTCATGCACCTAGTCAGTCCTTTACTGCTATTGATCTCTCAGTTTGCTCCCCTTCACTATTTTCCTACTTTTCATGGAGGGTTGACGATAACCCATGAGGCAGTGATCATTTTCCTATAATTTTAAGAGACTGGCCGTTGTCGATGCCACCCGACCCGCGTGTCCAGGTAGAAGCTGGATTAGGCAAACTGGCCCTCTTTCACTGCTCTGGCAGAACTTGATTCTGCTATCACCTGTAAGCCATCAATAGATGACTGTGTGGCAGCAGTAACTGACTGTATTACACAAGCAGCTGCTCATTGTACTCCTAAAATCTCAACACGTTTTCCACTATATCCTCGTCCATGGTGGAATCCTACCTGCCACATGGCACGGAAGGTTCAAAAACGAGCCTGGGATACTTTCCGTAGATATCCCACACTCTTGAACTGCATCGCTTTCCAGTGGCATCGTGCACATGCTCGATGGGTAAGACGTCAAAGCCAAAAGGAATCTTGGATTAAGTTCACAACCAGCATATCTTCTACCATCAGTTTCAAAGTCATATGGGACAAGATTCGAAAGGTCAGTGGGCAATATAATTCTTTCTCTCTCTTGATCTTGCTCTCTAATGGCCAGGAAGTAGTTGATACCCGAAGCATTGCCGGGTATCTAGCACTTCTGCTTCTTCTTCCACCCTCTTAGCCATCAAGACTCAGGCAGAGCAATCACCTCTTTCCTTTCGAGCTGATTGTCGCTATGACTATAATCGTCCCTTTACACTGGTGGAACTCAAACTGGCCTTCTTCGGTCTGACAGTACATCGGTTGGACCTGATGATACACACTATGACATGCTGCGCCATCTATCTCCTGCTTCTCTTGCTATTCTTCTGATTTTTTTAACCGGATCTGACAGGAGAATGTTTTTCTTGATGCCTGGCGCCAGGCTATTGTCCTACCTTTCTCCAAGCCTGGGAAGGATCCCAAGATTCCTTTAAACTACTGTCCAATTGCTTTGACGAGCTGTCTCTGTAAATTATTCGAGAGGATAGTTAATGCTCATCTTGCTTGGTTCCTCAGTGTGGGTTCCGACGACAGCGCTCTACCATGGACCACCTGATTCGGCTTGAAACGTCAATCAGAGAAGCCTTTCTCAAACGACAACATCTTGTATCAATGTTCTTTGATATTGAGAAGACTTATGATACAACATGTAGGTATGGCATTTTGCGAAACCTCCATATATATGGGTTACGTGGCCATTTGCCCATTTTTATTAAAAATTTTTTAATGGACAGGAGATTCCGAGGTCGTGTGGGTTCGACACTTTCCAATTCTTTTCTACAGGAACTTAGAGTTCCTCAGGGTTGTGTCACACTTTTCAGGATAAAACTTAATGCCATCACTGACCAACTCCTTCTCACTGTTGCAAACGAGCTCTATGTCGACGACTTTCACATCTCATGCCAGTCGTTGCTCTTATTCGATCAGAACTCGACTGTGGATCACTGGTCTATGGCTCTGCCAGACCATCGGCCTTAAAGATGCTAGACCCTATTCATCATCAAGGACTTCGGCTCTGCACTGGGTCTTTCCGCACTTCACCTGTTCAGAGCTTATACATAGAGTCTCATGAATCTTCTTTGCACCTCCACCGTTTGCAACTGTCTTTACTATATGCTTCGAAATTTCGTTCCTTACCAAAGCATTCCACCTGGGGTTGTGTTTTTCTTCCTCAGTGGGCCATGCTTTTTTAGACCAAACGGTCTGCCATTGCTCCTTTGGCCTTCATATCCAGGCGCAAATGGATGAATTGGGCCTGTCCTCGGATAACATTGCTATATCTACTGGTCAGCCCATTCCACCATGGTTTCTTACAGTCCCCAGTTGTGACCTTTCTTTAAGTCATCTGAGAAAAGCAGATACCCCCGATTGGAAGTGCCGTCTTTTATTTTCTGAACATCTTTCGAACAATCTTTCCATTCCTATTTATACGGATGGTTTAAAATCAGGTAACTCTGTGGGCTCTGCCATGGTTTGTTGTATTTCGGTGATTGCGTGCAGAATCCTCTCTACAGCTTCTGTGTTCACTGCTGAACTGTATACCATTTCTCTTGCCCTGGGTCACATCGAAGCTAAGCAGTACTCGAACTGCACTATTTATACTGACTCGCTTAGATCTCTACTGGCCTTGGAATCGCTTCACGTTGGTTCACACCCTGTTCTCGCCGATATTCAAAACCGACTGCCCCATTTCTCTTTAACATCTACTTCTATCCAGTTTTTTCTGGATACCGGGCCACGTTGGTATTTGCAGGAATGAGCTCACCGACACTGCAGCTAAGTCTATCTGCTCTGGCACTATCACCACTGTGCCTGTTCCATACATGGACTATGGTCCTGTATTCAAGGCTCGGCTCCATGCCAGCTGGCAGTCGACTTGGAGTGAGCAACGCGAAAACAAGCTTTTCCAAATAAAACCCTATATTGGACTTTGGCTGTATTGCTTCCATAAGGATCAGAAAGAGGAAGTTGTTCTAACTAGACTACGCATTGGTTACAGTTTTTTAACTCATCATTCTTTTTATCTGGAACTGATACACCAATGTGTTGTCTGTGTAACACTCAGATCACAATAAGCCACATTTTACTTTCTTGCCGTCGTTGAGAGCCTTAACTGTCCACCTTGGTAATGTTTTTAGTTTTTTAAAGGCCGTTAATCTTTTTAATGCCATTTAAGTTTTTTAATTTATTCATTACACCTTTATACTGTGGCTCTCTTTTAAAAAATCACAGTTCATCTAGTTCGATTTGAAATTAGTAACTGGCTGTAACATTAAATAACTCAAAACCAGGACTGGTAAGGCCAACTTCAGATGTCTAACGCTGCTGTTCGAACTATCCGTTAGTCATCGTGGCGAGTTATTATTATAATTTTGTTGCATGTCTTTTAAAACCTTTTTATTACTTTCCTTTTCGAAAATGGCCATAACGTCAAATAACTCGAAACCAGGACTGGAAAGGCCAACTTCAGGTGACTGACGGTGGTGTTTGTACTTACTTGTTTGTCTTCCTGGTGGGTTGCGATTATTACAGTCACGCTACAGAAAGTCCTTTACAACTTGAATTACTGCAGTTTTTCTCTTAACATTGTAGACTAGATGTAAACATTGGTTTCATGCTATTTATGTTTTTTTAAAAAAACTTTGTTTTGTTTTACCTTAATTTCCTTTGATGAATTTTACTAAATTTACTTTTAACTTTTTACCGGATGTTTGGCGCAGATAGCCAAGCTGCTTTGTGCCATAAAACACTAAATCAACCAACCAATCCATATCAAAATAATTACATAAATTATTCCGTTATTAATGTAGTTGTTATACTGATATATATCATTATTTATATTACAAGCTCTAATTAAAGATTATTATTAAGATCCACAATTATTACAGTTTGAGATGCGTCTTGTTTGGATACGTCTACAAGAGGTATTTAAAATGCATTTCTGCTTTTACAGGTTAATGAATTTTTCTCTTGCTAATTCTCCATAATTAATATTTGTTGCAACCCAATCATTAACAGCATCTTCTATTTTACTTCATATCCCATTATACTTTCATTTTAAACTATCGCAACCTGCATGTTTACTTCTGCTATTACTGCATCCTTCTATATATTTATAATTGAAGCTAAAACTGGTCACTTTATGAAGATCTTTCACCTTATATCAAACTTATACATCGTTCGCTTAAATACCATTTGCTGAAGTGTGGAGTTTGTAATTAGTTCATGTCTGCAATATATTACAATGATGAGTGTGATGTTCAAGCTCACAAAAGATTTTAGTTCGGAATGTACTGACTAGGGCAAATGGTAATGTTCTTCGAACGTATTTCGAACAATATAAGGTTAATTGTTGCTTTATTGTTTTGGAAGAACCCTTTAACTAAACAGATGGGCGTTATTTGGGTGAACATGATAGGCGATGATGCATAAGTACACTTTTTGTATGAATAGATCTTCTAATTAAATCAAAGGACTAATTTCTGCTATGAGTACGTTTCTGGCACCATTAATCACATGTAGCAGCGAACACTGGTTAGACAGATAAGTACGGTTAAGTGATGTATGTTGCTTTCTATATATGTTTACTCTGTCTTTATGACACAGAGGGCGAAAACGATTAACAGATACAAACACATTCTTCCAGCTACAGTTGTATGTTTCTACTTGCAACTGAGATAGGAGTTTTTGTGCTGGTTGTCGACTAACAAATAATACTTTTTTTCGCGATGTCCAACCCATAGTACAGGTACAAAGATAGCTGTTAAGGAAACAATCGGCCAAATAGGAACGATTTGACATCTGTTGTATTGTACAAGCCTGTTCATTCGTCTTTTCCCGAGATTTGTCACTAGTAGTGAGTAACTATGTTATTTTCTGGTGAAAAATGCATAATTTTTTGTTGATAGAATTTATTTAAATGTTTATTTGAATAGCTTGCCAAGGAAACTATTTAACAACCGTGTCCCTTTAAAAGTCAAATGATTTCTAATTTCTTTCCATTATTTTGCAAACTACCCATGATATAATAAAGTTTTTGCATTTATAGGGTTCATGCAAAGACATGAAATACCTCATAATTGATGTGCATCGCAAACGCACATTATTGGAACCTCGTAAAAGTAAACAGTCAGTGTTATGAACCGTGGTCGTTTTATTCTTATTATAAGTGATATTGTTTGCGTTTAAATATGCTTGAGATTTAAAACAAATAATAGCAATTCTATCTGTATTGGTGCATGGCAAACGGTTTTCATAATGTATATATCTTTATATATGCATGACAAACGAATTTCAACTTATTTATGTATAGATTCATGACTCAGTTATTTCCATAAATATGAAAAAATATATATAGTACAATATGCAGACAGAAAACAGTTTTGAGGAAAGACTCTCTGAGCCAGTTTTTTTCGTTTGTTTTTTTTACTTTTGAAATTATAATGTTACATATATTCAGTTGAGCTGTTTTCTTTTTGTAAGACATAGTAACACCACTTTAGCTATAATTTCTTTGAACATTGTGAATGAAATATTCACAATGAATGAGATTTCAACTGCATTTTTCATACCTAGTTTTGTCTAAAGCACCTGTTTTTCCTTGTCTGGCCTTTTCAAGAAATACATAAAGTTTCGAAATTACGAATATCACCACCTTTAACTTTTACATAATATGATTATTTTCAGTTCCAATGTAAGATTTTATGCAATCCAATTTTTTACCTGAAAATATTCAGCCTCTATATCTAATTTCTAGAGTAACGCAGACATTCCTCTACAATACATCAATAGAGAAGTGTTATTTGTGCTTCGTTTGCCTATAAATGGAAGCATATTCTTAAACTACAAAGTGTGATACCAGTTCCACTAGAATGTTCATAATAAAAAAACAGAGGCGAAGAGCAATTTCCAACGTTAAATTCTGATAGCATGTAACCAGTGAACCGAAACACGTTGCTATAGTAGAGTTATAAGTAGTTCTAGTTTCTAATGTTGATGTGAGCTAAGTTAAGTGAGTGACTTGTAACTGTGATTAAATTTATTTAAATCACTCAAAATTAGGTTTGTGTTAAGAGTTGATCGTTTGTTTTTGAATTTCGCGCAAAGCTACACGAGGGCTATCTGGGCTAGCCGTCCCTTATTTAGCAGCGTAAAACTAGAGGGAAGGCAGCTAGTTATCACCACCCACCGCCAACTCTTAGGCTACTCTTTTACAAACAAATAGTAGGATTGATCGTCACATTATAACGCCTCCAGGGCTGAAAGGCGAGCATATTTGGTGCGACGAGAAGTAGAACGCCTTAACTCATCTGGCCATGCTGTTAAGAGTTGATAACATAATATTGTTTACTTATTTTAACGCTTATTATTTATTATTATTATTACTTGAAGTAACGTTAATATGTTTCTGAATAATTGATAAACTAGCGATCTAGTGTTTCTGGTCAATAATAACATTTCACAGCTTACGTTTTCATTAGAATCAGATAGGTATACAGGTATAAAATATTTATTACTGCTATAAATATCAGTCTTTATAAAAAGTTTCGTTGTTAGCGCTACCGGTGTATCTTAAGCAAACTACTATTTACATAATCTATCAGTTGATTACTATTGGAATTTACAAAATCGTGTTTAATAACTAAAGTATTCACTTATACAATTTCCAACGAAAATCGATTATCGGCGTACTTAGAAATAAGATTTAGTTTTTTTTTTATTACAGTTAGCTTTGACTGTTGCGAAAAACAAAGCTACACAATGAGGTATCTGTGCCACGTCTACCACGCGTATCGAAACCCGATTTCTAGGGTCATAAGTCAGTAAAGTTTCCGCTTGGCCACTAAGGGAATTTTTTACTATCTTAATGGTTAGAATATTACTACTACATTTTTTATGAATATATAAGTATATAGTACAACTACAAAAAATTATAATAATTATATAGTAAAATATATTTTCAGAACTGTATAAATGTAGGTTAAAATTAATTAGTTCAGTCTTGCAGAAATGGGTTAGAAACACAACCGACTTGATATCTTACATTTGTCTCTCGCTAGTACAGCGGTAACTTTACGGACTTACAACGTTAAAATCAGGGGTTCGATTTCCCTCTATGGGCTCAGCAGATAGCCCGATATGGCTTTGCTATAAGAAAATACACATCTTACACTTGAAATAATGATATATTATAAACTATCACAATAAATAGTGGTTAGAAAAATCAGAACTGATGAGGCTACTGCAACCACGAAGAATAGTCTGTACAAATGGAGTAAGAAAACTTAACACCACATGAGGCTTAGCTGACATTAAACCTAATTTACGCTTCCTAATACGGTGTTTCTCTCTATTGTTAATTATTATTGAAGTCCTTTCCTGCACTAAAAAGAACCTATCTTGATGAAAGATTTGTGAAAACCTATGAAAAAGTAAAACTTACTTCACATTTTCGTAGTTATTTCCCTTTTTCCTCAAAGATAACCATTCTATGGCATCACTAGTTTATTGAAATCTTTAAAAAACGTGTAATATAACTTTAAAGAACAAAAAGAGAACTTTAGGGTCATATAATCTGTCCTATCAACTAAATTAAACTAAACCTAAAATTCAAAACCCATTCCTCATCATTAAAATATTTATCAAGCTTTTTCTTAAACTTCTTTAAATTAAATACACCTACCACATTTCTTTATAAAAGCCAATCACGTTATTAAAAAGTAATGCTGAGATGACTTCTATCCTCACAAAATGTACACTTGTGTCCATTAACCTGACGATTTTGACCATTAAGTATGAAAAAAAAACAAATATCTTCTTTATCACTTCATTTTTTTTCAAGAGAAAACAAGTTCACAGATCTTAACCTCTCCTCGTGTTATAACCTTTCTATTCCAATTATCATTCTAATAACTCTCCTCTGGACCCTTGCCAAAAATTCAGTGCCCCTTTCTCAGGTAAGGAACCTAAGATTGAACGCAATACTGTAAGTGTGGAATAACCAGTGGCCTAGACAATGACATTGTAACTGCTATTTATGTAGTTACAGACTAAAATCATATTTGCTCAGCCAGTGGCAACAACACATTGCTTGGATGGGTTGCTGACTAACCAAACCAATAAGATTTTTTCCATAACATTGTTAAGGTTATTCCCATCAAAATCAAATTATACTTATAATTTAAATTGTGATTTCCCAAGCAATACAGCTCCTTTGGTTAGGCAGGAGCATACTCCTCACAGCCAACAACATTTAATACCTTAATATCATTATTGATGTAAATGAAAAGGAATAAAGGTTTTAAGACTTTTCTTTCTTGACAATGTTAAGAATTTCCATTCCCATTATATTTTGAATACAAATTATGATAACCCATGTGCATAACCTTGCACTTATCATAATTAAACCCCATTTGGAATTTATTTGCCCAACTCCTAACATGATGTAAATCCTTTTGTAAAGCAGCAGAATCCTCTTCACAGTCAGAAACACCTAAGATATTAATATCATCGACAAATTTAAATTACCTATTGACCATTATTTCATCTATATTATTGATGTAAATCAAAAAGAGCGAAGGTCCTAAGACCTAAGGTACTTCACTTATGACATTAATCCAATTTGACTGAACTCCATTTATATTAACCCTCTGTTTTCTTCCATCAAGCCACTCTTCTGTCCAATTTTCTTACTTATTCCCCCTCACCTATAGAGATAATATTTTCCAAGCTTTTTTGTATAGCACCTTGGCAAATGCTTTCCGAAAATCCAGACACACCAAATTTACAACCTTATATTATCAAAGAGTGTCAAAAGATTTGTAAGACAAGTTTGTCCTTTAGTGAAGCGATGTTAACTGTCCAAAAACATTCTAAGCTTTGTTAAATGACTTTTCAAAGCATCCTTTTCAGACTTTTCAAAATTTTCTCCACAACTGATGTAAAACTAATGAATCAGTAATTATTGTAACAGTTGTCGTCACAACCCTTAATTAAGAGCTACTATAGCCAACTTCCAATCTTCTGGTGCCTGGAAGTAGCATGTGGCTCACATAGCCAATCTTTAACCTCTTTCAAAACCCATAGATAAATATTATTTGTCCCAGAAGTTCTACCATTTTCTAAACATTTCGCTCAATTTAGAGCTTCTCAGTTTAGGTGTAATACAAAGAAGGCACTAATGGCCAGAACATTATTTATACGAGTGTTAGGCATTATCTAAACGATAACTTACAGTCTTTTACTTCTGAAATTATTTCACTTATTGTATCCAATAACGAGTAGTACCATGTAATTATCTTGTTTACATGAATTGCGTTTACGGTGTTGCGTTTCTTTTCACTAAAGAGGGTAAAAGAGCGCTTGGAGGGATAACCTGTTTAAACCACTTACACCAGTATACAGTAGTGTTTTGTCCGTTATTCAGTAGGGTAGTAGAAACTAAAATGTCCCTTAAAGAACACTTAACTAGAAATCTGTGGTTTGCGGGATCAAAACCCAGTGACAAGCATGCTCGCCCTTTTAATCGTGGAAGCGTTATAAGTTGACTTTAAATCCAACTTTTCGTTGGTAAGGAAATAGTCCAAGATTTGGCGGTGAGTGCTACTGACTAGTTGCCTTTCTTCAGGCTGGTAGTTCAAAATTAGGAACGGCTGTGTACAGCCTGATGACTTATACCGTAAACAAACAAGCCAAAACTATTAAATCAAAACCTATTTGATAAAACTATTTAGTGTAAGTCAATGTAACTCCACGGAAAGTTCTAGTAAAAGTAACGTAAAAATCCAATATTAGATTATGAATCTGTTTAACTATAAACATTTAGAGGATAGAGTATACATGTAGCTTTTATTTGGGTTCCAATGCTCTTTGGATGAACCACAAGAACTAAGCAAGGGATTGCAATCTACGTTATTATATATATATATATATTATTCGTAAATAAAATATTGTAAAAAATTGTATGTTGTTACAAGAATTATATTACTTAATTTATGGTAATTTGTAAATAAGCGAATTATGTTTCCTGATAAGTTTTATGATGAAGAAAACAGCAACAACACACAAGACGTAGTTCTTACAGGAAGAACAAAGAAAAACAGAGTCAAATCCTTAAAAAGTTAATAAATAGTTTAGGTATGACTCATGTTAAGCTCTTGGAATACAGCTCCGAATAAGTAGGAGCCTTACTTAAACTACAAAAGTTCCAGAGCTTATACTGATTTTTGATCGAATTTGATAAATAAGACAGATATATTTCACAACTTTGTTTCTGATGTCAGTAAGCATATGACTTTTTTTAAAAAAACAAACAAACAATATATTTATGTTATTGACGTCGATTTGAGAAAGAAATGTAACGAAGAATGATAATTACGGACTTATATGAAATAACATAAACTGAGTTGTTATTATTAACTAGTATTTCTAATAGCCAACACATTTGTTTCAACTTGTCAATTCAGGGGATTACATGAAAATGTTTAATAGCTGCTTATTAGTATTCCACCGATGATTAAAGTAGTGCCTTCATTTTAAAATCTTTACATGTTATTTCTGGTTATATCTAAATATAAATTTGAATCTAAACATGCATAAAAGACTTTACATTTAGTGTCACTATACGGAGTATACAGCATCATTACATTTCAAGATGTGTCTTGTAGACCATTTGTATTTTGTTTTACCCTCTTAGTTGCTGATTGAACGTCTTTAAAGAGACTTTTTGGCATTGATTGAGAGATATACTGTCATTTTTTTGTCCCTACTAAGTTAACCCTAGATTTTCATAGATCACAGAGTTGTAACTTCCACGTTTGCTTGCTTGTTTTAAAGCAAAACTACAATACACTGTCTGCTGTGTCCCCCTCATGAAATGGAACCCCAAATTCCAAAGATGTAAGTCTGTAAACTCAATTCTGTCTTCTGTCTCATCGAGATACCTATGATTTTCACCACCCACTTTTTTAAAAATTAATCCTGTTGAGCCAACATCATGCTAGATGAACCAGTTGTAATCTTATGTTACTCATCGATTTTGTTTTGTTTTGTTGCATCACCAAATAAATCGGTTTTATTACTGCTCTTTTGAACCTATGTACAGGGTGTATTATGAAATTTATAGAAGTCGCATGTAGAAATGTAGAAAGAAACATTATTTTAATAACGATACTATTATTTCACTAATTTGGTTTTTAGGGCTAAATATGCTATTCTTCTTCCATATAAGTATTATTTTTATTGTTCGTGACAAAATACTTCATCTTACACGTTTCTTTATAATGTTTACATACATATGTTCTACAAAGACTTATATTGTTACCGAGATTCTATAGAAAGTTGGCCATGTTAAGCACTGTCCACCTTTATAAAATCTATATAAGTAGAAACCATAAAGTAACTGTCATAGAATACATAATTAAATCTAGACATTTATGATGTAATTATATCTTGAGTTGCACTACAATGAGCTAATCACCTTCTTCCCGTGTAAACACTATCCTTAGCAAGATCATCCGCATTTGTAAGAGAAAATTATAAATTTGATAAGGTTAAAATTGCATGTTTAATGTTTTACTTACACAGGTTATGAAACTAGACCAAGTTGTTTCTTTTAAGACTTTGTTAGCATAAAGTTTATGTCGTATTGATCTATATCATACCAACGCTTACTCTCGTGCAACTTCATGGCTCTAGCAATACGCTCTCTATTGAGCAACACTCAAACTATGATATCGTTTCTAGCAATGCTCTCTCTGGACAACTTTTATTATCATGGCGGAATCACAACTTCCGCCTATTATGGCGGCCTAGCAACGTGACTCTAAAAACATGCCCTGTGTTCCACTTCATGGATGACAGTACCCTCAGGTTTTTTTTACATAATACCAGCTGAAGTATAAATACCATATAATAGTTGTATATATTGTATAATAGCTATGTAACCCTCAGGTGCAAGCGTGTTACGTAATAGATGTGTGTAACAATCAGATTTATATATCACGTAATAGTAGCTCTCAGATGTCAGCATTCTTTGGACGCTTGTGTATCTCCATAACTATTAAGTGCGTTTATAATAAGGTAAAACGGTTCGCTTGTTTGAAATCGTCTTGCTTACAGACACCTCAGTGGCTTCTTGGTAAGTCTGAAAAATCACAACACTCAAAAATGAGTTTCGGTTCTCGTGGTGGACACACTGCAGATAGCCCATCGTGTGGCTCTATGTTTAACATCAAACAAACGTTATAATACTCTCATTGTCTTAACAGTAAATATGAGGGCATACAATGCTAAAAATCGGGTTCTGATACTCGTGAGGTGTAAAGTACAGATAGCCTATTGTGCAGCTTTGTACTTAATAATAAACAGATTATTTTACCCCCAATAACTCATGAAACAACAGACTTATGACACTATAAATAAGATGTCGATACTCAGGAAGCACAGACAGTCCATTGTGAAACCTTGTGCTGAAAAACAACAATAATAATACCTTACTTACAAAAGATACTTGAAGTTGGCAAGTTTTCCAGCTATTTCAAACACATTGGTCTGGTTGAGTCCTATAAACAACAACAAAAAACAAACTACATGTATTCTTCCTTATATTGACTCCCTGCATGAAGACACACACACATACATATGTTTCAAGTGTTTTCAGTAGTGCGTGCGTAGATTCAACGTCATAGAAAGCTACTATTAACTATAGAATTGAAACTTTTGTAATCTTAAAAAACTAAACATTTTTCTTCATATTTTTTGCGTTTTTGTTATAATTTCTTTATATATATATATATATATTAAAAGTTCATCAACAGCTATAATTATAAGTAATGCAACTTGATGAATACTACAGCTTTTACTGCAAAACATATGAGTGGAAAATATAAATGCATCAGAATTAAAACTGGTCACGTGCTGCTGGCTGATTAGTGTGCTCAATCTAACAGAACTCTGTTAAAAAGAAAAAAATATTTTCAGTTGCAACACGCTATTTGAATCATAAATAAATAATATATTTTTAATAATTTAGTTATATTTGTTAATTTATTTTCTGTATTTGATTCACAAATGTTAAGGATCGAATCCTTTTATGCATTACTTTTCTTCCGTGGACCCAGCATGTCCAAGTGGCTAAGGTGCTCGACTATTAATGTGAGGATCGCGGGTTCGAATCCCCGCCACACCAAATATGCTCGTTCTTTCAGCCGTGGGGGCGTTATAATGTGACGGTCCAGCTCACTATTTGTTGGTAAAATAGTAGCCCAAGAGTTGGCGATTGGTGGTGATGACTAGCTGCCTTCCTTCTTGTCTTACACAGCGCAGAGAGCCCTCGTGTAGCTTTGCGCGAAATTCAGAACAAACAAACAAACCAAACCAACCTTTAGGCTATATATATTTTCATTTAACAATAAAGAGTATAGTTGTTGACTTTTCTTTGCATATAGACGCTTGATACTTTAAGAATGATTGATAAAACAATTTGATTAATAGCTAATATGTATTTATTGCTTTATAGATTTGATATTTGTTATTACTTTACTAAAGTTTTAGCTGTCAGCTAAAAATGTTTGCTAGTATTATTTCTCCTAGTTTATGAGCTTGTTGTTGTGATAACTTAGGATCTACTGTTTAATAAGTTATTTAAATGTTCAAAAAGGGAGCCTGCCGAAGATTTTTGCCCTTGAAAAGAATGGAGAATTGGAGACTGAATTCGCCCAAAGCTATATGAGGGCTGTCTGCCTAAGCCCGTCATAATTTAGTAACGTAAGACTAGGGCAAAAGCAACTAGTTATCACCACCCACCACCAACTATTGGGCTAATTTTTTATCAACGAATAGTGGGACTGACTGTCACTGTATAACGCCCCCACGGCTGAAAGGGCGATAATGTTTGTGGGGACGTGGATTCGAATCCACGACACTCAGATTGCTTTTCGTTAGTGCTAATAATGGGCTCATTCATAAAGTCAAATTAATTTGTGCAACAGGCTAATTGTAGTTTTATCAAAAACGACTTGCAAACTTTCATATAGTAACATGCCACTAAATGCGAGCTGTTGCGTCTGGGACAACACTTTTAGTAACCATTTGTTTATTTCATGGCGACCTCTCGAGCGTTGAGCTTGCAATGCACCACGATAGACTTATGGGTGAAAGTGAGAGCTCACAAACCTTTGAGAGAAAGAATATATCTACAACAAAATTGTTAAATGATATTAGGCAAAAATACATAGTTCTCCACGAAAGCGAAATAACTTGCGAACGAAGTGTTTAGACTATGTCCTTGTCCACAGAGTCGAGGCAATATAGTAACGAAAGTGAACTTTCCGAACCCAAATCTATTATGAAGCTGAGATAACCTTCTAAAGTAACATTACTTCCATTCAACTACCAATCTGTCAAGACTTCAATAGAGCTGCAATGGAATTTTTTGGCATTTACTTCTGTTAAACCGACATTTGGTTATTATAGAATTGTTTGGTTATTTTTTGGAATAATTTCCAGGTTTTGTGTCTAAAATTGATCTCACAGTTCTGTGAAGAATCTTGTTACAATGTTAGTTTCAATGTCGAACAGTAGTGTCTGATCATAACTATCAGAATAAGTTTAACCAATGATTGAAAAGTAATACTGAGAGCAACAGGAACTGGAACATCGTTTTGATAAATTTGTGGCTTTCCCAATTCAGTGTAGTGCAAGAGTGTAGTGCTATTGGAGTGCACCTGAGCATTGCTCTGGTACCTGAAATTGAAGATGAGGCCAGTTATTTTGAATATTAAAAATATGTATATAACAAATAAATTATTCGGTTTATACCTGATATTAAACGTCTTTCATATCCAGACATTCAGAGTGTTAGAGTGTCCACTGATATAATTTTCTCAAACTGTCAAGCACCACTTCGTACCTTTCCCACAGTAACTGGCATTAGACATCATACGACTTTCAGGAGCAGAAGTGAGAGCGTTAAAATAGAAATATTTTTGTCATACGTCACGTGGTTATTAAGACACACGAAAATTGTATTAAAAGAAGTAATAAAATACATTTTAAATTATATTATGAGTTTAGGCGTACACATTTATTAAAACGTTTGTTATTTTTATTACGTATAACAAAAGTTGCTTTTTTAGCTATTGATGTTGGCAGCAAATTCAATGTTGTAGCACTATTTGCACACTATTATTGGTAAACGAGGAGCTGAAGGAGACTAAACGTTTTGTATATATAGCACTCAGTTATTGCTATTTTCTCTTTTCTACTTAATTTAAATGAAGTTGAGATGTATATTTTCCCTCAGTAATATACGTATATTGAATGTGAGTATTCTCAAATAATTAGTGCTGCTTAGATTTTCTTTATTTAAAATGGTCTCACAAAAATGGAAATCAGGTTTTCAGTATGAAATCTTTGCTTTGATGGTGACATCAAATGTCTGAAAAATTTGTCACTATATTGTTTAGCACTATACTACTGGTGTTATTCAGTTAAGAGCATTTTATTGCATATGTTGTCTCAGAACTGACAAAAGTGAAAAATTTTAGAAGCTAAAACACAAGCTCCCACTTTTGCAATATTTTGAAACATACATACGTTAATACTCACATATTTCCAGTTCAATAAATAAAAATCCTTACCAATGAAGATGCGAGAACTAAATGTATATCATGTTAAAACGTTTAACTTCATATATATTAACAAAAAGCTCCAACATTCTGAAAACTACTTCTAAACATGAAATACCCGATATTGTTGTGAAACTTTTTCTGGAAACTTGTTTGTAAATATTAACCTTTTTACATTTTTTTGTTTTCTGAATTTCGCGCAAAGCTACTCGAGGACTATCTGCACTAATCGTCCATAATTTAGCAGTTGGTAAAAGAGTAGCCCATGAGTTGGCAGTGATTGGTGATGACTAGCTGCCTTCACTGCTAAATTAGGGACGGCTAGCGCAGATAGTCCATGTTTAGCTTTGTTCGAAAATTCTAAACAAGCAAGCCACCCTCATCCCATAGTGTACCATAACACCACATTACATAGCCAATCGAAATAAATAAATTTTACGAAATCAACTAAAGAGATCTTTTCATGAACTGATGTAGATTGTTTTAAAGCCTTAATTAAATAAGTGTATCTTGAACTACGAATAAATATATATCACACTACTTTTCAAACTCTTTCTAGTAAAATACATTAACATATAAACAGCTGAGATAAATGTATTAAACTAAAAATATTTAAAATACATCTGCTAAACATTTAAACATAACGTTTTCAATTTTTTCCGAGTAAAATACATTAACATATAAACAGCTAAGATAAATTTATTAAGTTGGAGGTATTTCAAATACATCAAATAAACATTGGAATATAACAGTGAAGAAAATGTTTTCACAGCTTATATCAGATACTCAACAATGGAAATCTTCAGAAATAGAAACTAACAATAATGTATATATCTAATACATTCTGTGCCATTCCATCATTACAAATGTATAAAACAGGTACTGATAGAAGCTGACAAACAATATGCTCCATAAAAAAAATGGATATTTGTAGTACATGGACAAACAATGTGCTTCCATACACAAGTAAAAAGAGATATTGAAATAAAGTCTTAATGCATGTGAAATTTTGATTATATAGGTGTTTTATTTAAGATAAAATGAATTTCCGTAATTGGCTTTTATACGAGTTTCAGAAATAGGATATTACTACTCAGTTGTAAGTATATATTATGCAGATACTGTTTCGTCTGCACTTACTCATAAAACATAGTACCAAATTTGATGCCTTTGAAATAAAAAAATAACCCAGGAATAATCACTGATGTATTTCTGGCTAAAACAAAAATCTTTAAATTTTAGAAGTGTCCATCATTACATTTTACTCACAAATCCACTGAAGTTGAAAAAAGTGCCCATTGTCACATTTTTAGTCCCAAATCTATGCGAGCTAGAAAATTGATCATTGTTCAATTTTTAATGGCACGTTCACTTGATAAGTAGGGAAAACTACTGTTGTCCTTTCACGCTAACAACTGTGGCAGTAAACAACAAGGTTCACTCATTTTACTGAGATAGTAGATTATTATATTTATTATTATTTCTAAGCCATCCCATATTCTCCTCATTGCTTACATTTGAATTAAATCGCTGGTGAAAAATGATACGAGTTACGCCTCCTAAATGTTACAAGATGGTTGTCGCGAGTTAAGAATTTCGGAGAAGCGCTACCCTTCGGAGAGCTTATGAACTCCTTTTATGCTTAAGTAAATATACGTTGTGTCGCATTATGCATTAATATTCTTCCTTGAAAGAGTAATGTCGCTCCTGTGGAGTTTATACTAACTGAATTATATTAACAAAGAGAATTAAAGTCTTATCATGGATGTATAATACATACTTTTATAGAATGCGTACATTGTTGACAGAGTAATTTGTGTCGCATACTTATAAACACTTCGTATGCATTATGACAAGTTTCTCGACTGGACTATTTAGATGATTTAAAGGCAGACTCTGTAATAGGTTAACATAAAAAAATGGTTAAATGATAATAAGGCTATTGGTGATAAATAGTGAATGACAAAAGTGATTTTACTGTGATATAGAGATCATGTTCGAACATCAAAGACTGTTTAAATGCTAAGGTAAGTACAGGTATACCCAAAGAAAATAAAGGTAGACAGAAAGTTTTATCATTTTTAAATTAAAAGTAATCACGAGAAGGGACGTTGCTAGACATTAACATGCGGGACCCGTGCTCCAGCTCTATAGGACAATATCCTGAATAACTAGTCGGTATCTTAAAAATTAGAAGAAAAAAACAGGATGTATATGATACTGAAACGCCAAAAATTCTCTCGTCTATACATCCCGAGCCCAGAATCTCTAAACTACCTAGTGATGTCTCTGATCGTGAGTTTTCAAAAGTTAATTTTATGGATTGTACCCAAAATAACGAAGTTCTTGTTATTAAAAAAAAGTTAACGACTTATTTTTAGCAAGTAGTTTCAATGAAAATATTTTTTTTAATTCTTAGATATTACATTTAATCCTCTAAAGTTTAGTCTATACTTTGGTTTTGTTTATTTTAAACCTCAAAGCTCTACACAATGGGCTATCTGTGCTCTGCCCACCGTAAGTATTAAAGGCCGATTTCTAACGTTATAAACCCTCAAGCTTATCACTGAGCTACTGGAAAGCATGCTGTTGTTGTTTTATTATTGCAAAGCTACTCATATGTTATTTGTACTGTGTTCAACAAGAGATATCGAACCATGGATTTTAGTGTTGTAAATCCGTAATCTAGTTGCTGACCGACCTGGGAACAAAGAAGCAGGAAATGCTAAGTTGACTAGTATCATTCCATCTTCTTGGCTTATTTTTTAGCGTCAACGAATTTTCTTCTCAGTGTAATTCGTCTACAGAGCTAAACTTTAATCTTATTTCTCAAATTAATCATGCTATCTATAGTCAATTTCATGAATATTGCATAAAATATTAAAGTTTTCTTTCTGTGTTCTTTACTACTTGTTAAATAATATTTATTTAAATATTAAAATAGGTATTCATATGGCCTATTGTATGTTTAACAGAGACTAAATATTTACCGTGAATTGTCTTTTGAAGCATCTATTTTTAATACTTACCAATCGCTTATAAATCACTATATATTATTTCCAGTTTTTTCTATTTGTACTTCTGTATGCTTCATCTATTAAAAACAAATGAAAACATGCATATTTTTACAGCCTATTCCACTTGTTATTGTGTCAAAAGCTCGTTACTGGTCTTTCATCAAAAATGTGAAAATATAGATATTTGTTTGATTTTTGCGCGAAGCTACACGAGGGCTATCTGCGCTAGCCGTCCCTGATGAAGCAGTGTAAAACTAGAGGGAAGGCAACTAGTCATCACCACCCACCGTCAACTCTTGGGCTACTCTTTTACTAATGAATATTGGAGTTCACCGTAACATTATAACATCTCCACAGCTGAAATGGCGAGGATGTTTGGTGTGACAGGGATTCGAACCCGCGACCCTTGGATTACGAGTCGAGTGCCTTAACTATCTGGCCATGTCTAGGCCTATATATATATATATATATATATATCTAACGAAAAAAAAAAACAACCTATGTGATACCGCTCAAAAATTAAAGTTTTAATGGCGAGAATATTTGCTTCGATGTCAGTGTAATATTATAACTTTCAGTTTAAATGAGTTAAGTTCTAGTATTAAGTTTAGCTAGACTACTATTGTAAACGGCTGCTTGAACTAAAATGATAAACTTTTAGTTTATTAAAGATTTCATTTCAGATTAAAATATATAAATATATTAAAGTATCTTTAGTACACAGTAGATGGCAGCACAAACTTCAGATTACTTATTGCCGGTATTCGACAGAGACGAAAGGCAGCACTAAGAATGGAGTTGCTAGGTGCGGTGAATGTCGAGCAGTGCTACAGAAAAGCTGTAATTACGAAAATGTGATACGTTTGACTTCTAAACCTCTTGGTGTGGAACATTCAAGTTTTTTTAAAAGATGGAAGGCTATAATATTTATCAAGGTAAAGTCTATACTCCCTTACTATTTATGTGTGTATATCGTAAGTTAAGTGTATTATTGTATTGAGAGAAGTACACATCCCAGTGTAGTCTCCTCTTGCCAAGCAATATACGAAGGTTTTGCTTGGATATGGGCGAATGGATGCTTGAAAAGCTTGGTTATCCTATAGGATAAATCGCCAGTTTTACTTTCGCTCTAGGTAGTTTCAGATAAATAAAATAGCTCTTTATTAAATGATCGTATATTTTAAACATTTATTTTAAAATTATAGTGACGACCAGAATCTGCCTCTCTTTAACATGACAACTACATCTTTTGTTTGTATTGTTTTTCTATAAAACTATCAGAAAGAATTACAAACATGATGTGCTAAAAACACATAGGTCACAAAAGTCTTGATAAAAAACCTTTATCAGTGATTTTGACTTGTTATAATGTTTCTAGTCTTTATTCAGCAAGCTCAGATTACATAAGTCAATAAAGTTATTTATATTATATCACTCGTACTAATATTAAACCATCAAAGATGAATCTGTGCAGAATGAGCTTACGTAATTTAAGATGGAGCTGTTGTCGGTTGAAAACTCAGGCGGCATCCGGACACTCTTCCAATAACTTCCGTGAAACACGATGCCAGAAGTTAGACACGCATAAAACGTCTATTGATTCCGAGCCTGCAGACATGATCCAACAAGTGATGAAATATTTATTATATGTTTCTATGTCTCTTAGTGTTTTTTTACATTTATCTAACAGATCAAACAAAGATGCATATGAGCATCCCGAAAGATACTTGATATTAAATGATTAAACAGATCAAGTGCTTATTCCATCTGCAGGCACTGAGTGTTTTATGTTTCGATGTTTCTTTTAATAAACGTGTGTTCCTCTTTATATTTTGTAGATTGAGACAAATTAACACAAAAAAGCCACGTTCAATTGATATGGTAATATGGAATTGCGTGTCTTGAAGCAGTTCATTGAGAAAAAAATGTTTATTGTATTTAATATACATTTGTTCGTTTGTAAGTTAGCCCAAAGCTACGCAATGAGCTATTTTTGTTCTGCTCTTTACAGGTATCGAAACCTGGGTTCTAGCGATGTAAGTTCTCAGACATGCCGCTTTGCCACTAGAGGCTCCAGTTTTGCAACTAAAATATTAACCGCTTCGTCATTGATCTGAAATATAGTTTCAAACGATAAATTTATTGATTTTTATTATTTTCCTAATAAGATCAATGATAAGCTACTGACAGGTGCTTCCATAAAGGTTCCGTTTAATCCCAGTTTTCAACTCTTCAAAATGTTAATAATCCCACGAGATGGTGTATCGCACTTACTGTTTCTATGATCGTAAAGCTCCCTTTGTTCAGTACTTAAAATGAATATTTTCATATTTTATAAGAAAAGGTTTTATTAACTAAAACAATATTGTTGTTCAGGGTATTTTTGTAAAATAAATCAATCTGGATATAATACGTTTTCATAAACTATAAATATCATCAGTGTATGTTATTTCTTTCACAATATTCCATCTGTCCAGTGTACTGTATTAAACTTTACAACAACATAATTGTTGATATCGTGATTAGACAGCTATATAGCTAAGATGAAAATATATAAAATAAACAAATTATTTTGAATGAATTATTTATGCGTTTATTTTCTATCACAATAGTGGTTAAAATTTACCAAGTTTGATGTCAGTTTAAAAATTAATATGGATATTTTTCCGATTTTAGCATTAATGATTGAAGTATCTGAATAACAAGATTTTACTTAATTTGATAGGAGTTTGTTTTTACTTATTTGGTTTTCAATTACCGTTCAATATAAAAGCATTACATTAGAATGCATTACAATAAGACATTGAAAAGTCGACTTTTTTTTCAGAAAATTTTGAACCTGGAATCCAGTTCCGCATACTTTTATTTTATGTACAGGATGACTATGATAAATTGAGTTGAACAGTGCAGCACGCCATACCTCACAAACGGTGTGGTATAGGAGGGTAAATTTCACAGGAGTGATAAGGGTAGCTTAGACGTGCAAATGTCACAGTTATCATTGGTTGCCGTCAGAGGCGCCACTAGGATTTAATATCTGATCAATCACAGCATCTGTTTAAAATATGCTCCTCCAGCCTCCAGAATGCATTGCATCCACGTGACAAAGACGAGGCGCAGTTCATCTAGTATGTTGGTTACTTTTGGATAATTGTATTTTTGAGGTCTGAAATTGAGCGAGACTTTCTATAATATACACGTGATTTCAGAAACCCATAGCCAAAAATAGGCTGGTGTTAGATTGGGAAAACTAGATGGTTGTTCACGAGGAAAAGTAACGTAAAACGATTCTGTCTTAAAAGAGGTCCTGCAAGACAAGTATCTCCAATATATGGAGTGGCACCACCCTGCATGTGAACTGTAATGTATTATACTTCGTCGCTTCACCATTGGTTGTAAGATCTAAGCATTGCATGTTACTTTGCAGGATTGATTATGAAAGGTTGCAGTCCATGTACTCATATTTCTTCCAAAACAACAAAACTCTCTAACAACAAAGTCAAGTGTGAAAACACACTATGCTGCAGTCAAGTGACAACATGTGTGCTACGGGGACCATACTGTTGTGATCATAATGGATTAATTCGCTTTTACTGATATTATATTCATAATATATTTATTAGTAAATCATATAACAGAGTTATATTATGAAACTTTTACAATAATGTAGTTTTTTTAAACGTTATTATTATTGGTAAAACGTTGGAGAGCTTTACAGGTGACATGCTTATTATTATTACATATAATTCAAATTATATTTTATTTTAGTGTTTGGTTTATATTTGTCATATGATCTAACCTAGACGAGTAAAGCCACCATCGTACCAACCTTGCTACACTCCCGCCTTAGCATCACAGAGCTGCATGGGAAATTTTGTATGTAGATTGGTTTAGGACCAGGTTATGTTGTCCGCATGTTAACATTCCCAAGAGGAAGTACACTCCTTATTGACCATTGACTTCCAGTCTTGCCAAGAACGCAAATTCAACAAAGTTGACAGAATAGCTAAAATCGTCAAATCCAAACACCAGGTGACAATTTTGCACTTATGTGCACTTGTGCTAGCTTTTTTTTGGTACAACTTGGTGGCCTCAGCGACAGATTCAGTAGGTGTCAGTGATCTGCCAGTACATGGTTTGCACAAGTGCATCCTCTATTCTCAGAATTGTTTCATGAATTTTCGTACGGTAACACTGGAACAAATCTCTATCCAGATGTTATACAACAAGTTCACCTCTCTGCGCACTTGTCAGTTTCATTTTGGTTGAATAAGTTGCGCTTCCATTTACAAATACATATGTACTGGATCAGTAGTAAATTTCCTGACTCATATACCTAAGTTTCGTGGTTTCATTTTCCACAGTGGACAGGACATATTGTGTAGTTTTGCATTAAAAATCCAATAACACCAACTTCATATGCGAAAGAAACTACAATGGCGATCTTCATAGCAAGATGTGAAAGCTGTGGCGTTTGCACTCGTCATGATACACTTATCACCCAGTGCAGTTTAACCATCATATGTCACACTGCTTGTAACACATGACACGCTGAATTGCGAAATGTCCTTCATTATCAATTTATTCCACGATTTATTATAAACATAATCTACTTTAAGTTGTCTATATATGTTTCACTTTCTTTTATTCTAGCAGTAAGCCTGAATATTTACAATACCAAATGTTGTGTTTCGATACACGCAATAGGCGCACTACAGATAGCCCGTTATGTAACTGTGCGCTTAACAAAAAAAACACCTAAATCTTTTATACAAGATATTAAGATAACATAGTTCTTACACACGCTGCTAAACTTATAAATAAAATATCAGCTGTATAAATTAAAAACTGAAGTCTTAATAATTTACTTTGAAGCTTATTATCCTTACTTAAACTCGATTTTCTATTTATGTCAATTATTATGGCATTAGTCTTCAATCAACCCAAAGATATTACGTCTTTGAAATGTTGGGTATTTCAATTGGTGTTTCAAAAACGTTTCGCTACGTAATGGCCTAACTGATTCAGTCTTTAGACCCATCAATCTTTCAAATAAATGGTTTGGTTTTGAATTTTGCGCAAAGCTACACGAGGGCTATCTGCGCTAGCCGTCCCTAATTTAGCAGTGTAAGACTAGAGGGAAGGCAATTAGTCATCACCACCCACCGCCAACTCTTGGGCTACTCTTACCAACAAATAGTGGGATTGATTGTAACTTAATTGCGCCCTCGCGGCTGAAAGAACGAGCACATTTGGTGTGACGGGGATTCGAGCCTGTGACCCTCATATTACGAGTCGAGTGCCTCAACCACATGGCCATGGCGGGCCTTTCAAATAACTGGTCATTCGAAATCTAAAGTCTATACTAACGTGATATCGTAGTCGTTTAGTTTGATATCTATCTTAATTTTTTCTGCTCATAAAATACAATAAATCATGAGTTATTTTTCTTACCTATGTTACAGGTTGTCGACCGGAAGACGGCGTTCCAGATATGACAATGATTAGTGACATCGATGAGAATGGGATAAATACGAACTTGAACGTACGGTATAATCATGACAAGGTTTATGTATCCTTTTTATGTGTGTAGCACGTGGATTGCAGGCATTTAGACTTAGCACGTTGATCAAAATAATGAAAGTGTCGCACATTATTTTCAATCTTTCTTTACTTTTACATTAATGGTATTCCAGTTTATACATGACAAATAGTTGTTACTAAAGTATTTGTAACGGTAATTCTTTTATTTTTCTCTGTCATATTATTTCGTCATAGGCAAAAAGGTTTTAATGTGAGAACAGGAATTTCACTGACGGTTTTATTAAGACTGCTTCATGAACTTTTCAACTAAAAGTAAGTTTCAACAAGCACTTAAGCGTTTCTTATATTCCTCAAATCAGCAACTGCGTCAGCCGCGTGCATAGTTACTACACGAGTTTCGTTTGGTCAAACGCAGGCAAGGGTTAACATTGCAGTAAAAAATGTGGTTGAAATTTTCGGCTGTTTGCGGTTTAACGGTAACATTGAAATCTTTAAACGCTAAAATTCGGAGGTTGATCGGCACAGCTCACTGTGAAGCTCTGTGCTTAGTGTGGAACAATAGATGTTTCTAGGAGCTATTTTTAGTGCTATGTACTTTATTTCTGTAATTGCATTTATTATTTGTGTTATTTTTCAATCCAATGTCCAGATTTTATATACTTTGGCCCTTGATTACTTTACACGGACTTAAATTTTTAACCTTGTTTTGAATTATATCAACTAGGAAACCCCTAAAGTTTCGCACTGAATACACTTTTAATTTATATTGTAATTAGATATACATGTTTTTAGATAAGCGAATTAATTTAAACAGTTTTGTCAAGTTGCAGGTGACATTATAAGTGAATGAGCTACGTTAATATTCTTGTTAACTATTTTAATGCCATCATTTCACGCGATAAACAGCCACTTGATAAATTAGTTTGGTTCGTACATACCGCGACATTTTATACGTGATAGCTTACAAGTGATAAAGCAGTGCTAAACACCACATCTAAAACACGTCATTCTCGTAGAAATGGTTCGTTAGTCTCGTGCTGTACGCATGCGTTGTCTGAAATCATTGCCGCCTCTCGGTCTGGCTGACACATGGTTTGACTTGACTCATTCCTGAGTGTGATGTATCACTAAATGGTTTCTTCGCAAACGCGTAAACTATGGATGTTTAGTCTTCCTTATGTGAGTCAAATTCGAACGATAATTAAAGCAATTGCTTAGGTTTGAATAAACGCAGTTTGGGCTGAACGTCATTTTACTCGATATTTTTAACCGGTCATTTCTTTATTGTAAGCGTTGCAGAATCCCTTACATAATATAAAAGATTATCGATTATTCTGCTTTTTAAACCACATTTCTCTTACTTATTCCTATTTTCTACAAAACAATAAATGGGATCACGTTCCTTAATAGTTTGTTTTTTAATTACCAAAAGATGGTTTTGATTTTCGAGATAAATTTAAAAAAAGTTTAAATTCATGAATTACAATAGATTAATTGTTCCCAATTTTGAAACTTGTATTAAGCATATTACACTATGTAACACAAATTTTGTTCTTGGATAATATGCGTTATTTCTTAATTGTTTATGTTGTAAAAGTACAGAAAATGGCCATTATTCCCTTCAAACCTTGTTTTTGTGACCTGGATAATGAAATTTATAAATTAACGTATTTTCTATGTAAAAATGGGCAAATTTGCACATTTTCATTTACATAAGGTCTGAATACAACAACATATGAATCAAGGTCTACGTGTATTTATACTAAAGTTATACAAAAATGTTTAGAAATGAGTAGTTTTTTGAGACTTGCGACTGTAATGCATCAGCCCCCAAATACAGTTTCCCATCATGTTTTCGTTATAGGCTCCCAGGTCACAAAAGCAAAGTTTGAAGAGAAAAAGAGGTCTTTTCATTTACTTCAGGCATAAGCAATTGGGAAATAACACTTTCTGGCCAGGAACAAGAAAAAGTAAAAATTTTGTTACACAGTGTTATCGACCTCTATCTTCCAAGCACGTTTTGCTTCAGTGTTATTTATTAGATGGTATTGTGGTAATTACAAAAGTGCTTCGTTTTTGTGCAGGTAAGGTGTACAGATGTATCTTTTCCACTAATCTGTAATTCTTGATCAACAGACTAAATTGTAATCATATACTGCACGTTATAGTAAAACAAAGTGGATGGTTCCGAAATTACAGGAACTAACCAGAAATATAAACAAATAACAAACAAGAAAAATGTGCAAGTGGAGGAAGAAGAAATAAAAGCTTGAAAAAACATGAATTTCGATAGAAAGTGAAAAGAAGTAAATAAAAAGCAGAGACTGAGGAGAATAGATCATGTAATGTGGAGAAAATATGAAATAAAACTGAAGTGGACAACAAAAAACAATGGTGAAATACAAGTTAAAATAATAATAAATAGAGATTGTAAATAACACAGATGAGAAAGAAAAGGGCTGAAATGTAATTTGTTTGTTTGTTTGTTTTGTTTTATGAATTTTGCGCAAAGCTACATGAGGGCTATCTGCGCTAGCCGTCCCTAATATAGCAGTGTAAGATTAGAGGGAAGGCAGCTACTCATCACCACCCACCATCAACTCTTGGGCTACTCTTCTACAACGAATAGTGGGATTGACCCTCATATCATAACGCTCCCACTGCTGATAGGGCGGCATGTTTGGTGCGAAAATGTAATAGAACTCAGATTATGAGAAAAGATCGTGAACTAAAATAGGGGTTAAAAGAAAGAAATATATAATAACTCCCGTCACACCAAACATGCTCGTCCTTTCAGCCGTGGGGACGTTATAATGTGACAGTCAATCCACTATTCGTTTGCAGAAGAGTAACCCAACAGTTGGCGGTGTGTGCTAGTGACTAACTGCCTTTCCTCTAGTCTTATACTGCTAAATTAGGGACGGCTAGCACAGATACCCCTCGTGTAGCTTTGCGCGAAATTCAAAACCAGATCAAACCACAATAACTAAAATGCATAAGATGAACGATACAAAGAGCAGAGAGCTAGAAATGAGCACAGAGGTCGGGAAATAAAGAAAACAATTAACAGTAATAATTATGTATTCTAAACAAAGATTCAAGATGACGAGGAATCCAGTGGTTTTATTTTAATATCCATGTCAGCCGTCTGTATTTTATATATATATACTAAACAATGATGTCATTAGAGAAACTAGGAGAAACATCAAAATAAAAAAAAGAAAAGAAGGATCCAATAATAAAAGGGTAAGATATGAAAACGCTAAGAAAAAAGAACCAAACGGAAACATGAAAAATATTGTTGAGAAAGATGAACGTGAACTAAAATCCTTGGTAAAAAGAAGAAATACATTAAAGTGAGGTGCTTTCCCTCAATGATGGGCAGTTATTTCTACAATGTACTGATGCTATTGTATAAGATTAGTTTTTAGTTATCTATGTAATGTGACAAGGCAGTGACACCGGAGACATGAACAGGTCTGATTTCCCTTATTAATGGATCAATTGCGTATTGTAATACAAATCATGGACCACATATACTTTTTGTTGTGATTTCTGTGACATGCTTGAAACAATAGTACATTGAGAATTAATGATTTGTAAACATAGTGAAAATTATTTTACGTGGAGAACATACTACACGTTTTAACAGAACATTGGTCTGGCTTCATCTATACTTTAATACACAAGTGTGCTTAAAACATTGAGATTTCAAAGAAATATTCATCAAATGTCTGTAGTTCTGTTTTCCTTAGAATATCTTCAGAGTTAAACTGTTTAATAATGACTGTAGTCTTGCTTTCCGACAGCATATTCAATATAAGATGTTCACATGTGATTAACTTCTCCGGTGCCTTTTAGAAGACAAATCTGCAAGATTAATAAACTATAATACTTGATTTTGATCCAAATACGAATACTGTAACTGTAGAATCATCCATGAGTTTTAAATTTGCAGAAAATAGAATCTTTTCACGTACGGATTTTCAACGACCTGTTTATTTGTCACTTTTTTATTTCATTGGTTGTAATCCAAGAGGCTTTGAACAGATGAAAACAAAGTAACAAATTTTCCCAATTTTTCACATGATCCAGGATAATAAGTCAACCCACACTCAAAACTTTCCAGACCCACGGCCCAATGGAACCAATAAAGATTGTAGACCCAAACTTACTCCTTGAAGCCATCAAATAACATTTCAGAGGTTTTGTGCAATCATCCTTTCACCATAGAATTTGGGAAAAACTTGTTCTGTATTGTATTTTAAACACGGCTTATTATTATTTTTATTATTCATTTTTAACTTTAGAAAGGATGAAACTCTTTGACAAATAACTGTTTCGTTGTATGGAGAGACCCAAAATAATAGTTTTCTTTAATATAATCCTAAAACAAGAAACCTAATTTCTAGACCTGTGAAGAGCCAATAATGTCTCGCGCAAACGAAGGCTCTGTAACTTAGGTGCACATTCTTATTTATTTTGCTTTTTAACTATAAGAATTTGTTTTTAACGATTAGAATAGCTTTGTTATTTTTCTATAACTTCTCCTTTTGAGTCTAGCATCACCAGAGCGTTACTAAAATGGTTTCTTGGTTCATATGTATTTCGTGAAAACATAACATGCGCTGTATAAAAGAACAATAAATTACGATTGAAAGACCTCGGATCTTCCTGGTGAATTCTGGATGGGATGTTTTAGTTAACAGTTCTAGGTTATAAAATGACTGCTGTTCTTTCCACGTATTAAAACAGACTTGGAATACTCTATAAGATTTACAGTACCTAAGTTGAAGAATTTATGATCCTTATGTCTTTAGTTCTCATTTTGTTATAACTTGTTTTACTCCTGGCTCATATTGCAAAACTACATGTATGTCCTGTATTTATCCTTTACTATTATCATATTTTTGAGTTAAACATTTTAACACGTTAATCACATTTTGTGATTTCTGAAGTAAAGTCATTTTCTATTTCATATATCATGTGCTTCATATAAAGACAGAATGTTTTAAACTTGTCCAGTCTTGCCAGGTTAAGACTTTTATTAATCTCTGGACTATTAGTTTTCAGTTTATGTTCTTTATATGTATTTCAGTCGTAATTTTTGTAATAAATATAGGGAAGAGCTGAAAAGTAAAAATTGTTGTCATAAAGCTTTGTAGAAAAATACTTGTAAGAGTTTGGACCTCTGACTACATACCCTTACTGAAACGTCTCAAAATAACTTTAATAAAAATAAGGATTCAGACCATAAGAGCTAATTTTTAGAATAGTAAAAAAAAAAAACTATATTTGTTTGTCATCGTTATAATTTATCTAAGAAACTGATGTGATATGACCTAACTACACGTTTTACCTAAACATAATATATGTATTGAGCATAAACTGTTCCGTACTATACAAAAAGTCAGTACTTTTGTTGTCTTGTAAAACAAAAATCTACAGGTGAGTTATAATTTATAACTATGATCACAGACGTTGGCTCGATATGGCTTTAAACTTTTTCTTCTGTTTTTATGTATTTGTAAATCATGACTTTGAATCTCAATCAAAGTTGAGAAGCATAAACCAAGTATATTAGAAAGCAACATTTATGGTAGGTCAGGTGAGGTCAAGGTATGTCCGACCATATAGTTGTATAGAAACTCGACTGTTGCCAGATTTTCCAAACCATTCTGTATGCTATTAAATATGAAATAAATAACAATATAATAATTATATTAAACTCTGTTGACATTTTAACATGATTTTATGTCGGAGACCTTCAAGATAATCTGGACAACTCGAATACAGTTAAGGCAGAACATGACTTCATGAATTCATTAAAATAAATGAATCACTGTTTAGTTTTTCAGACAGCTTCATGGAAGTGATGGCAAGCTTTGAAAATTACTTTGTGTAATTGTTACTAAGGGACACTTATGTCTAAAACTATCGAACAGGATAGTGTGGTTCAACAGTTTAGCTTCTGATAACATGTATAACGTACATCAGCATGTTATTCGTAAGGTAGAAGTATATTTATTTGTTCGCAAATATATTAAAAAAATATATATATATACACAAAATATGGTTATTATGCTATTTGTAAATTGGATTAAATTATTTACTTTCTAAGTGCTTTATAATACGAGGGCTGTTCAAAAAATACGCGGACTGTTTGAATTGCGCGGCTCCAGTTGGTTCCAGGGGAATCCGCTTGGTGTCGCTAGGTTTGCACAGATCAGCTGATTACGACGCCATTTCCCGATTGCAGATATCTTCATTTGTGTATTAGCTACGCGGTTTTAAGTGAAGTGCGATTTTTTTTCGTTTGGCGGATTTCAGAATGAATGACCTGAAGGAGCAACGACTTGCTGTGAAATTTTGTGTTAAACTGGGAAAATCTGCGACTGAAACTTTTGCTATGCTTAACACGGCTTACGGTGATGTTGCTATGAATCGTACGGCATGTTTCAAGTGGCATGAACGTTTTAAGGATGGTCGACAGTCCATTTAAGATGATGAGCGTCCTGGACGTCCTTCCACGTCAACTGACAACCCACACGTCGACAAAATCAACGCCCTGGTGCGGGCAAATCGATGTCTGACTGTCAGGGAGCTTGCTGAAGAGTGTGGGATATCAGTTGGATCTTGTTACGAGATTTTGACCGAAAAATTGAAGATGCACCGCGTTGCTGCGAAGTTTGTGCCTCAGAACTCGTGAGATCTTGGCCAAACACTCGATCACTGTTCTTCCCCACCCCCCTACTCACCTGACCTTGCTCCTTACGATTTATTTTTTCTTGTTCCCCAAACTCAAAAGACCCTTGAAAGGAAGAAGATTTGAGACGATTCCAGAGATTAAGGCAAATGCGACGAAGGAGCTGGAGGACATTACAAAAGAAGCGTACCAGGACTGTTTCAACAAGTGGAAACACCGTTGGGATAAGTGTGTGCGTTGGGGAGGAGAGTACTTTGAAGGGGTCCCAGACCTGTAACTTCTAAATAAAGTAGATTTTGTTTTATGACGTCAGTCCGCGTATTTTTTGAACAGACCTCGTATATTCCCTATACGTTTTTTTCAAGAGTGTTTAGCGTACATTAAATATTGTATTTTTCTTAAGTGATGCTTAAGACGTTACTGTGCTATAACTCTGACATGTAAACACACTAATACAAAAGAAATTGTGTTAAGAACCTCAATAAGCAACATGTTAGAGAAATGTAAATGTTTCAATAAATAAAATGATCTGAGACACAAAGAAAGTGACTTGAATACAAGTGTAAACACGAATCTCTCCAGAAAACACAGAATAAAATGCACTAGAGCTAGTGAGAGCAACGTTTTCTATATATAAGTACTGAAGTAAAAATAATTGGATGCTGTCTCCCTTTTCAAACAGCACGAAAGTTTCCAGTGAGATATCCCATGATCTTAGGTTACCTTCGTTAACGATCATTGTCATTGTCCATTGAAAGTGGGTTTTGTTCCCAGCTTATACTTAGCTGTGTTATTTCTGCATTTAGACATTATCCGCATCCCAGAATAGGTCACGACACAGATTATTGACCAGCCAATACAAGCTTTCTTGAATAACCAATCTCTTAAATAATCGCAACCGTAGGTGACAATTGCAGTATATTCATGTTAACTTTACGTACTCTTCCAAATAGTATCACTGTCTATATTTCAGTTAAAACCTGAAATAATAACAACTGTGTCTCTTTCTTCTTCTGTACACTGGTATTTCCAATAACGTTATTCCATACACACATATGCAAGTGTAAATTACGTTTGAATAAAAAATGAAGAAATAAGAATAGAAGCGTCAAAAAGTGGGAGCACAAGGTAGGTATGGGTGGGTTATAATTACAACACTTGGTTTTTGATACCTTGCAACCTCAAGGTAGGTGTAGTCATCGTTCCGCCCGTTCCTACTTCGTGTGATTTCTGTAACTAAATGGAAGGTGTATATATCTAAATTTCTCTGTTGTAAACTTTGTATCAGCAGCCAAGTACAGATACATGTGTGTAATCAAATTACACGGTCCCTAACAAAATGCATGACATCATAAGGGAGCTGTTTAATGTCAGAAGTGAGACAGGAAGATCCTATAATCATATATCAGTTATCTGACTTGTATGGTGTAGACATTGAGAATCATATCAAAACCGTTGGTTTTTGGAACTTTTAAATTTGCTCAGTATCTAAAAAAAGATTGATTACCTACTAATGAAACTCAATCCAACTTTATTATTGGATCAACGTTCAAAATAAAACACGAAATGACTACAACCATTTCGAGGTTTCACCGCTTTAAAAATACTACCAAATATTTTAATGTTATCCTGCCCCATCCTGCCTTGTTTCCTTAATTTTGGTGCCCCTATTCTTACTTCTAAATTTTGTTTTACTTTAACAAATTTAATCTTTAGCTCATAGTTTTTTAGGTACTGAATCTTGAGAGTGACTGGACTATAAACCTGTCTATCTCGTTGCTTTTCTTAATGTCATGTCTTGAAATATCCCTGCTTTCTCTGATATATTTCCTACAGTGTTTTTTTTTTACTTAGCCAAGATGGTAGCCTTTTCTTTGCTAGGTTAATGGGTTAGGCTTCTTTCATATATTCAGCACCACTCTTTCCAACTGTATTTCTGTTTTTTTGCAAAAGTGCATTCTTCGCTGAGAAAAAACTTTTCAAGGCTATCAACATAATATTTTCTCCTTTTCTTTCGGTTTGTTTCTTTGAAAGGCATATTTTAAAAACTGCACTGTTCCAAGTACAACTGTAAATGTCAAAAGATCACTCTTAGCTTGAAAAAAAATATAAAGGTAAATTATAAAATTTAGCTTTCTTGTTTTCGGTTCAGAACACTCGAGCAAAGTCGTATCAGACTTCGGCAATGGTACCGTTCTTACTCACATTGGAAACTCACGTCTTATGCAACGACTGCTTTAATCAACACAGAATTCTCAAGGCTGCTGTATAGAACTGAAAACGTCACTTCAGAAGGTTATGTCATAGTTAGAACCTATATCTAGAGATTCAAAATAGTTCAGTTTTTAATGTAGTTGATACAACTGCAGGCTTATCATGTACGAGGGCTGTTCAAAAAATACGCGGGCTGACGTCATAAAACAAAATCTACTATATTTAAAAGTTACAGGTCTGGGACCCCTTCAAAGTACTCTCCTCCCCAACGCACACACGTATCCCAACGGTGTTTCCACTTGTTGAAACAGTCCTGGTACGCTTCTTTTGTAATGTCCTCCAGCTCCTTCGTCGCATTTGCCTTAATCTCGGGAATCGTCTCAAATCTTCTTCCTTTCAAGGGTCTTTTGAGTTTGAGGAACAAGAAAAAATTGCAAGGAGCAAGGTCAGGTGAGGAGGGGGGTGGGGAAGAACAGTGATCGAGTGTTTGGCCAAGATCTCACGAGTTCTGAGGCACAAACTTCGCAGCAACGCGGTGCATCTTCAATTTTTCGGTCAAAATCTCGTAACAAGATCCAACTGATATCCCACACTCTTCAGCAAGCTCCCTGACAGTCAGACATCGATTTGCCCGCACCAGGGCGTTGATTTTGTCGACGTGTGGGTTGTCAGTTGACGTGGAAGGACGTCCAGGACGCTCATAATCTTAAATGGACTGTCGACCATCCTTAAAAAGTTCATGCCACTTGAAACATGCTGTACGATTCATAGCAACATCACCGTAAGCCGTGTTAAGCATAGCAAAAGTTTCAGTCGCAGATTTTCCAAGTTTAACACAAAATTTCACAGCAAGTCCTTCAGATCATTCATTCTGAAATCCGCCAAACGAAGAAATCGCACTTCACTTAAAACCGCGTAGCTAATACACAAATGAAGATATCTGCAATCGGGAAATGGCGTCGTAATCAGCTGATCTGTGCGAACCTAGCGACACCAAGCGGATTACCCTGGAACCAACTGGAGTCGCGCAATTCAAACAGTCCGCGTATTTTTTGAACAGACCTCGTAGTGCGTGCGAACAAGCAATTGTGCACCCACGTGATATGATAATGGGTTGTTATTTGGCAAATCATGGAGTGTGTTCTTAACCGTAGAATATAGCTGCTAGTGTATTGTTAGCCCGTTAGTAGCATTGCGAAATGGTTATTCTTATTACCAAGGTTATAGGCCCAGCATGGTACAGGACTTGTAATCCGAGGGTCGCGGGATCGAATCCCCATCACACCATACATGCTCGCCCTTTCAGCCTTGGGGGTATTATAATGTGACAGTCAATCCTGCTTTTCGTTGGTAAAAGAGTAGCCCAATAGTTGGTGGTGGGTGGTGCTGACTAGTTGCCTTCCCTCTAATCTTACACTGCAAAGTTAGGGACGGCCAGCGCAGATAGCCCTCGTGTAGCTTTGAGCGAAATTCAAAAACCAACCAACCAAGGTTATAAGTAAAACCAAGGAAAATGCTTTTAGCAAAGGTAACATAATTCAATCATGTGCATTTACTTTTGTATATGGTAAAGGCAGGAGAGAACTATTCCTTTCCAACAACGTTAGCCAATCACTCGGATAGGCAGATTGACACATTTGTTGTTTGGTAAAATTTTTGTTTTAATTCTACCGACTTCCTCGAGTACTTTGGCGGCTTATTACTCTGCAGTTGATTTGTTTAATTTCAGAAGTGTGTAAAAATTGTGTGTAAAATTTTGTTTAGATACTGTATACAATGTCTCTGAGGTTGCACATCTGACCCATTCCTACGGTAAGTACTACCGTATTTGTGAAATACATATATACTCATATATGCCTTGCAATGTTAGTTTTATTTTTTACATTTCATTAATAATAACTGTTAAAAAGATTTGGGTTTACTCTTTATTTTTTCGCAAGTACTTTACTTGTTGATTTCTTTTATCGAAAATTAAAATATAATCATAGCACATTTAAGACGTGGAAAAACTAACTCATAATATTGCAATTTCTCATATTAACTACTAGTACATATCTTATGTACTGAACTAGAAAGCGTGCTCTTCGATCTTTGTACTTCACTATATTCGTCCCTCTAAAATTCATACTAGATGGAAAAATGAATATCAGAGATGACTGGTTCTATTACTACTACTACCACAACTCACTTCTCAGTAAAACCAGGTTATAAGGAAAACCGTTTTGATTTTTTTTAAGTTAAGATAAAAGCGGTAAACGTGTATTTGGTGATGGAATTAGACCGTTATTGACGGAATGGAATAAGAGAGAGCGACAAGAGATTAATAACGTGGATTTGGTGATCGAATTAGATCGTTGATGACGGAACGAAATAACAGAGGACAATTAGATATTATTAAAAATGTTTTGTTTCTGTTTCGTCCGTAAGTACACTTACTATTAGCCTTGTTATTTTTTTTCTACTATTTTCTGTATCGAAGATCGTTTTAAAGCACGAAACTAACAAAGTGATCGTTACCAAAGTTATCATTACATTATTCGGGATAACTCCTTAGGATTTGTATTTTGAGACTTGTAGAACCGGAATATTGCTATCTTTGAAATGTACTGCTGATTTTATTGCATAAAATAACGATTCTCAAAATTTTACTATATCTTATCGCCCTTTAATATTCGTTTTTCACTCAAGATATTTTAACCTCCCAAGTTAGTAAGTAGTTATGATAACTTACAGACCTGGTGGCGAGGCCTTCGACTAGCAATCTGAGGTCTGCAGTTTCAAATCCCTGTCACCAAATATGCCTGCTCTTTAGGCTTGATGTCAGGACTAAACACTCGCGTGCAAAATTTCTTAGTTAATATAAAATACCGGAGTGACTGCGCCCTTTCAGCCGGGTGGGCGTTATAATGTTACAGTCAATCCCACTATTTGTTAATAAAAGAGTACCCCAAGAGTTAGCGGTGGGTGGTGATAACTAGCTGCATTCCCTCTGGCCTTACACTGCTAAATTAGGGACGGCTAGCGTAGATAGCCCTCGTGTAGCTTTACGCGAAATTCGAAAAACAAACCAAACCCTAGTGGCCGATCTTAAATCTAAATGAGATTAATTTCGAATGAAGAAGAAGATAGGGTAACATATTCATGCAAATTTTTATTGGAAAAAAGTTTCGGAATAATAATTCACATATTCATCTATCACTCTATATATTTCTTTCTCTCTGTTTAACGGTAGAAAAAAAGAAAAACTGTTAACTCGGATTTATTAATTTTAAAAGGTATGCTTTTTCATGTTTAATTGATACTGAAATCTATAAATGTATAAATGAACTTTAACTACTGCTAATTAACTTTATCATATCCATTTGATCACATTATCACATACATTTGATATAAACATACACATATTATTATTTTTCAAATTAAATAGCATTTTATGATGCCTATTATAACACATTTTACCCAGCTTTAGTCTAGTCAATCGTGTGTTCGAAGCCATTATTTTTAAGTATTATTAGGAAGAAAATATTAAAGTTCATTATAAATTATGTTAAAGGTAACTGGGAAATAATCATATTTTTACCTAAAAATCAGAAAATACCATGAAGATGAAAGAAAATTTTCGACGTTTATGAAATATGTTTATTTCGGACGAACAGGTTTGCAAGTGGCCAAGTGATTAACGTGTCGGGCTTTGGATTCGAAGGTCCATGGTTTGCCGCGAACGGTCAAATCACATTATTTGGTTAAAGTTAAAAATTAAGGATGGATAGCGCAGATGGTTCATGTGTATAATACTATTATCTTTATATACAAAGCACAAAAATTTGTCTGTCTGTTTTTCCCTTATCTAACTACTTCTAGGTCTCTGAACTAATTTTAACCAAACTTTGTGGGATGATAGTTTGTAAAAAAGTAATATTAATGGTGGGTTCATAAATGTTCTACTCCCATCACCAATGTTATTGAGCACTTAGTATTTTTGACGTAAGTTAACTATATTCATACATTACGTTTTGTTTTTACACCAAAAAAACCTTATTAACTTTTCCGTAGGAGAGCAGTAATTCATCAGATTAACAACAGTAAAATTAGAGGTTCAATTTCCCTCGATGGATACAGCAGACAGTTCGATGTGGCTTTACTATAAAAACACACACATTAAATTTTCTATAACACAATATATACACAGTGTGGGGAAGGGCACATAAATGTCTTATATGTCTCAGAGAGTGCACTAGTACTTTCTATGGAGAAATGCAATGAAAAACATGGTTGCCACTACTGATATACTATATAATCTCAGATGAAGTTTATACGACAATAAACACAATAATGCTAATATGGGGAGCTGTTTCTTGAGTTATGTGCACTTTCCACTGTGGCCCGTGAACTTACAACATCACCCCATAAGAAACATCTGCAGTCAATTGAAGGTGGTTGTTGAAAGTGGGTAACAGAATGCACCCCTAATTCCCCTACCTCTTCTTATAAAGTCACACTGTTCATCACCCAGCGTATACCATGTTTCAAGTATATAGATAGTAGGATCTATCTTAAAACTTATAGAAAACATTTGGTAAGGTAACAGTTAATACTGTAATAATATGTTATGTTATAAATATATTGTGTGAAAGTTATGATTTTTGCATTATTTATCATAGCATCCACCCACATTTATTTTTAAGTTCATTACCCAGAGAAAGAACGGATGCATCAGCTTGTAGTTAATAACACATAGATTAACTATTTTTGTATTTACTAGTTAAACAAATTTGTCTTTAAGATGTTTTTTCATAAAAAGAACTGGGTAAGATATGGATATACAGTATAAGTTAGCAAAATTTAACAACAGGTGCTAAGTATAGGAAAACAATAACTTGTCTGTAAACGTTATGTTTAATGGTTCTTTATATTGTAACTCTCTTTTATCATTTAGAGGGAAGACTTAAGTCCTAGTTTCTATTACAGTGATAATATCTAACCCAAATATTTTAGGTTTTATTATGCTGCTTCTAATGGATAATCATTAAGGCATATCTTTTTCTGAAGATAACCATTCTTTATCAGGTTGTATTAACATGTTTTTTTTGTATTTCGATAAATATATTTCATTAAAACAACCTTGTTGCTGATGGGGTACCGTAGTTTTTAGATGTGGAACACTATGAATTTAAGCACCCATATCAGCTCTTGTTATGATTTATGATAGATAATGTGTAGGCATTATATGAGTTCTACTCCTTAAGATGTCTTATTTAATGGGGCCGAGTATGGCTAGTGAGAGACTCTGAGAGTTCAAGGTTTGCGTCTCATTCCCGCAAAAAATCGATCCACAGATTTGGGCTATGTTTGTACTATAATAGTGATATTAAAATGATCCACAGATTTGGCTATGTTTGTACTATAATAATGATATTAAAAACTCTTATTCCGTCAAACAAGAGCGGCTCATGTGTTGCAGGTAACTAGATGCCTTCTCTCTAGGCCATAAGTTCAAAAGAGCATCATTATGCCTGGGTAACCTTTGTGTAGCTATGCACAAAAACTCTTTTACTGAAGTACATTTTACTTGATTCTTGTTTTGGCCTTGTTAGGTGGTTAGGGCGTGCGACTTGTAATCTGAGGGTCGCGGGCTTGGATTCCCGTCACACCAAACATGCTTTCTCTTTCAACTGTGGGGGCGTTGTAATGTGGAGGTGAATCCCACTATTCGTTGGTAAAAGAGTAGCCCAAGAGTTGACGGTGGGTGGTGATTACTAGCTGTCTTCCCTCTAGTTTTACACTGCTAAATAGCTCTCGTGTAGCTTTGCGCAAAATTCCAAAAACAAACAAATATATATATGTACGTAAAACTCTCGTGTTGAACACTTCGTATGATGATGCTTTTGTGTTTTTACTGTGAGCTTAAAGTCTCAACACCTAGAAGCAATCTAAGCGTTGAGTATCTGCTTTTGATCATATTGATGTAAATCTCAGTTCCTCAAGCTTCAGATTCGCAAAACTTGTAAAAATTATTCTTTTTGTATATATAATAATAACCCTAGTTTTCCCCAAATATGGTAAATATTGAAATATAGGAAATCCAAATAAAAAAAAGATACGGGGAAAGACAATAACGTACTGGAAATTCTTAGTTTAGGTAACAATTTTTTAATTCTGTGTTAAAGCTTTAACCTAGTCCATTTAAGAAGAATGTCAAACTATAGAGGTAAGATGTTATCAACGTTTCCAGTTACTTTTAAAAATCGTCTCCTGTATCTAACAATCCTTCGTCGAAGTCTCTTCTTTACAGTTTTTTTAAAGCAAGAGAAAAACATTTTTGATACACCGCGTAATTAAACAATTTAACATAATATTGCACGTTTCTAAAAACTCTTTAACCCGATCATACTTTACAAATGACATTAATTATCTAAGAGAAAACTTGTAATCCTTGTTATTTATCTAAATACCAGTGTTCTTAAATCTGTAAAACCAAACGTAAAAAACGTAATTATGTTAGCATATAAACATTTTTGTATATCACAAAATAACAAAGTAATGTTTTTTGAATTTCGTGCAAAGCTGCAGGAGGACGTTTTGCGCTAGCTCTTCCTAATTTAGCAGTATAAAGCTAGAAGGAAGACAACTAGTCATCACCAACCACTGCCCACTCTTGGGCTATTTTTTTAACAAGGAATAATGGGATTAACCGTCACTTATAACGCTCCTTGAGCAGCAATTACTGTTCTGAGCCTTTTTGGATAGGCCTCTACCAGCTATGCACAATGAGATAATTTTTACACATTCTTTTTGGGGATCATTGATGGACTGAAAACTTCAAGTCTCGTAATAAATTTTCTATTTAATTGTATCACTATGAGTTGTGGTTTAAACAGATACATTTAGTCTGAAGTCAAGCTAAACTACTTTGTTTGCACACAGACAGACCATTACACATATTTTGTGACCTTTCAAACCAATCTTTTACACTGGAACTTATTTAGGGTTGCCATAGCAAAGGGGTTGCATAATTATACAATTGAGAATATTCTTAAAAAATTTAGTTTGCAAAGTATCAGCGTTTTTTCTTCTTTTTTAGCTTTCTCAGTTTGGTTTCTTTGCTTGTTTGGAATTAAGCACAAAGCTGCGCATTAGGCTATAAGTGCACTGCCCAAAACGGGTATCAAAACCCGGTTTCTAGCTGTCTGATTCCGAAGACATACCGTTCTGCTACTAGAGAGCATTCTCAGTTTGTAGAGCTTTGTGTATGGATTCTAAATATGAAGTCTCATTCGAAAAGTTCATGATTGCAGATCAGACAGCAACAAAATGCGGAAACTTTACAGGGGGTGAATACTTTTTCAAGACACTGTATGTAGAAAAAAATTCAAGCTTTCATTTCGACATATTGTGTGAAGTATTTACACAAACATTTTAAAAATTTCAGGAGCTAACAGTTCTTTTCAAATTGGTTATTTCATGAAAACCACCATTACACAGTAGGTTCATGAAAACTGCCATAACACAGTAGGTTCATGAAAACTACCATTACACAGTAGGTTTATGAAAACTACCATTACAAAGTAAGTTCATGAAAATTACCATAACACAGTAGGTTCATGAAAACTACCATTACACAGTAGGTTTATGAAAACTACCATTACAAAGTAAGTTCATGAAAATTACCATAACACAGTAGGTTCATAAAAACTACCATTACACAGTAGGTTTATGAAAACTACCATAACACAGTAGGTTCATAAAAACTACCATTACACTGTAGGTTTATGAAAACTACCATTACACAGTAGATTCATAAAAAGTACCATTACACAGTATGTTTTGAAAACTACCATTACACAATAGGTTTATGGAAACCATCTTTACACAGTAGGTTTATGAAAACTACCATTACAAAGTAGGTTCATTAAAACTCCTATCACACTGTAGGTTTATGAAAACCACCATTACACAGTAGGTTCTTCACCTACCAACTTAGAAATTCTTTTATTGTGTCTTTCTTCTCCTGTATTCCCATCTGATTTTGGTGATCTTTTCTTTGTAACCTCTTTTCTTTTTAGATGCTGAATTTGTTCGCAAAAATCCGCGAGTTAAAACAAAGCAAGTCTTTGGCTTTAATGAACGGAAGGATTTACAAGTATAAACGTAGCAGTCCAAGAATAAATATCGTTTTAAGACTTTGTGGCTTCCGTTGATAGATTTGTTATTTGAATTTTGATTCGTGATTCTCTCTACATTTCTTGCTTATACATCAGGTTTATTGATCTGTAATTTCACCCAGTTTTTCATAGCTAGTGGTAATCCTCAGTAGGTGCAGCACGTGAAATTCGGTTAGGCAGGACTAAAGTAAATCAAGATATAAGACCTTCTCCCTTTTTATTAGCTATATTTTTGTGCGGCAGCAATACCACGTGTGAAGCTCGCGTATACCTTGAAATTGAAATTCTTTAAGGCAGAATTAGAGTAAATTAATATATAGGATGGGACCTTGTGAGTGGACAAATATAACAATCCAAAGGGTTTGATATCCTGAGTCTTGTATTGCAATTACATTTAATTGATGAAGAGAAGACAAAAACTCAGAATCATTCTATGAATTGCTATGCTGCGGCTAAAAATTGTGCTTTTTGACACCAGTGTTCTCACGTACTAATGTGAAGAAAAATAAAATGGAAGATGTTACATTTCATCCTGAGATTGAGTTTGTGTAAAAAACATATATACAAATAAGATGATAGCATGTTTGCTTTGTCTCTGTAAAATAGTTTTACATAATAATTTACCATTATATAATGATATTTTGACTTCTTTACAGTATTATCTGTAAAAGGAAATAGCACCTATTAGTGAAAAAGGAAAAGAAAAATCCGAAGGTAATAAGAATATAACAAATACACACTTCTTGAGTATTCCAATTTCACCTTTTTTTAACATACACATTATATCGTTATGTGTCATTACTCTTTCGCATAGGTTTCTTGACCTTTCAACTTCTGAATTTAAATTTTTCTAAACTTGTTTCGATACGTCTTAAAGAACTACAGAGCGTTTCTTTTCTCTTCAAAACTCTATATTTAGCGTTATCATAACTTATAAGGAAATTTGAGAACTAGTTTTTATTTCTTGTTTGTTTGTTATTGTGGGCATCGAAACGTGATTTTTAGCGGCGTGAGTTCACAGATATACCGCTGTGCCATTCAGGGGCTTTTCATTTCTTCTTTCTGTAGTAGATTCAATTTTTTTACAAATAATACTTTTGAAAGACTCAAACAAAATCACGATGTGTATGAACCTTTTTTGTAACTAAAGTATCAAACCTGCGCTTACAAACATCCTTAAACAGAGTAATATTTTAAATTAAACGTCGGCCATTTTGTTTCTGCTGAACCAACTGACACGAAAGCGATATCAAAAATTAATGTTTTTATTTTCTTTCAACAGATTCTACTTGTGTCAAATAAATGTCGACTCTGCCACTGATCATCTCAGTCTTCCTTATAAAACATTAATATGAGAAGCTTATAAAATTTTAGAAACTACCATGTAAGCGTTCTGAGATACTGGTAATAACTAAAGTAGAGCTTCTCGTGTTTCTAAATAAAGAATGTCTTGAAGGAAACTTATAAGTGAACCACATTCTGCGCGTGCTAATGAAACATTAGAAAAATGATTATTTTTTGATGTACTTAGTTTATGAGTTACTATGTCATACAGTAGATATTATAGATGCCTTTATAAAGTTACCTGAACATAGCCTCATTATATTCAGTTTGTAGATGTGTATGAAATCAGTTAATGGAGCAATAGAGTTGTTTTCGTTTTTTTACTCCGGTCTAAGAGGCAATCAGGAGTAAATGGTTGTATAAAGATATATATCGTAGTCTACGCTTCTGCTCTTTTCCCGTTGAAACTTAGTCGTACAGCAAATTATTTAAGGCTATTATAAAGTAATCCAACTGTAATATATAGTTTTTTTACCAATTAAGTTTTCTATCTTATTGAATACGTTTTTAAGGACATCTGTCAACACTTCCTTTGGTTCAATTGAAATTTTCCAAAAGAAGTTGTCTTGAGGTTTTTTGAGCACTTAACCTGAAGACAAGTAATAATGTCATACTTGTGTTTGACTAAAAACTAAAACACACTGTATTACACATTCTTAGCATACTACACGGAGTAATATCTACATAATTTTAATCAAAATTCGTAACCCATTTATTTGTTGTTGTTTTTCCAACGAATCCTGGCCAGAAAAAATTGATTAGTGTATGTAAGAAAAACATGTTTCTCATATTTACTTTTGTTATTTTTTCCGAGAATAGAAAATGTTTTGCTTATAAAACAGATCAACAACAACTACTTATCTGTGCTTAAATGCCGAATTACGTACATGCTATTTAAACTATACTGGATCTGACATGTCTGTGAACTGCATCTGCTCCGAATGTAGGAGTGGACGTCGTTTCGGTCTCTTTGTTGTGGTCTTTTATAAATAAAAACTTCAAGTATAGCAGAATATATTTTAAATCTTATAAAATAAGTCTTTTAACAGGATATTAGAACTGATAGAAAAGCTTAATGTGAAAGTGTGTGTTTTATTATAGCAAAGCCACATTGGGCTATCTGTTGAATCCACCTAGGGGAATCGAACCCCTGATTTTAGCATTGTAAATCTGTAGACTTACCGCTGTATCGGCGAGGAACTAATGTGTAAAAAAAACCAATAATTAAAGATATCGAGATTATCTTAAAAACAGTGTTGAGATATAAAGAATAAATTTATCAACTGATCAACTGTTCTTCTAATAATCTTGGAATAAAATAATTAACAAAGAAGAAAGGTAAAAGAATTCGCCTGTCTGTTCAACGTTGATAACGAGATTAAATTTTAGAAACTTTGTAAGACATCTAGCTGTCGACGTAAGAAATTTACTAAAGCATTGGATGTAACATAAATATGATTAATAACATCATCGAATATGATTCTATGACATAAATAAACCACTTGAATAGAAAACTTTAACATTTTTTCAACTGAACCTATAATTTATTTCCAGGATATGAATATGACTACTCTCCAACTTTTTCTACCCCCTAACTGTCTTAGTAATACCAAATAAACAGTGAATAACTTCAGTTTTTAGTCCCCTGAAAGAGTGGTTGTTTGTTTTGTTTTTGAATTTCGCGCAAAGCTTCACGAGAGCTATCTGCGCTAGTCGTCCCTAATTGAGGAGTGTAAAACTAGAGGGAAGGCAGCTAATCATCACTACCCACCGCCAACTCTTGAGCTACTCTTTTACCAACGAATAGTGGGATTGACCGTCTCATTTTAACACCTACACAGCTGAAGGGGCGAGAATGTTTAGTGTCACGGAGATTTTAACCCGCGACCCTCAAACTACAACCCGAATGCCTTAACCATCTAGCTATGCCGGGCCTCTGAACGAATCCACCGGATAAAGTAATACACTGCATACATATGAGTGTGTGAAGAGACATAATTTATATCTTGCTTTGAGTTTTTCCGCAAAGACGTAACCAATATCTAAACATTTGGTTTACACATATCACGTCCTCCAGTGGTTCAGAAATAAGTCTGAAGGGTTATAACTGGAGAAACGGGGTTTGAATACCATAGTTGAATGTAGCACCAACAGTTCATCGTGTAACTTTGTGCTTAACAACAAACAAAAAATGTATGCCGTAGTTTGAAACTTATATTCCTTGTAGTTGCAGTAAAACGGAACACAGTTGAAAGAAGCAAACTAGATAATTATTGTGTATTGAATGATCTTGTAATTGTATCATTATAAACTACTGACCACTATATTAATTGTGTATTGAACTACTGTTAGTTATTCATTAATATTAATCTTACACTGAATTAAAAGTAATCACATTTTGAGTTATAGTGAAACCTTAAATATTATTAATCTTGTTTTGAATTACATATTGGGAACTACTTACAAAAGAACCGTTCAAAATTTTAGAAACTACCATATAAGCGTTCTGAGATACTGGTAATAACTAAAGTAGAACTTCTGGTATTTCTGAATAAAGAATGTCTTGAAGGAAACTTATAAGTGAACCACATTCTGCGCGTGCTGAAGAAAAACATTAGAAAAATGATTATGTTTTGATATAATTAGTTTATGAGTTACTGTGTCATACAGTAGATATTATAGATGCCTTTATAAAGTTACCTGAACATAGCCTCATTATATTCAGTTTGTAGATGTTTATGAAATCAGTTAAACGAGCAATGAAGTTGTTTTCGGGTTTTTTTTTTTACTCCGGTATTTTCGGTTTGTTTAGGCTATCAGTTGTACACTGCGCATAGTTCTCTGCGTATTTTCATGCAAAGAAGACATAAACTTTAATAATACTGTTAATCGCGTATTATTCAATTGCTATTAGTTGCTAAATCAGATCCATATGCACAGCTAAATTTTGATTGTTTTTTCGCCAGTTAAAGCTACAGCTGAAATTCAGGTCAAAGGTTTTCATAAACTAATCATAAACTACGTGAAGATAAACGCATCCATAAAGCCATAGTTTGAAGTTTTTATTAAGCAGTAATTGACTATTTACACATCTTCTGTTTACGAGTTATATGGTTTACTAAGTTAGCAGAAGTTATTTGTGTATCTGAATGTCTGTATAAGGTATCATGAGGAATTTGTGGAATAAAGATATTATAAACAACCCATGGTTTGCATGAGAACAAGGTAGTGTTATATACGTATACATCAATTTTATGTGCATGTATAATACCTTAGTCAACAAGACTCTTAGATAGATTAGAACTAATGCTCTGGTGAAGTTTCTAAGTTGTTTACCGACAAAAATATCAAAAGAAAACGACAGACTTTCTGAGCTCTGTCATTTCGTAAGAGAAATATAGAACACAGCTTCGTTATGAAGGTATGTAAAGCCCTCCAAAATGATGTTCAAATAATGTTAAGACTTAACCAATAACGTAACGAATGTTTTACTTCTTCCGCCTTATATTAAATGGCATTATTACGGTGGAAAGCAAACTTTTGAAGCAACTCGAGAAACTACTTGAATATATATGTGATTAGTGTTAAACTCCATACAGATCTGTTGAAGTTATTTAGGGATGGTAACCGTCCATATATTGTAGTATTTAAATCACGGGAATGTATATAGTAATGTATTGAAAGGGAAAGCATGTTTGGTGTGATAGGGATTCGAACCCGCGACCCTCGGATTACGAGTCGGATGTCTTAACCGCCTGGCTATGCCGGGGCCTGCAAGACTAACTCGCTTATCCCGTTATGTACATAATGTGTTTTTCGGGTGAATATATAATATTTCATTTTTATTTCTTTTTTATAGTTATTTTTTATTGTTTAACTTTCATAATCTTAAACAGTTAAACAGAATAAGAAACTTATAACGAAACAATGATCCAACTGAAAAATCCTTTTAAAGAAAAATTAAAAAAAAAAACTAACCAGAAGCGACATCTTTTAAATTAATTTGTAATTATGTTTAAGTTATATATTTTCTATATTTGCCTATCCACTGAATTACAGTCTTTAGAAACTGAAAACTTCTAAAGAATGAATCAGTTGGTAGAGGTTCCAAGCTGTGTTTATTTTAAGGATTTTTCGTTGTTCAAGTGCATATCCACATTTTTCTAGGCGGCACTTGTCACAAAAAACTAACAATCAGATTTGAAGTACATGTTTTCAATATTCGATCTTTTAATATTGTGAACCCCTATTTCCTGTTTTATCGACCATAAAAGTGTTGCACACAGCGCTGCTGTTGCAGTTTAAAGTTGCTTTAAGCGTGTGATATTGCTGTATGGCAGATTTTTAAAAAAATGATGAAGCAAATATTTACGGTGACTATGTTCAATACGTAATGAAACACACGAGATTGTATGCACATGTTTCATCACATAACACATTTCTCTATAACTTCATGAACTTAAGGCTTAATATACAGTTGAACATAATTAAGAATACTTTTAAATTCCAATCCTTTGAATAGCGTATTTTTATGCAAAGAAGGCAAAGCTTTAAAATTTTTCGTTGTCTATTTAAATTTTAAGGCAACTGGAGCGTAGAATGAATCTTTGCATTATTAATTGAATGCTGTTTATTCAGATATAAAAGTAATTCCTATTGCCAAACGAGGATTTGATGTCAGAACACTACATTATGAAAAATTAATTTTTTATTAAATTTTTGTTGTATTTTTTATATGTTTCTAAATCTTTCCGAACGAAGTGTCTAGGCTACATATGGTAAAGGGTTTCAACTGTTTCCTTACTTTGTAAATTTTTGTATTAAGTTTGTGTTTGCTTTGCTTTTATCACTTTCGTTACTGGAGTCACACCTTACAGATTTTATTAATAATGTTTTTGAGCCTATAATTACATAAAGTTTCTTCTATCAATGACTGGATTACAGAGGGAGTTTCAGTTATTCTCGCTGTTCCTCTCAGTCCTAAGAATGTCAGAGTGAAACGCCTAGATGGAAACTGCGTCCTCGTTTTTTCTTGAATTTTCTGAAGGGATTGAAATCATGTTGGAAACTTGTACATTTTCTTGTATCTGGTTTGCCTACCCTTAATGAACAATAGCTTGGGTAGTTCACAGTGAATCACCCAAGCTGTTGTTCAATGTTAATTCTCTGAAGCTGAACAGTTGGTAGTGTTCGAAATTTAAAAACGTTCCTGTTCAAATATCCGTACTGTCTATTTTTTATTTAAAAAAAACGTTTGTCACAGCTATACAGACTGTAGCAGACTAACAGTGTTATTAAACTGTCTCCCTGCCTGTTGTGATGGTTACCTTTTATTCTTATTAAGTGAGATTCTCGAGAATTCAGCTGGCAGCAATGTTGGTAGTCAATAGTATTTTAAATAAACATATTGTACATTGTTGATTCTTACGTTCTATAGTCTTCTACAAATCTAAAGGACAAGTGGTACAGTCGCAGTACACCCCCGAGTGGCACAGCGTTTATCTGCGGACTCACACCGCTACAAACCTCGTTTCGATACCCGTGGTAAGCAGCTCACAAATATCCCATTGTGCAGGTGTGTGTTTAATTCAAAACAAACTTTTGCAATACACATTTGGCAATATAAGTTACAAGCATTTCTAAATATATATTAAACTGAAACAAACAGATATTAAAATAAATATATAACAGTAAATCCGTTGCACAATATATTAGTAACTGTCAAGTAGAAATGTGATAATTTCACAATATATTAGTAGCCAATTATGTACAAATGCGTTCATATCGATATCACAGTATATTACTAACTGATCAATTGAAAATACAATCAAAATATATGAGTAGCAAGTTTAGTAAAATTTCATCATATATTTTCATAATATCTAAGTAACCTGTCAAATCGAAATGCAATAATTTAAATTTCACCATTTATTAGTAACACTGAAGCAGAAACCTAATCACTTTCACTTCCTGTGTAGAAAGACATTTATGATACTTTTAGGTTTGTTTAGGCTATATGTTGTACCCTCCGCACGAAATCGAACCTCAGATTTTAGTATTGTAAGTCCGTAAACATACCATTATCCCCCTGGTGGACACACTTCGGTTACGTTGCACAGTAGCGATTGTTTTAGGTTTGTTTTTTTTACTTTCGCGCAAAGTTACGCGAGGGCTATCTGTGCTAGCCGTCCTTAATTTAACAGTGTAAGACTAGAGGAAAGGCAGCTAATCATCACCACCCACCGCCAACTCTTGGGCTACTCTTTTACCAACGAATAGTGGGATTGACCGTCACATTATAACGCCCCCACGGCTGGGAGGGCGAGCATGTTTGGCGCGACGCGGGCGCGAACCCGCGACCCTCAGATTACGAGTCGCACGCCTTACGCGCTTTTCCATGCCAGGCCTATTATTTATCTATTATTGTCTGGTAATTCCTATTTCATCCCGCAATTAAACTTTATAAAATAACACAATATTTTTATAAGAAAGTTAACTTCAAATTTACATTATAATTATGATATTTGTAATTAGTGCGTTATTAAAGCACTTATAAAATGGATACTCTGTTTGAAACTATGTCACCTCAGTGAAATTAGCTGACACCATTCTTTTGAATTTTGAATTGAAATATAATAAAAAGAAGCAGAAAAGAGAAAAACCAGAAATTCCGCCATTTTGCTATGACGTTTCCAGATAGTGTGCCATGGATATTGTTATAAAAGGAAAATTTGTATAGTATTGTAAACTCCTGATGACCTTCCAGGAGATATTTAAAATACCAGTTCGGCAACTACTCCGAGCCACCCCTACATAGGAAGTGCTACTGCTTACTTCATACAGCATAGTTTTTGCTGAGGTGTTTTCAGTGCATAGACAGAACGTATTGCCGTAAAAGTGTATGTAAACTCACTTTGTAAAACTTCTTTGTTTTCTGTGTTTACCATATGGCCTTTATGTATTTATAAAGGTTATCAGATGTATGAGAGCTGAGTAAATTTTCTTTAAGTTGTTCTTCTATTACGTATGCTGTGTATAAAAGTTTAGTGGAACGTGCTTATGTTATGTTTCTGTTACATGGTAACGTTGTGTGCCATGTGTGAGAGTTTAGTGAAGTCTGCCTACATTATCCTCTGCTACCGCTTGCCAGATATTTATTCAATCATAATTGGGTTTAATTTATTCTATTTTTGTCTGTTAGCATTATAATACACTGTTTACCTGTGCTACGTTACCCTTACTGTTATATCTTGTTCATATATTGTTTTTGGTAGATTGATATCCGCCATCCTTCATTTACTTCCTTTTCGAAAAAGTGTTTTTCTTTACTTATAAACATGTAACTTTGGAGAGTGCATAGGCTTAAGAAATACCAGGGTATGCTAAATAGTTCGTTTCGCACTATGGTTTATTTTCAGTACAACTACCACCACTTTAATATAACCCTCTTGATATGGATGCCAATAATGCAATTTGTTTATAACGATAATCTTTTCCCTTCCAGAGATACGAGACAGTTATAGTTATCTGACTGTGTTTAACAGTCACTCCTAAGCTATATATATATGTATAACGTATGTGTGTGGATGAATGTACCTACATACATATTTATAAATGTCAGCTCTGCATAAGTACAGCGGGTTTTATTAACGTACACATTATGTCAGTGACTCATTCGAGATGGACCTAATGTCCATAGCTTGGTCCTAATATGCAATGTGTAACATTAATGATCAAGTGTAGCTCTTGAGACTGCAGTCTTCACAAAAACAAACAAGAGAATATCTGAGTTCAACAAAATTTACAAAGACGACCGTAAAATACTGTCATACAGCTGCTGCTTACGTAAGTTTCTAAATAAATTCATTTCTTTACGACTCATGTCTGTATATTGAGGATGTCTGGCGCTCGAAGAGACAATCAATAAATAATGTAGACAGGACGAACTGTTTGGCTGACGGTGTGTATTGAGGCAAGTCCTGTCTTCATGTGTCTCGATATAATTGTGTCTTAGATTCAGAAAAAAATGTGGTAATCACTTTTTCGTCGTCCAGCTTCAAGTGATCTATGATCTAATCCTAGACTCCAAAGTGTATGTTAGTTCATGGTAAATCAAATAACAGTTGTATGTTACTAAGTAACTAAGTAACTAATTCAGTGATATAAATATTTCCATTGTTATGGTCTTTTGTATTAAACTTGAATTCTGAAAATTCAGTCTAACATTTACTTATTTGGCTTTCTATCACTCTTATTAGGTTTGGCCTGGCAGGGCCAACTGGTTAAGGAACTCGTCTCGTAATCTGAGGGTCACGGATTCGAATCCCCTTCACACCAAACATGCTCGCCCTTTCAGCCGTGGGGGCGTTAGAATTTGACGCTCAATCCCACTATTCGTTGATAAAAGAGAAGCCCAAGTGTTGGCGGTGGGTGGTGATAACTAAATGCCTTTCCTTTGGTGTTACACTGCAAAATTAGGGACGGCTAGCGAAGATAGCCCTCGTGCAGCTTTGCGCGAAGTTTTAAAAGAAACAAACTTATTAGATTTACTAGTTTTAAAAGTGCGCTTCTCTTATACTACCTTTAAATGAGTTTTCTATCGAAGAATAGTCTTGAAAACCTTCTACATCTTAGTAAGAAAATAAAGCCAAGTTAATTATGTCCACGTAGAGAAACATACTGTTTTATTATTCTTTCTTTATCTTCTTTATTTTTTTATTTTTTTATTCTTCCAAACTCTTCAATCGACCGCATTTCTTCATTTCTCGGCATATTGACTTGAAGGCCCGGCATGGCCAAACGTGTTAAGGCCTGCGACTCGCAATCTGAGGGTCGCGAGTTCGCATCCCCGTCACGCCAAACATGCTTGCCCTTTCAGCCGTGGGGGCGTTATAATGTGACGGTCAATCCTATTATTCGTTGATAAAAGAGTAGCCCAAGAGTTGGCGGTGGGTGGTGATGACTAGCTGCCTTCTCTCTCGTCTTACACCCCTAAATTAGAGACGGCTAGCGCAGATAGCCCTCGAGTAGCTTTGTGCGAAATTCAAAAAAACAAACAAACATTGACTTGAAACTTGGTCCAACACATTTACATTTTTTTTATTTGGGTCTCTTTAACAATTGTTTGGGTTTAAAGGTCAAAGAGATCAAAACTGTATATTTTGAGCTCCTGTTTAGCTATATTTACGTTAATCAAGATGAAAACAGGCACAAATATGGATATTTATGCGCCTAACGCATTGATTTACAAAAAGTTGGATTTGCTTACTTTGATTGTTTTTATGGGGTCAGAACTTACAAAAATACAATTTGGGGCTTTTTGGTTAATTACTCGGTCGTAATTTGACCAATTTAAATGGAATGTTGTTCAAAGATACTTCTTTACAGGTCCCAAATAGATGTATAGACGCTATATAAACTCAAATATTCAGCTAGGAAAGCACATTTCTGGTTTTGTGAACTATTCATACATATGTTAACTAACTTATGCGGGATTTAATATAGAGATACCTTCTTACAGATCCCAAACAGCAATGTCGACAGTTTTCAATTTTTTGTGGTTTTCACGATTTTCTGGTGTAAAAATTAGCCTTTTGGGACTGCGTAGAGGAGACATGTTGCATATGCTTTCAAATACTGGTTTCTTTAATTTGTTTTGGGTATGTTTCAAACTAGTTTCAAACTAGTTTCAGCGTTTTTATTGTAATCGAGGTTGTATAATCTAAACACAATAACAAGTAACCTACGAACCTTATTCTGTTATCAGCATTTCAAAGTGAAATTCAATAACGTGTAAGATGTCTTGAATAACGTTAGAATAATCTATAAGAGAGGACTGAAAAAATAATTAGTTTTTGATAACATTCTAGGTAAGGTCAAGCTGTATACAAGTACCTCTACATTTTGCTGTAGTCTGCTTTATATCCATGTTAAAAAATTTTTTTTTATTGTGAAACGTATCGTGTAATTTCTTCCTACATAGCACCAGTAAAGACATGACGTAGCTTATTTAGGATATTCAGTTACTACTGGTGTTGTAAAAATTGAAATGTATAATATGTTTTTGGTTTTCGTTTCTAAGTAGTTATGTTCTATTAATATGAAAATGCTTTGGTGAAAAGTTAAAAACGATTGTGTATCTTGCAGTGTTTTATTTCTGTACTGTCTTATCTGCTGAGAAAAGTAACATATTAAGTATTTTTATTTTCAAAGGCACATACATTTATATAAGTAACAACCTCTCTGTTGCGAAAGTGAGAATAGAGAGATTTTGATTGTAAAAACTTTTCTATTTTGATTCACATTCTGAGGTATCCAGAATCCTGTAAAGTACTGTAATTGCAAATTGAAAGAAATTTAAAAATTTAAACTTTAAAAAGTTGAAAAGCAAAAGTATAGTATTGTGTATTCATGTTTTAAAATGTTAAATTTTTTTCTTATTTATTTACGTTTCATCGGTGCTGTATTTCGAACTTTTTAGTGTGTGTGTATAGTATATATGTGTTTGTTTTTTGTTTAGTTTCAAAGTTTCAATATTAGATCAAATAATGCTGCTACAGTGTAACTTTCAAATGGCTTTACTTAATATGAGTTTGTGTCGTCGTTTGTAATGGATAAATATTGGAAATGCAGGAAAAAATATTGTTTTCAAAATCCAGTATACTTCCTCTTACGTTCGTAAATGTTGTCTAACAACGTTCTTATATTATTCCTTCATTATTCTCGGATGACCTGATCAAAAAAGTAATGGAGTTTAAATACTACTCTTGTTAGAAAAAGGCTTAACCGACTCAGTTTAAAGAAAATGGAATTTTATGTAACATTAACGTAGAGTAAATATAAGACCGATTAATTTACCAGTTAAATATTTTGTTCCCTGCTAGTAATGTTTTTTTTTTTAGAACTACCTATTTGAAAGGGACACAGAAATGGTCTCCATCCTGTGGAAATATTTCTTTCAGATAGATAAAAATAGTAACCTTAGAGATAGTGCATTCATTTATTGAAGCAGACGTTTAACCTTACCAAAGCCATTTTGTTGATTACAAGTGGCACAAAGTGAACTTGAGATTGTGCTCCTTTAAAACTGTTCCTTTTTGTTTTCAGACCTCTTACAGTTTTGGCCCAAATGCTTGGATACTGCATAATGATGTTACATACATGGAGTAATTATTGAGTAAATGCCCGAGTAGTAACAGAGAAGATACTTATGATTGCAAAAACATGCACGAATTATTATTCTGGTCTGTATAAGTTGTTTTGAGCATTTGTTTGCCAAAACTCACATACACACCTGTTTTGAATAAAGAAATTGCTTTTGGTATGATATTTTTAGAAATAGGTGAGCTGTGTTCAGATAGTTACTCTATACTTGGTGTAATGTCATACCTCGCTTCAATCCAGGCTTGGCATGGCCAGGTGGTTAAGGCACTCGACTCCTAATCCGAATCCCCGTCACACCAAACATGTTCGTTCTTTTAGTTGTGGGAGCTTTATAATGTTACGGTCAATCCACCACTATTCCTTGGTAAAAGAGTAGTCCAATAGTTGGCAGTGGGTGGTGATGACTAGCTGCCTTTCCTCTAGTATTACACTGATAAATTAGGGATGGCTAGCGTAGATAGCTCTCGAGTAGCTTTACGCAAAATTCAAAACAAACCAAACGTTAAGATCCAGAAGTTATAAGGCGTCAAATTGTTCGATTGTTCAGAAATGGTATGAAGTAAATGGACATTGCCAAAACAGTAGGGCACCTCAGTGTAGTACATCAAGGATCATGAGAGGTCATCGGATTATGGAAAACGTCGTTCGAGGAAAGGCTACTGGTAAACGCCGAAATACAACTGTTCGAAGTGACTGTGTTTTGATCAGATTAATTGACACTTCTAGGTCAAATGAAGTCTTGCAACACCTTACGACAGGAATGGCATGAATACATTCGTTATAGGGTATCACAAGAACGGTCAATAGAAGACTGACCAAACGACGTTATTTTGCAAGAAAGGCTATCTTCAAACCGACATTAACTAGAATTTACTGCTGCCACGTGTGCAAGACATCATGTAAACTTTCCAGGTGAATCCTATTTCTGGCTTGTTAAAGCTGATGGTAATATTCGTGTTCATGTTTTTTTGGAAAACAGATGAAGGAAGACTGTCTTTCCCACGGGGAACACTCATATTTATCATAGTAGAAAAACTGTTCTTCTTATTCTCTAGGAAAACGTTAATGGCACCTACTACAGGTATCACATGAGAACGATATTTTTGCCATAGGTTGGACAATGAGTGGCAATCACTTTATGTTCCAGGATGACAAAGCCACTATCCACAGCGCAAGTATTGTACAGGGTTATCTCGACCAAGAAGACTTTACAAGGTCACCATGATCACCAAAGAGTCCAGATTTTAATACCATTGAGAACTGTTGAGCAGAACTAAGGCGGAAAATTGTTCACCACGAACGTAAACTAGCTACTGTAGCTGACTTGTAGCGCATCCTAGTGACAAGTTGGGAATAATCACGGTGGATTACAGTGATAACCTCATCGGTATCACCTTGCAGAGGTTATTAAGGTACGAGGAAGACAAACCAAGTTTTTAATGTTCAATATGAACTGATATAAGATTACTGACGCCATTTAAAACAATTTAATGTCATATTTTGTCATTATATTTATTTTGGTAAGGTGTTACTGTGACAGGTTAAATTCTGAATTGCACATCATTTTACAGCTTTTTGATAAAATTGTTTGTTGCTTTAATATATCGTTCATGATGTCCATAGAACCTGTCTCATTAAATAATTGCATAAGAATTTCTCAGTTTGACAGTGCTAAATGTATTTGTATTCCATCTTAACAATAGTGTTTTTATTTGCTACAAAGTATGCAAACATTTTGGTCAAGACTGTATAATTGTGCGTTACGTAAATTATAATTAAAACCAAATAAGTCGTTGTGGCTCCATAGTAACACCAAGCCATCAATAGGTAGAGTTTACGCGTACGATCTCGTGTATAAACGGTTACCACATTTGTAGATAATGCCCACACACGATGTCACACATTTTGTAAGAGCAGTTTTCTAATAGCAAACGCAACGTTTATGATTATACTTCGTAATTTTACATATCATTAACTTGTAGTGAAGTAACATAAAGAATCCAGGATTATTTTGGCACAAATTGACAATCTCGATGCTAACCCAGTAGGCGCTGACGCCTCATTTTGAGACCGACTACCTTACAGAAGGTAGAAGAAATTTCCGTTATAGATATTATCAGTAGCCTCCTGGCTATATACTTCTTATTGATTCCACATTGTTTGCCTATCTAGTTAAACCGTATGATACTTTATTTTCCACCAGTCTTAGTTTTTCTAAATGACAAAAAAGACCTCCCGTTGTTGCTGTGTTTACTTTACTAGTATAAAGTAAGTCTGTATTCTGCCGGTAGACTTGTGTGATTCTCTTCTGATTTAGCTTTATCCTTGCACAGTCTGACACACATATGCAGGATGGTGGTTTTACCATGCACTTGCTTTGATTTTTCCCATCCCCCTGGAGAACACTGCACATGAGTCTACCGCAAAATGTATGTCGATAGTACTGTCTAGTTACAGTTAATTACATTCAGCACTCCAGAGAATAGCTTGATTTATGGTTTCCAGTTTTATCCTTTTGCTGTTCGTGAGAAGCTTGATGGTTCCATCGGCCTTGTGCAGAATGTTGTTGCCCTGTAAGACAATAAATGTCTAACCATTTTTCTCACTGTCTCTGTTGTAGTAGTAGTAGTTGCTTATGATGTTCTTTTCTTGTCCAACCTCTATCAAGTCTCTATATTTCCTATCTAGGCTGATCTGACAGATCCCAGTATTACTAGATTTTATTGTACAGGGGGCACTTGAGATCATGATGTCGACCAATCATTTCAGTTAAAGATGAAATGCTTGTAAATGGATACCTTCAGTTGTTTTAGAGCTTCTTTCTGAGAGGTAGCAGTACCTTCAAAGATGACAGTTTGTTTTCATATGTATGTGTTTTGTTGAGTGTCTAGATAATGGATACAGTTTTGCAAGATTGATGACTATTCCTCTTTCATTGTACCATTTTATCCTCACACTTAGGAATGGTTGCATCTTATTTTAAACTTGTTAAAGCATCTTCTGTAAAGCACGATGTCTTCAGCAAAAGTTGGCACAGAACATCAGGTGGAACTGTCAAGGTAATCTAGATCCATAGTGTGGATGTTGTGGAAAACTGGTGAAAGTGTTGACTCTTGAGGCAGATCACTGTTGGTGTTCCATTCCAATTGTCATCTTTCATTCTTCATGATTTACCTTCTGGTAGTTATTTTTATAAATGAGTAGGATGTCCAAATATGAAGTCTCCCGCCACTGGATACATAGGTATGTTATCAAACAGATTCAGTAGGAATTTCCAATTTTCATCATGGTTTGAGTGTTATCTTTACAGTACACATTTGTAACTTGGATGTTTGTGAGTAACTTCGGGTGAAGTATCTGGATGGTTTGTTTCTTGAAATGGTGATTTTTTACTGAGAATTTTCATAATATTCGTATAGAATGTTGCCGTTGTGTTCAACTGCAATAGTTCTCCCAGCTTCTGGACCTGCATGAGGTTTCAAGTTAAATCTAGGCATGATGAAATCCACCAGGCCTTAGATCCTAATCTTTTTAAAAACGTATTATGACATAAAATTTAGAGTACTTTTTAAGGTAGTATTTACTTCCCCTGATCCCATCTACATGGCAATAATCTATCATAATGTGAGACTGGTGAAGCCTGGTGCACCTTTTACGTGTTCGGCGTCTAAACATCGAATTTCACACTCTTCTTCTTTTTCCCATCAGTCAAAGTTCCCTGGTGAGTGCACGAGCTCTGTTGCTCCCGCTTGCACCCATTGGTGCTGTCTTTAATGAATCATTGTTTGTAGGAATTTCTTCCTGTTCGTAGTTCTGTTTGCCCTAACAAGGCAGGGTGGTGATGGCAAGCCAGTAGAATGTTAGGATAGGGCTACCATTCATGAGATGATCACACACTGGTTAGAAAAATATAAAGATATTCTCCCAATACGAGAAGCCTCCCTAATGTAAAACGTTATGACGAATTAACCCTGTCGGTAATTAGTAACCGGATATCTCTAAATTATTTTTGCCCTCTACAAAGAAAGTGTGGTGACGTTTCTTTCCCACTTTGTTATCTGTCAGTCAACTTTGTAAGTGTGACACTATCTGGTAACGTCGCTTGAATATATGTTATGTTGATTATTATTCCAATATTCTAGAAATTCATTAACCCTAATGTTGCACACAACTGTGTGTGCTTCAAGTTGTCTTAACATTGGAACTAACTTTACCAATAAATTAGTTCCCGTTACATTCTACAAGCACTAAAACTAACTCGAGTAAACCCTAACATTAGATCTGTAATTAATCAAGAGCTTGTTCTGAACTTGTATTAACAATTCAACACAGAATGTAATCGTAATTAAACTAAGTACTATATCTATATCTCGCACATAGTAATGTTGTACTTATGGCTATAAGTGATCCGCGCTATCAACAAGTATAACAAAAAAGAAACCTACTCTAATTCTGCAATTAAATCATGTAGACTTGTTTTGAACTTACATACTTGGCAACTTCGCAATGTACGTGAATGTATTGATATAAACTACAACCAGCAAAGGGAGCAAATGTTCTCATCATTAATGAATTTTTGTTTCATTCACATCTCTTCACGCTTGTGAGAGCTACGTTGGTATATGGACTTGTGTATAATCGTTTCTTATTCAGACTCGTTAGATGCATGCAAAGCGCATCGTTCTTGGTTCTTTAAAACAGAAAAAACAAACAAACTAGAAAAGTACAGATAGCGCAGATAAGGAACATTGACATCAGTTACTAGTATCTTCAGTGTATAAGTGTCTTCTATAATCAAGTGCAACACTCGACTGGAACAGAAAAATGGAACTCTTTGTAGTCACTTAACCTCCACATTGGTTTTTCTTCTTTTTTACGCGTTTCTATTCAGTTCATTCTACTAGAATTATTTGGATCTTAGATGAACAGCTCATTGAATTTTGTGTATTTAACGTATATGGAAAAGAAGGATAGATTAATTGAAATTTGTAGATTTTTCCTTTGTGATGAACGTGGAAAAAATAGTTTTAATTACAATTCTAAAAAGCTCTCTGTTAATATAATAAGCCGTGCGTAAGTTAATGGTTAGTTTAGTTAATTATCACCATTAGATTCCATCGAGAACATAGGGCCGCAATCGCTTGCGGATTTTTCAACAAGTATTTAAGTGAGTAGGGCTACTCTTTTACCAACGAATAGTGGGATTGACCGTCACATTATAACGCCCCCACAGCTGGGAGGGCGAGCATGTTTGGCGCGACGCGGGCACGAACCCGCGACCCTCGGATGACGAGTCGCACGCCTTACGCGTTGGGCCATGCCAGGCCTAAGTTAATGGTTAGTGTGTCTTAATTTTAAATCCGAGAGTTTGCGGCTCATGTCTCGCCGTAAAAATGCACCTTGAAGTGAGGATTGGCTTGATTTGTTTTGAATTTCGCGCAAAGCTACACGAGGACTATCTGCGCTAGCTGTCCCTAATTTAGCAGTGTAAGACTAGAGGGAAGACAGCTAGTCATCACCACCCACCACTAATTCTTAGACTACTCTTTTACCAACAAATAGTGGGATTGACCGTAACAGCATATCGCCCCCACGGCTGTAATGGCGAACATATTTGGTGCGACGGGAATTCAAACACTTGACTCTCGGATTACGAGTCGAGTGCCTTAACCACCTGGCCATGCCAGGCCGGAAGTGGGGATGGCGCTATTATTATTACATATATATATTAATAATTATTGGTCAAATCTCACTATTCGCGAAGACAAGAATTGACTGTAGATGCCGTTAACCAACTGCCTTCCCTCTAGTCTATCACTTCAACATCAGGTACGACTGTACGCAAGCAGTTAGCCCTTGTGTAGCTTTGAACCAAAATTCTAAAACTGACGACAACATTTACAAAATATCAACCATTTAGTTAGAAATAAAATATAATTTTTAACGTTAAATAAACCCTTAAAATAACACAAAACCCATAATTATCTCTCATAGCCAGAGAGTTAAGAGATTTTAGGTGTAGCTTCTCCTGTGGTCAAGTGGTGAGGGCACTCACTCGTAGTTTGAGAGTAGCACATTTGAATTCCCCATCATATCAAACATGCCCGTCTTTTCAGCAGTGGGTATGATATAATGTTATGGTCAATCCCCCCTATTCGTTGGTAAAAGACTGGCCCATTCTCTCTGGTCTTACACTGCAAAATTAGGAACGGCTAGCGCAGATAGTTCATGTGTAACTTTGTGCGACATTTTAAACAAATAAACAAATACAAAGCGTGGCTAAACAATAGTTCACTATTGATAAACGCGTATTTTATCAAAAATCTACGAGGTCTGTTCAAAAAATACGCGGTTGGTTCCAGTAGAATCCGCTTGGTGTTGCTAGGTTCGCACAGATCAGCTGATTACGACGCCATTTCCCTATTGCAGATATCTTCATTTGTGTATTAGCTACGCGGTTTTAAGTGAAGTGCGATTTTTTTCGTTTGGCGGATTTCAGAATGAATGACCTGAAGGAGCAACGACTTGCTGTGAAATTTTGTGTTAAACTTGGAAAATCTGCGACTGAAACTTTTGCTATGCTTAACACGGCTTACGGTGATGTTGCTATGAAGCGTACGGCATGTTTCAAGTGGCATGAACGTTTTAAGGATGGTCGACAGTCCATTGAAGATTATGAGCGTCCTGGACGTCCTTCCACGTCAACTGACGACCCACACGTCGACAAAATCAACGCCCTGGTGCGGGCAAATCGATGTCTGACTGTCAGGGAGCTTGCTGAAGAGTGTGGGATATCAGTTGGATCTTGTTACGAGATTTTGCCCGAAAAATTGAAGATGCACCGCGTTGCTGCGAAATTTGTGCCTCAGAACACGTGCGTTTTTGGACAAACACTCGATCACTGTTCTTTCCCACCCCCCTACTCATCTGACCTTGCTCCTTGCGATGTTTTCTTGTTCCCCAAACTCAAAAGACCCTTGAAAGGAAGAAGATTTGAGACGATTCCCGAGATTAAGGCAAATGCTACGAAGGAGCTGGAGGACTTTACAAAAGAAGCGTACCAGGACTGTTTCAACAAGTGGAAACACCGTTGGGATAAGTGTGTGCGTTGGGGAGGAGAGTACCTTGAAGGGGTCCCAGACCTGTAACTTCTAAATAAAGTAGATTTTGTTTTATGACGTCAGTCCGCGTATGTTTTGAACAGCCCTCGTATATTCTTCAAACCATTGGTTATGCTTTCCAAATATCCGTGATTCAAAGAGTTCTTTTGTTAGATTAATTTAGAGTAGAATCTTTTTTTATTATTTTACTTGTCTAAAAACTTAACATATCACAGTTTAACAAATGTATTCGTTTTATCTCTGTTATCCCACCCCTTGATCTCTGTCATAAACACAGTCGAAACATGTTTAATGCTTGAAATTTGTGTACAAATGTAATGAATAAGATATTCGCAGAAACAAACGAGTCTCATGCGACTGTTTATCTTATAAATACATTATCTTTGTTTATCAATAATATTCACACAAAGCTGTACAAGAAACATCTACTTATAGCCGTATTTAATTTGATTTATTTATTTGTCTGTTTTTAAATTTCGCGCAAAGCTAGTTCTTTTATTAAACAAATTGACAGAAAGTTGAAGTTTGAAGTTTAATTTCCGGTAAACCTGCTTCAACGTGTTCAATACATTGGACCCTGCGGCACTGTTACTTTAACACTTATTTCATTGTGAATTTTGTCATTATTGCTGTTCCTTCTGTCCGTATCATATAGATTAATATTTTTATTATTCCATCATCTGGTTTTTCATGTGTTATTTATTCTTTTTTTTACATCATTTTCCTTATCTAAGCGTCAGACTTACACAGGTACTATTCTCGTTGCTGTGAACCCATACAAGGAACTCGATATTTATGAAACGGTAAGTTAAGTTTTGCAAACTTTTCTCCGTGCAATTATTTTAAATATTATTGAATTTTAAATCAACCTTTTTCAAACACTCACTGACAGTTTTATTCAAGTTATGGTTTAGTTTAAGTTGTTTTTCTATACGAACATATAAAGAAGGTTTATCATCAGTAACCTGTATTTTACAAATACTCGAAGAGTCTGAAGTACTCTGTCATCGTGCATCTTATTTTTCACATACTTTCCTTTTTTTTTTAGCAGATGTTTAAGTTCTTTACATTGTGAGAAAGAGAAAATGACAACATTCCACTTGAAAACCTTAGTCCGATGAATTTGTATGGCGGCTCATGCGAATGCGTTACTCATTACACGTTAGTACTTTCAAAACTGAAGCGCCATATTTCCCTCTTTCCCGCCTTTTTAATCTTCCCAGTTACTGGTTGTCAACCTGATTACCGGCTCGATCGTCAGTGTGTGTCGAGGGCTGTAATATGACACCGATTTGTAAATATTTAAGTGTAACTGTCATTCCTATTATATTCAACACTCCATACTTGTTTATCAGAAACTGTTAAATTGTTCGCTTGTTTTTTACACATTTTAACACTTTAATTTCCACAATATATATAGCATTATATTTTTTTCGAACGTTTGCTTCAATATCACGTCAAACTTGTGATGTGGTATTTTTCAAATTTTTATGGACATATCTCATGTTCCATTAACACCAAAAATATGAGAAATGAAATTTCTCCCCGCAGTTTGAGATCGCAAGTGTGATGTAAGAGTGGCGGTTAGATCCCACTATTCGATTACAGTACTCTACGAGTTAACGTTGGACAGTATTGATTAGCTGCCTTCCCTCTAACCCATTACTTCAAAATTAGTGGCGGTTACTGCAGACAACCCTCGAGATATTCAACAAAACACAAAACAATTTATCGATGTGACTTTTATTTCTTTTTTTAACATTTTGAAGTTTATTTTTGTGATAAAAAGGTTTGGTTTAAATTTCGCGCAAAGCTACACGAATGTTATCTGCGCAAGCCGTCCCTAATTTTGCAGTGTAAGACTAGAGGGAGGGCAGCTAGTCATCACCACCCGTCGCCAACTCTTCGGCTACTTTTTTACCAACCAATAATGGAATTCACGGTCACATTATAACGAGCCACGGTAGCGTAGTAGGCAGCGCGTCAGTCTCATAATCTCACATTATACCCCCCCCCCCTTTCAGCTGGGGAAAGGGGGGTTATAATGAATAGTTTCTGGGCATGGCCGGGTGGTTAAGGCACTTGACTCGTAATCCGAGGGTCGCGGGGTCGGCTCTCCGTCACACCAAACATGCTCACCCTAGATAAAAAGGAAATTTTAATAACTAATACTTCAATTTAACTGCACATGCATGTAACCTGGAATATAATAAAAATATATGAAGCTACATCCGTTTGGTATAAATGATGTAAGCTAAATACTCAAATATTTCTTAATGTTCATGCCTGTTGACCTTAAAAGTAATAGTACGTACACATAGAAACCGAAATTGGTGTGAACAGCTAAATTAAACAGCTCTTCCAATTTAATCAACTTACGTTGCGTTAGCCTCCCAGAGACACAGCGGTAAGCCTGAGCGCAACTAATGCATAAAATCAAGTTTCTATACCCTGAGCGGGCAGAGTACATAGAGTACTGTGCAACAGTGTTTGGACAAAGTTAAAAATTAAATTTCAGGCTACTTTCAAAGAACAATAGAAGGTAAATCACAGATGAATCATTAACATTTTGTTAATCTTTATATTTAGTACAACAGAAACTCAGTGGAAGTGTTTGAGTTCAGGAAACAGTTAATATTTTGTGTCCTTATTTTTGCTTTAATAACTGAAGACAGTATTTTGGACACTGTTGCAACATATTTAACAAAATGTTCTTTGGGACTTTATTCTAAATGTCTTTAATACACTCTCAAAAAGTTTATTTGGAAGTAATGTTTGATTTTTCAAGTTTTAGATCTATCAAATACCAGATTGCTCAATTGGGTATAAGGTCGGGGCTCTGTGGGGCCCATTGCATCATTTGAATGACTCCAACAGCTTCTATCTTAGCTAAGCAATTTCTGCATAGATTAGGTGAGTGTTTGGGGTCATTATCTTCTTTACCAATAATACTCAAACTATTGGTTGCACCATGACTGATCAATATATGATGCTACTTGTACTGGTCCATTATTCCATCTATTTTACAAATACTTCCTGTCGCCTTTCCAGAAAAAACAAACAAACCAAACTATCACACGCTTTGAACCAAATATTTCAAACTTGGACCCATCGTCCATAGCACCATTTTGCAATCACGAACAGTCCAGTTTTTATACGTTTTAGCAAATTTCAGTTTCTCCACAATATTTGGAGACCAGAGTAAAGATTATTTAATTCCTACGCAATAAAATATTCTAGTCTCATTTACTCTTCTTTATACTGTAGATCTGGACACTTTTCTGTCATTTGGAACGAGGATGTTTATCTCGTGTTTAAGATCAGTGAAAGTCTTTCTTCTATCTTGAAAGCTGCAAAAATGAAATGCTCTCCAAACACTTGTTAAGTTCGTCCTAGATCGTGAGACCAATATTGGTAAATTTGAAAATGAAAAAGGAATAGGCAGAGCACCAAAACTCAATGATATTGATGTTAAGTATTTTCATTTATGCAGCTTTCAAGACAGAAGAAAGATTTCCACTGATCTGAAACACGAGGCCAATATGATAATGATATATGCTAAAATAAATCAAGTTAATAACACTCCACAAATAATCCTTGATTAAAAGAAAAAGGGTTTACCACTATATATATTTTGTTTTCATGTCTGCCATGACCAGGTGGTTAGAGGTGCTCAAATCATAATCTGGAGGTTGCGGGTTCAAATACCCGTCATACCAAATATGCTCGCCCTTTCAGTCGTGGGATCGTTATAATGTTACGGTCAGTTTTACCATTCGTTGATAAAAAAATAGCTCAATAGTTGGCGGTGGGTGGTGATAACTAGCTACTTAAAAGCTACCGGCTAGCGCAGATAGCCCTCATGTAGCTTTGCGCAAAACTTAAAAACAAACAAACCAATATCTTGTGCCAGCTTCTTTCTGTATACTTAAGACACCGCAAGGAATGCCACGACACTTATTTAATACCCCAAATTTGATCGATATGTTAATTCATGCAGATCCCTTATGACATGCACTTGATTCAAGTATATGAGAATTCTAAAGAATGATAAGTATTTCCACCATTGATTCATTCAATTTTCAATAGGGATTAGTGAACCATCACCACAGTTTGAAATTCACATTCTGTAATGGCATGGAAGAATTAGCCCCATAAAACGGAAATAATGACAAAATATTCTCTTCTCCTAACACTTTTGCACGGTACTGTATAACATATTATGTATAGCTTTGTGCTTAATAACATCAAAAGCTCAGTTATTTTTTTCCCTATTTAATCACTATGAGTTTGTTATAATTCAGAATCTAAAGATACGTGAATTAATTGCAAAAGTTATTTGTGATGTTTGGTTTAAAGGAATATCTATAATAAAACAATGGGAAAAAAATGTGTTTTTTTTTCTTTCGGCTCATTGGCAAGATTTCTTCAGAGCTTAGGATTTAATGTGATTAGGTCTATGGTAATGCTCAATGAAACATCAGTCGTCTATAAAACCTTAAAAATGATAAAAATCTCACATTTTAAGAAACAAATCATGACATGTTTAATTACGTTTTCTGTGTTGTACGACATTTACCTTAAGGATTCAAAATGCTGTCGAATAGTTAAAGAAACGAAACGAGGATTACTCCACGTATTTTTGTAGAACTGGATTTTTATTTGTTTTGTTATTCTTCGTTCTTATACATCATTATCAGATTTTTTTTACTCGAAACTGTTACAAAATATATTTTAATATTTGTGTAAAGCATGTGTTTGAAAATAATAGTATTTTTCAATAAAAACATTTATTAAGAGTAATAATTACAAAAACGTGTTGCCGTAACTAGTTATCTGTAAGTTAATTATATATTTTTACTTATTACTGTGCCAAAAAAGTCGTTTTTTTATAAATGTTACTCTTAATATACCAGCATAACAAGACTTAAAAATAATTATAAAAACATTTATAATTATTGGGAATGCTATAATTCTGAAACACAAGTAATTTTATAATTACAAACAATTAAGTAATAAATGACTAATAAAACAAGATTCTCAAACTTTCACAAATTATTTCTTTATATTTGTTCATTGTTGGCCACTTATCAGTATGATTTATTTGTATTTGTTAGGTATCAAAGCCATTAACTTTTTATATTATCTTATTTTAAAAGCGGAGAATCAAACATACAATAACAAGATGTATAAGAGTTCAATTCTTTCTTTTTCTGTAATAAGTTCTTTTGAAGTACAATGTAAATTCAGCAAAATATCAGAAGATGGCAGTAATATATTACAAAAACTTGCAGATACAGCGCGGCTTGAAGATATGTAAAGAAACGAAAATGACATGTGCACGGAATTTATATACGCTGGAGTGCGCAATCATATTCTATATCCTCAAGCGTCATATTCAAAGTAAAAGTTATACAATACTTTGCTATGTTTACATCTTTACAGCATTTGTAAGTCAATATTAATGAAAGTAGTGAAATATGTTATCGTTGGTTTTTACTGGCATTAAACGATTCAAAATAATTTCATGAAATGTCTACGTTGCTTTGTAAAGGTTTGGTTTGTTTCGAATTTCGCGCAAAGCTACACGAGGGCTATCTGCGCTAGACGTCCCTAATTTAGCAGTGTAAAACTAGAGGGAAGGCAGCTAGTCATCACCACCCACCGCCAATTCTTGGGCTACTCTTTTACCAATGAATAGTGGGATTGACCGTCACATTATAAAGCTGAAAAGGTGAGCGTGTTTGGTGCGATGAGGATTCGAACCCGCGACCCTAAGATTACGAGTCGAACGCCTTAACTCACCAGGCGATGCCAGGCTCAACTTGTTGAAAGGAACTTGTGAAATGTTATAAAATAATACATTTCTGCGATTTGCATTATTTCGTAATAACAGCGATAGCATGCGTCATCGTTTTACCGCTGCGAATTTACCTTGTTTTCCAATTCTGGACGAACAGAGCAAAACAGTTTATGATTTTAATAATGTCACACGCACTCCAGCCTATTAAACTCGGTGGTCGTATGAGTATAATTAAGATTTAGGACATATGTCATTGGTAGAGCTATCACAGATGGAGAGAGATAAGTAGTGGGATAGCTAAGGGGGGGAGGCAAGGCGGGACATCTTTTCACGGGCGCAGCATCGGGGGTTGGGGAATCCAATTTATGTTATATAATTAGAAAAATTGTGTAACGAGGGGGCGCGAAAACTGACTTTGTCCCCGGGCAATGTAAACCCTAGCTATGCCTCTGGAGATAGGTAGTAATTTTGAAGGACAAATAAATAGAGATACGGACAATGTCTCACCCAAATATTATTTATATAGTTTACCTTTTTATTTATTTTGTATTAAATTTTTGAAGACATCTTTAAAGTTTGTTTGTTTCAAAATGAGAATCTAAATATGTAGGTAATTTAGTAATTATAGGTTGTATTTTTAAGATGAGAAATTACACATTGTTAGATAATATTGGCGTCTCGTCAGAAAGAAATGGTTCTATTTCAATAAAACGATTGCCAAACACATTTTTCGGTCGAACACAAAGAATACAAATTTTCAAAAAGTGATTTGAAAATAAAAATACATACTTATAAGAAAAAAAAAGTCTGAACACAAAACAAAACAGAGAAAAAAATGACGATTCACTTCATGCAAAGGAAAACTTAGAGCAGTTGCCTACAAGTCAAACATCGTTCAAAAAACTAATTTTGATTCATTTGATTACTGCATTCAAGTCTTATACATTTTCATAAAGTATAAAATGCATACTTTATGAAAGTGACCCCGAATTTCTTGCAAAAATTTCTATTTATGGATAGGAATGTATCATCAAAAGTTAGTTTATTTTAAAGCAAGAGTCGATAATCGTGAAAGTGAGATGTTGCCCAGTGAGACATTGACTGGAATTCTTAAATAATAGATGAAATTTAAATGCCAACTTCAGTTATTCGATTTTGTTATATTAATCAGAAAGTTTAACGTCCAGCAGATATGTATTATTTGGAACTCCAGGATAAAGTTGCATCACATAATATTGACTACTAAATGTAAGCTAAATAGGTTAAAGAATACAACATTAAAATTGATTTCACATTTACCGTTAATTAGATTAGATTTGGCACTTCAAAAATATTATTAATATGTGTTAAAACTTTCATGCTTAACTGTAGTTTTGTTATTTATGAAATTTTCCAATATAATTTACATGAAAGATGTAATTTGATTAAGTTTAAACTTGAATCTTTTTAAACGAAAATAGACTGTGTATTGTTTGGAGAACAAATATACATAAAACACGTTCTGAATGTATCCATATTTACTTCCAAACAATTTAGTACCCAATTGCAGTGACATGTTGGCTTGGAAAACACAATGATCGTTTACTTTAAGTAATTTTAAAAACATAGTATGTTTTTACATCTTAAGTTGTATAGTACCAGTTTGTGTATAAGAAAAGAAGTAGTATTAGTAATACAATGTATATTGTATTCATATGATAATGTGCGATAAAATAAAGTGTACTCTTAAAAATTTTCAGGTATGAAACGCAACTTAAAAGTCAAGTGGTACACAAGATTTCATTGTTATTTTTATTAAGAGTGGTGTGATTATACTGATTTCTGTATCTAGAACTGGGTCTATAAATACAGTGGACAGAAGATTGGATACAATGAACCTCATGTGTTTGCTATTGCTGAAGCTGCTTACAGCAGTCTTCAGTCTATGGCTTGTAACCAAGCTTGTGTTATTAGTGGAGAGAGTGGAGCAGGCAAGGTAAATTTGCATATTGAATTACTTATTCAGTATCTTTTGAAATATTTTAATAGAATTAATTTCTATTTTTGTTGTATAGTTTGGACAAGGAACCATTTGGTCTCTCACTGTTGTCTTAGAACACACATGCTTATTTGATTATCTTATTATTTAATTTATTTGTCAAATGTATTGGTTATTAGAACTTCATTATTCTCTGTGAATTATGTAGCCAACTACTGTATTATGTAGTTTGAGTTATTGAATTTGGTCAGAAAAGACTAAAACTACAAAATAGAGTATCTTAGAATAATATTGGGTACATAGTACAATTTATTGCTGAAAAATAATTTTATATGGGATGAATAATATAACAATAAATCATTTTATCCCTTTGTCATAATTCTAAATCTTGAAATATTTACATTTAGGAAAAACATTCTTAAAGTTTGGAAAAACAAATTCATGTATACTATGAAACTTGTATAGATTGAATTATTTTTGTTTTATTGAAATTAACTCATTTTAAGTATTAAGATAAAATATTAAATTTATAGCAAATGTGTAATAATTAGTCAATATTTAATAACAGTGTTTAATGTTTATGTATGTTGGGATTTTAGACAGAAAGTACCAAATTCATTCTTCAGTATCTGTGTACGGTCACAACAAATATTTCCACATGGATAGAACAACAAATTCTGGAAGCCAATACTATCTTAGAAGCTTTTGGTGAGAAAATATTATTAATTTAGATATGGTAATAATAGAGTACACATTATATTTCTTGTTACTTCTTAGAATATCCTAAATATGAACTTTTTGCATCATTAACTGCCTGAAGTATATAGCCAAAGTAACTTTTTAGCACTTAGGAAAATTCATTGTGTAAAATGTATCAATAGACATAACAATATGCTTTACAGTATCTGAAATATGTGACATGCAGTAGCACTGCAGATATATAATTATGAAAAAATAAAAGCAACATTGTTACATTTTACAATAAATGACAAAGAAAATTATAATTATAATGTATATTAGAATGTCATAAATGTGATAATACATAAAACATTTATTTAAGTGTCTAAGAAACAAGGGTATTTATGAAAAGGAAAGTAATAACATTTCAAACGTTTCTGATATAGGCACAATGTGTAACTATAAAGAAATATGTAGTAACATTGATTTATTAGTTTCATAATGTGGCATTTCAGACAGTGAATATTACATTAAACACACAGGCAGTTTATTCATTTCAGGAATATCATATCATGTAAATTAACAAAGTAAGATATTGTGGTTATTCAAAATTTCAGTATTTTCTACAGAATAAATGTATTGTCTTAATTTTAAACTTAAATACGTACAGTTAATGCTTCCTTCAATTAATATATTTGATGAATGACTAATATTCTTTAATGTTAAATGTGAATGATAAAAGCTTAATGAATGAAGATACGTAGGAAACATTTCTCATCAATAAACAATTTCAAGTCAAAGTTTTATACAGCGAACTAATTAAGGTAAAAAATAATGTATTTGTTTGTGTTTTTATTTCAAAATTTAATCCACAAAAATTTTTGATAGAAATGAAATAAAACCCCTATAATCTGAGCTTTTTTGAAAGGTAGACCTTTCGAATTGCTTGGGTTATAGGGTTTTTATTTCATTTTTATCAAGTCTTTTTGAACCTCCATGTTTTTCTAACATTATAAATTGACAAAAAATGAAAGGAAACACTTAACACAGTTTTACATTAAGATATTGCTACTACCTCTGGTAATATGTTTTTATTGAATTTATTTAGAATATAACTGTTTTATTCAAATGTCTCACTTAAATACTATGTTCATAAATGGATGTGTAAAACAATGTTTCAATAGTACTAAATTTTATAAAAATAAGATAAGAAATACTAATAGTGTTTTATGTGTAGGTTTGTAATTTTTGATGTATAATGAGGAAGTTAATTTTATCAAAAACTAAAACTTAACTAGAAATAAAGCATTTACTGTAGTATGCTGCCAATTCAGGTCAAAAGTTATTATTTTTTTTAATCTCCTGTAAAATAATTTAATAATTTCTGCAGGTAATGCAAAAACAGTTCGTAATGACAACTCCAGTAGGTTTGGGAAGTTCATTCAAGTTTGTTTTGACTCACGATATCAAATCAATGGGTGCATAATTCAGGATTATCTTCTAGAGCAGTCTCGTATCACATTTCAATCCTCGGAAGAGCGCAACTACCATGTATTTTACCAATTTGTTGCTGGAGCCCAGAAAAATGCAGAACTATGTGAACGTTTTATGGTTGGGCCTCCTGAATCCTATACGTACCTCAACCAAAGTAGTTGTATCAAAATTAGTGGTGTGGATGATGCTGACATGTTTGATTCACTGCGTCTAGCCATGTCAGTGCTTAGAGTTCCTCATGAAATGTGTGATGGAATTTTTAGTGTTCTCAGTGCTATACTGTGGTTAGGAAATCTTCAGTTCTCTGATGTGGATGGAGAGAGGTGTGAGTTAACACTAGCTGATGAAGATGTAATTATGACGGTGTCAACATTATTAGGAGTGGAGATTGAGGGGTTAACTCAAGTTGCACTCCAGCGTCAGATCAATGTTCGAGGGAATGTAACTGAAATTCCATTTAAACTAAATGAGGTATGTAAAGTATGTTTTGTTCTAATACATTTTAGAATGAACTTTGGATTATACATTGTAGATGTAGACTTCACATGTTATCAGAAAAATCAGCTTCGAGAGAAACTGACAATGGAAAGACCAAACTAAACATTTATACACTTTTTTATTGTCATTGCTTTAATAATAAATATACAAGTAACTGAAAATTGACAGATACCATATACATATATGCATTATTAGAGTGTAATTAATAATCCTAATAATATTAAAAAACAAAATCACAGATTCAATAACATAGTTTATTAGAGACAGTAAAAGAGAACAGCAAAAGTTCTAACTTACTTATTGTTGACTTACAGTTTTGCTGCATCTTATCTGAGCCTGGCATGGCCAGGTGGTTAAGGTGCTTTATGGAATGTGTTTAGATCCCTGTCCCATTAAACACACTTACCCTTTCAGCTGTGGGGTATTATAATGTTATGGTCAATCCCACTATTCATTGGTAAAAAAGTAGACCAAGAGTTGGCAGTGGGCAGTGATAACTAGCTACTTTCCCTCTGGTCCCACACTGCAAAATTAGGGACAGATGGTCCTTGTGTAGCTTTTCATGAAATTCATAAACAAACAAACAAGTTTCTTATTTGAATATTTTTGTTTTTGAGGTATATACAGTAATTTTCACTGCTATACTAAAAGCCTTTAAGATTTTGGACCTTTATCTATAACCTTATTTTAACCAAGTCAAATTAGATTAGTGTGTAACTGTTTATGATTTTACATAATTTAGACCAATTTAACAAACTGTTTCAGAAAGTCTTTCACATATTAATGAATACATTAGAAATACATTAATGTATGAATACATTATTTCTGATACCTTTGCTCACACTTTTCTTATTAATCTTTACCTTTCTTTCTTCATTATATTAAGTCTTCTTTCATTCTCCTGATATTTGAGTCCATACTAAAAGAAATATTCTCTCAAGTTTAGTCTTGGTGCTGGTATACTTTGTCCTTCTTGAATGGTTGCACATGTGCTTTGGCTTACAAGTGAATTGAAGTCCATTTCTTTGGGTACAGTGGTAAGTCTGCAGATTTACAATGCAAAAGTCAGGGGCTTGATTCCCCTTGGTGGACACAGCAGATACCCCAATGTGGCTTTGCTATGAGAAAAAAACAAACAAACACATTGAATACACCTTTTCTTGGACTTCCAAACTCTGAGTCTTATTCAAGTTTGGGTTTCTGATTCATTGTTGTCTGTTAGTTTCTCTCAATCTCAGTTTTCTTGCCTCTGAGTCTTATTCAAGTTTGGGTTTCTGATTCATTGTTGTCTGTTAGTTTCTCTCAATCTCAGTTTTCTTGCCTCTGCCTTATTCTCATTTCTCTTTTTACATAATGTATCCTCCATCCATCTATTTTTGGAAGCAATCCACCACTCCTGTAACAGTTGTTGACAAACTTATTTTTTCTTCCTTTTTCTCCATTGGTACATTTTTCTTTCTTGGCCTTGCCTTTTCTCATCTTGTTACTCTTTGCTTGCCCAAGTATGTTTAGTTTCTTTTTATCCCAGAGACCTATGTGTGACTCCTTTTTTCTGCTAATAATATTTTGGAGGGGTATCTGACTCTGGAGCCATTTGTCAGTATCTTTTCCATGACTTCCCATGTGTCATATCTTTCAAAAGTTCCTTTTTCAATTACTGTCTCCTGTTCTCCTAACTTCTTTGTGCTCCATGTTCTTTCATTCTTTTCTTCTTTTCCAATTTGTTCTTTTACCAACGACAGGTTTCAGCACTGACAACACCATCAGTGACTATTTTCTGGGGACAGGAACAGAAAGAGCCTGTTTCACTCAACTCATGGATTTATAGATTATTTTTGTGGCTGATCACTGGAGGATACAAGTTCTATTCATTAGCATTACTCTTTGTTTTCTCCTCTTTTTTCATTTGTCTTCTGTTCCCATTCCATTTCCTCCTTCAAGAGTCCTGCCACCTACCAGCATCTGGATATGTCAGACCATTTGGCCAAGGATACTATTGAAGGGATTCTTTTTACCCTTCTTCAAAATTTTATTCACGTTCTTCATTTTTCAGCACACCAGAAATTGATGTCCAGTCATTATTCTGCCCCTTCTGAAACAGTTTTTTGATCCTCATTAGTTTACTGACATGAGTTTTCTCTCCTTCATTGGGTTCTCCCAGGCTTTGTAGGATCAAGGTTAACATTTCTGATGCTTATCTTCTCATTCTTGTCTCCTCATTATCAAGATTTTATCTTCAACTTGTACATCATGGTTGAATTTATCAATTGTGAACTCATCCTTTTGGCCTGTTGTTGGCCACATTTTTTTTTGTTGCATAATATGTTCCTTTTATGATCACATTCACAGCTTGTAATTCAGTTTGCATCAGTATATAGCCAATTGCTTTTTTAGTTCCATCTTAACAGGACTCCACTGATCATACACTTGCTTTTCAGGAGATGGCTCATACATGTTGGCCAGGCAGGCTAGAGAAATCTCTTGTACACTCAGTAATTGGTGTATTTGGGTGAGTTCTTTTCTTTGCATCTGAACAAGACACAGCCTTCTCCACTGTGTTTGTAGGCCATGTACAGTTTCATTTACACAACTTTCTCTCCTCCTCCTTTTGTGCAAGAAATTCTCTATCTGTTGGGGGCTTGGGTTTCCTTGCAACTGTTTGGAATATGGTCACATGCATTTTGTACTCTGGATTCTAAATGAACAATGGAATCTCTTCTAGGATCCTTTTTATGTAGCAGTCTCTTCATGTTTTTGTTTTACAGTAGTTTGGTCTTGTCTAGACACTTTCTAGACAGAAACTTTCCTCTATTTGGGTTTCCTCTTCTGCATACATTGGCTGAATAGTTCAGTTATTTTGCTTATCCTCTCTATTCATTTCCTCCTTTGAGTTCTCTTCTTCATTTAGGAAACTTTATGGCACTCTGTTAGTCAGTGAAATAGTGGTTTTCTCTGCTGAGCCACTTTTCTTTTGCTCTCTTTTTCTTCACTTTTGTACTTCTATGTACAGCAATATCATTGTGGCATTGGACATGGTGCACGTTCATTATGTTATGTATGTTGTCAGTGTCTCTAATATTTATTCCATCACTTCTGTATCCTTTTATTTCTAGATTGTGCTTTTCTTTCTAAAATGTCTGTGGCTTTCATCCCTAAATCTTTTCCTTATATTCTCATCTGTATTCCAGTTGTTATTTGGCCCACACCTTTTCCTTTCATGGTTCCTGATCCTGTCTTTTCCTTCTATGGAATCCTTCATCCACTCATGACCTTTCTCCTGTTACTCTTACTGGAGGGACCTGATACTTTATCCATTTAGCATATTCTTTGTTGGATAGAGAAGAACATCTGCATTTCAAAGTGTTCATTATCAAATTTTTCACATAACTTACTCATTGACCATAACAACTTTGTTGCATCTAATGTTCATCATCTGGCTGTTTTTTCCTTTTCCTGCTTGGAATGCCTTTTACTACTATTTTTCGAATATCATATATTTCCTCTCTGAATAATTTTTTCCTACCCTCTTTTTTACAGAGCCCTCTAGTCTCTTACAGGATTCTGTTCAGTGACAAGTGTTGTCTACCAGGATATACTTAACTAAAATCCACACCGTGTTAAAACCAATGTCTAAGCGAATTTTAAATCTAGAACTCCATTCTAATCAATCACAGCCTATCTTTTGAGTATTGTAAATCTTTAATCCAGGAGTTCATTACTTCACCATAACCTTGGTTTTTTTCACCTTCAAAGGCCCACCTAGCCATCCTCTAAACTACCATCACTGATCAGCCAATTCATCTCTCTGTCTCATCCTGTTTCACAGCTCTACCCCCATCTGCTTTTAATGTTAATGTTAACTTAGACTTGTCTCAAGTAATTCAGTATTTATCACATCCTTAAAGTTAGACCATTATTTTTTTCCTAACAGAACTTAACATCAATTCTGGAAGAATTGCTGAAGAGAAACAAATGTTTCTGAGCATCTCTGGTTGTCTCACAAGCCCTGAAGCTATACTGACTGACTGTAGAGCTTTCTTGGCCCAATATAATGCACATCCCATGAGGCAGGATGATCCATAAGACTGCTCAAGGTATCCTCATTGTGCTCATTTTCCTAAACAAGGCCCGATCCAGTCCATGTCCACTTACAGACTAGCATCAGTAAAGCAGGCAAGGGATTCTCCATGTCTAGTTTATAAACCTAGTGCTGGCCTACTTTTAAAAATAAGGTTTTTGTGGTCACCCATTGTATTATTTTAGTGTGGTATATTCCTCTGAACTATTTACCACCATGTTTTCATCCCCTCTTTTTTTTTTTATTCTAGTTGAACATGAGAGTCCTTGTCACTCACTAGTTCTTAGCTAATGGGGTGGTGGACCACAGAGGATGTCATTTGAGTTTGACCAGTTGCACTCAGTAGAGAGTAGGACAGTGCTACACATTCTTCCAGTCAACTTTCTCCCCATCATGCCAATACACAGAAGTTGGGTTTGTAGATGCCCTAGTATTGGATTGGTGTAGGAGTAGTTATTATAAGACCTTACTCATTTGCACATTGAATGTTACTTTCCCATTCTACCTTGCTGTAATTGAGGTGAAGGTGGTAGTAATCCCCTCCTACCACAATCTAGAAGTTAAATTCAGAGTGTTGCCCAATTTTGGAATTGAGTTGACACACCCTAGCTACACTACACATATAACATTTCCAAAAGTTTGATGCAGGTTTTGGACTGTGCTTATACCTTCCTGCTGTACTTGTGACATTTCCATTGCTTTGAGAGTAAATAGCACACCCTGGTACAGATGAGGTGCAGTATCCAGTGAATTTGCTACTATACTGTTCCAAGGTATAGGTTGTTGCACTCCATGAATTCTCCTTAGCTGCTAACTGAAGGGAGTTCATGTAGTTAAAATTTTGTATTGGTCCCTCCACAACACTGGATTCTAGCTATATCTAAGTGTATTGGAAGTTAACCCTTCTTTCAACACTGTAAATATAGTTCTGATAGGTACTCATTTCTTCTCACACTTTTCATCTTTCCTCTTTGCTTCTGATGTATCTTACTCTTTTGCTCATTTTCAATATGATGATTGAACCTTTAGTACAGAGAGAACCAGTTGCAGTTCTATTGGTGGAAAGTTGTTGTATACATGTTTGCATGCAACAGCACAGCAATATCATGTGGAAAAAAAATTTAATTAGGTTGGAACTTCAGAATAGCACTGAGAAAAATAGTCCACATACAGAGGCCTGCACTAAATTGGGAAAAGCTAGAAGTGAGGATCTGTTGGAAATACATTTCCAGTGTTGGGAAATATAAACATTTACCAGCTATATTTTGAGGTAATATCTTTGTTAATCAATTATTTTTAACTTTGTTTAACAGATATTGTTCTTTATGATGTTTTGATGAAAATAAATAAAATTACAAACCTATATATGAAGAGTGTATCTTTACTGATGTGGTTTTTTACCATTACAACTTCATCAGGAGCTGTCAGTAATCTACAAGTTTACATATGCATTTGAATTTTAACTGGTGGTTTTGTAGGTTATCAGTTGTACATCATTATTTCATTAACATTATTACACAGATATATTTTATGAGAAAATTTCATGTGTTTCAAGTTGCAATTAATAAAATTTTGGACTTGTAATTTGCAATTAAGAAGTAAAAGAAACATTCATTAATTCAGTAATTCATTAAAATATATTTCCAATAATAATTATATAATGTTCTAGGCTCAAGATAACAGACATGCCATGGCTAAGGCTTTGTATTCTCGAACATTTGCTTGGATTGTAAACTTCATTAATACTTGTACAAATCCAGGGCAAGACAGCAAAAGATTTTTAGGAGTTTTAGATATCTTTGGTTTTGAAAATTTTAATGTAAGTATATTTTATTCATTCTAGACTTACAAGAATTTTTAGAAAATCTTTCAGTGTTGTTTTTAATTGTATATTGTAATTGAAATTAAAAAGTATACAAATGTGGAACTTTGCAATACTTATTAGGAAATAGATAGCATTAAACTAAAGTATTGGTAATGAATGCAGTGTTAGGATTAAGATAATTAGATTGATGGTTTTTATGTGGAAGTAAACCACTGCACATTTGCAGTCTGTTTTAAAGATTCTAGTGAATTATTACTATCACTTTTGTTTTTAATTTTGGCAATTTAAAATCTATTTATACATTTTTATAAGTCTAGTAGTTGTCAACATTTCAGTAACTGATCAATATAATGGCTGGAATGTCATCTTCATTAGAAAAGTTTGTTTATGAGTTGTAGTGGTTCAGTATCAGTAACTTTTGCTTATTCATTTATTTTATTCTCATTTATTAAGAGCAATTACCTTTCTACAAATGTCAGTAGATGAAGAATGGCATCTTTAGACATTGGGCATTGTGATTGTGAGCTTACACATTTTTATTGGAAAATAAACTCTTTAAACACATTTGTATTTAGTAATTGCATATCACTGAATTATACAAATTTATTAAAAGGAAAAATTACATGTGCTATAAAGTGCTATTTATAAGACATTAATTAATTTACTGTTGTGTACATAAATTTAAAGACTTTAGTTGAGATATGTTTAAGTAATCATTTGATTTGAATGTTTCCTTAGTTTTTTGTGCTGTATGATTTATTTTATTAATAAATCTTCATAGGTGAATAGTTTCGAACAGCTTTGTATCAACTTTACCAATGAAAAGCTTCACAAGTTCTTTAACCACTATGTATTTGCTTTAGAACAAGAAATAGTGAGTTTTTGTTCATTTTTTACTTCATGAAAAAATCAGGATATATGAATTAATGTAATTATAAAGCTAGACATTTAGACCTTGTTGAAGCATTTGATCCTATGGCAGTAAAATATACATATTTTTCTTTTGTTTTTGAAATTAATATTATATGACCATACTATTACACAGTAGTTTATTGAAATGTTTTCATTCTGTATAGAGATTTTTTTAAAAATTGAATCCTTCAATTAAAATGTGATAGAATAAAAATTTATTCCTTTTGCTATGAAATTTACCTGTTTTTTTACTAACAGTACTTTGGCTTAAGAAAAACATATAAACCAGAAAATTATTATAAGATGATAATCTACAGTATTGTTGTTTTAGAACTAAATATATATGTTGAATGCAAGTAGCCAGCATCTTATTGTTTTTCATGTTTTTGTAGTACAGACAAGAGGAGATTGCATTTTCTCACATCTCCTTCACAGATAATTCAGCTTGTCTTGAACTACTAGAAAAGGTGAAATATATATATATGTATATACACACATAGCTATATCAATAGATCATAACTGTTACACTAAACTATTGTCACTCTTAACTTGTTAGTTAATTTTTTTCATTTCTTTTTAAGGCAATTTATTGAATGGTAATTGACTTTTTTATATTATCCATATATGCTGGTTTTAAATAATTATAAAGTAGACATTTCAAATATTAAAAAATAAATAAATAAAATGCCTTTTGAGAACTCATACATGTCTGTTATTATAACTTACCCATAATTATTTGCATTACACAGAATTGCTTTATTGATCATGTCTTGTGCCAGAAGCAGTTGCATTGTATTTGAACAATCTCTTTTTATATCATGTGTTTGTACTAGAATGGACATACGTACATGTACCTTTATTTTATTTATAATTAAAATATTTGACTCATTAATACCTTTTTGAAACAATTAAATCATGAAGATGAGTTATGATTAAAAACTATGTTATTTTATTTTGAACGCATTTATAATTTTTGTGAGTATAGATTTCATGATTTTAATATAAATTTTAAGGTACTTTATACAACTCAGTGTAACATTCTGATAATACAGTACCTGTGTAAGTTTCTGAAAGAAAGGACTTGAAGTGAGGACTTTAAAAAATGAAAGCACCAATCCTTCAAGATCCAAATTTCTGTGTTGGACTTAGTTGTACTTTTTTGTTACATGACTATTTTGAAAATGTATCTTGACCATTACAAAACATTAGTAATCTATGGTGATAATATTAATAAGAAAAGTATTTCTTAACACAGATAAACACAGGAAATGCCCTAATCCTGTTACAAAAACCTTATGAGAAGGAGTTCACGTCTAGTTTATTCTGGAGTGTGTCTTATCTATGTGCAAAATTTAAGAAACATTAGCTAAACTGAAGTATGAAACATATTTGGTGAAAAGTTTGATGGTTGCAAAATATTTCATTGTGAAAAGTACTGAAGTACCAAGTTTGTGTAAGATATGTACATCACTGTTACCATTAATAAAGAGTAGTTTCGTAATCTATATATTTGTTTTTTATAGCCACCAAAATGCATACTACGACTGCTAACAGAGGAGTGTAGGATACCAAAGGTAGTATTTGATTTGTATTTGAAACAGAGTGAACTTTTGCTTAAGCACAGCGTTTGTACCATGTTTAAACTGTAGAAATCTTCATAACTGAATGAACAGATTTCTATTGCAGTATAAGGCATAGAAAATAGACTTAAAATCATCTGTTTTTTGTTATTATGGTATAAAAGAAATAAATTGTCAAACATTTTAAAATGTATATAGATGAAGGTTTTGAATTAAAATGGAATACATTCAGAATTAATAATTATGATATGTTTTGAAAAAAAAGATATTTATTTAAAATAAGTTCCTTTTCATAATTTTTCACTTCATTTTTTCCCATTGTATTCTTTTGTTATTACTTAAAGTATATCACTGAATCTTAGAGTAATTTAAATAATTAAAATTAATTTCTCAGAATGTGCTACCTACTTAAGGCTGAACTTAAAATCAACTTAACAATGAATATAGCTAATTAAATATAATTTTCTTACATTTTTACTTATAGAGATTAGAGTTTATTGTTAACAAAATTTTCGTCCACAAACCCACTAATATCTTATGAGATTCAGCTTACTTAGGTTATTTAGATTAGTCCTAAATACACTTAATAAACTAACAATGAAAAATAATCTCTCTAATAAAACTATAACAATAAAAATACGAATGAAAAATCATAAAATTGAATATATTAAATATTCTAATCAGTACTGTTGATAAAAGTAACAATAAAGAAATAATAGAATATACCTTATTCACTGAATACACAAATATTAACTGTTACCTTTAAGTACTATCATAGTTTTAATATTCATTGAATGAGGTATTAGAGAAGTAACAAATTGCACTTTCAACTGTGAGGAAATTATAACCGGGTAATAGCAGTTTAACATTTATCACGTGTTCATATGTAAAATGAATATATTCATGTATGAGCCAGAAGATTGCGGAAACAAGAGATTTTAAAATTTACCATTTTTTTTAGTACACATTTAACTGTTCAGTATCAAATGCATTTAGACTTTTAAATTTGTGCAAACTTGTTTTGTTTTTTTTCATATATAACCTACTATTTCAACCTAAAGTTAAGAGTATTTCAGATCCAAAATTGTTCTCTAGTTGATCTCAGATTATATGCTTACAGACTTAAGATACAAAAATCTGAGGGTCAATTCCCCACAGTGGGCACAGCAGATAGCCTAATGTGGCTCTGCTCTAGAAATAAATAAAGATTCAAAATTAATGCTGCCTCCTGTTTTATGACTTGTTGCATCTCTCTTTGTTTCATTCTTTTTCCTAGGAGAACTCTGTGTTAATGATTTTTTATGGCAACATTTATTTGTATAAAGACAAGTAAGCTGTGCAAAATGTGTAGATTTAAGTATTTGAATATGTCATTTTAAATTACATGCACTTAGCTGTAGAAGTTTCTTACTATTTAATAAAATACATGAAAATATAAATTTTCAACCATAATTTTTCTTTGTAATCTGAAAAGAAGTGCACAAGGTATGTGTGTATGATATGGTGTCAGAATGTTTTATAAATTTCATTTCTGTAATAGGGAACAGACTGTAGCTATGTCAACAAACTCCATCAAGAGTTTGAAGGTCATTCTAATTATATCCGTGGTGAAGATCGTAGACGTTGGGATTTGGAATTTGGGATAAAGCATTACGCGGGAGAAGTTATTTACAGAGTGGATGGTTTCCTGGAGAAAAACAAAGATGTCCAACAGGATCAGTTTTTTGAATTAATGCAGATGTCTTCCAATGTTTTTGTTCAAGAACTTACTAAGTTTCAGGTTGTTTTTTTGAGAAATGTTCTGATGATTTCTAAGGAAGTATTCTAAAATTCTATGGTAAAAAATAATTTTTGTAGTTTTTAAATATGTAAAGATAATAATAATTAGTGTTTTCATTCCAAAAGATAATAGTTCTTTTCTATTCTGTTAAATATTACTATATTAAACTCCTCTTTCAGAATGTGTAAAGACGTACTCCATTGTATCATGTTCATGTTGATTTTCATGTGGAAGTAAAAAAACGTTTTGATATGTATATTCGTTTAAAGCCCAGCTTGATATTTATCAAGAAATATTATTAAAAGTATATTTTATTGAGTTGTCATATTATTTTTGCATCAGGACTTACTAGGAGTGACCATAGCAAGGTTAGGAAGTGGAACAAGCACTATTTCTCGCACTTTGACCAAAGGTCGTCCAACAGTTGCAGATGCTTTTAGATATCAACTAACTGCACTAGTAGATCTTTTACATTCAACAAATCCTTGGTGAGTGTATGTAATCAGACAATTTTATGACAAAGTACAGAACTTTCTAGTAAGTCCCAGTGACACACAGTTGAGAAAAACTAGATTTCTTTCACTAGTTATTTGATATACTCATTTCTTATTGTAGGCACTCAACTGTTTAAAAACAGTTTTAAGTAATTTTATGATTTGTTATGGTGTTAATTGAATAGTTTAGCTGGAATTATATATATCATTTTGAGTAACACTGTAGCGAACAGTGTTGTTATTACCACTAAAATATATTTCATATTTCTATTTTGTTAAAATTGCCATCTGTCTTTATAATAAAGAAATGTATTTATAGCCAATTTGTATCTTTTCAATGAATGCCTATTTTAAACTCAAATTTGAATTTTCATAATTAACATAATGCTAATTTGTAATTTTATAAGAATATATTATTCATTTTTGTTAAGGCCTTTATCTGTCAAATTCCATTCAGTTAGGAGTAAACTAGTGGTTAGTGTGCTGTACTGTGCAACTGTTTGTCAAGTTCCATTGAGTTTAGTGTGGTCCAGTGATATGTAGGGTGCTGTATTTTGGAATGTAAGGCCAAGAGTTATAGACATTTAAACGTCAGTGGACATACTTTGCACTTTCATTTGTAGGGATGTTACAACAGTGGTCAAAAGTATCCCTGTAGGTAGCTGGTTTCAGTGACTTGTTGTCCTCCCTTTAATAAGCTTTTTTAAAGTATTAATATAATTGAATCTTTGCACCTTTGACTTATCCATTTAACTAATATATACTGTTTAGATGGGAAATAACGTATACCAAATCAAGTTTTGGTAATTAGATTTTTTTTATTAAGATTTGTGTGTATGCCAAGTTTCATGAATTATCATCTAGAACTTCTGAAGGTCTTTCTGTTCACAAACTACTGATAATAAATACAAGAAAAGTGCAAAAGAAACTCGCTGTTTTTAGTGGCTTTAATAGTTTACTCATGCTACTTGAAAACATTAAATAAGTACAATTGTAATCAAATTTAAGGTTTCATTATTTCAAAAACATTCGTTGTTTTGATTGAAAGGAAAAGGTTATAATAAACAACTTCAAGTAATTTTACCAGCTGGTCTTTGAACTTGACTTTAGATGTATCTATTTACATTTCTTTAGATTAAGACATAGAATATGTAATGTAAAGAATGTTTGAAAATAATTATTGTGTGGCATAGTTTGAGAAAACAAGAAGTAACCTATGTATCAGTTGCATATCCATACCATAAAGGCTCAATACTTTTAATATAGTTTGAAAATATCTCACCTTTGGAGTATCATTCATGTTTTAAACATGGTATATAATGCATGAAGTAGGGGAATTTAATTGTGCTACATTTTCTTTGAAACATGAAGCACAGAAAACATAACTTTTTTTGTTTTAGATCAGAATCATGTTGAAAGTTTTGCATTATTCTTATGGTAGGGATCCTTGTTTTATATATATCTTTGTTTTTCAGGTATGTTCGTTGCATCAAACCAAACACAAAAAAATTACCAAACATGTATGATTCAGAACAAGTACTGCTGCAGCTTAGATACCTGGGAATGTTAGACATAATTCGGATAAGAAGAGAAGTAATCTGAATTTTTAAGTTTCTTAATAATATTTATATATTAATCTATGTGATTATTTATATATTAAAAAGCATTCATGAACATGGAAACCACTGAATGCTTAAATTTGAAATGATTTTATAAATATATTGAGTGAGGCTGGTAACCTTGTGTACCTTGTGAAATACAAATTTTATTTCTTTCCTTTTGAAACCTATTTATGGGTGTGCTCCAGCTACAACACTATAGAGAGATGTTATGTTCTGTACAGAACTCTAGTCAAACAATAACAGTGGAAAGGTGTGATATTTGATTGTTTCTTTTGGCTAGCATAGAAAGCCACAAAAATTAAATATTTATATTTAGTTAGAAATTTGACATTTTTTTACTAAGAAAAAACATTTTGTGTTTGCTCTGAGTGTATGAGAAGTGTGTAATAGTTTTTTTCGTATTTTCAAGGGTTTTCCAATCCACCTTTCTTTCATGGAATTTCTTCAGAGGTATCGTTGTTTGGTTCGGAATATAGATGCGACTACAGAATATTATGAAATAATTGAGATAATACTGAAAAGTACTGATGTAGCCATATCAGAATGGCAGATTGGGAGATCAAAGGTAGTGTGTGTAATTGGTATGTATGTGTAAGAACAAACATTCATATATCATAAGGTAATAATATTTATAAATGGTGTTATAAATCATAAATTATATTATAAAAGGTGTGTGTTTTTTATTTTTTAATTTGGATGAAAATCTCTGGAGAGATTTTCACACAAAAATGTTCAATAATATGATATTATAAACTGTTGAATTTTTAGTTGTTTCCTGGTAAATTAAAATAAAATGTAATTTGTGCTTTTAATAATTATTTAAATTTTAAGAATAAGTTTTATGACTGAAATATTTCTATGTCATATTCTAAACTAGCATATATTTTTTAAATGTTGTTTATTGAAGACTTCTATCATATTACTTAGACATCCTTTAGGACATAATGTTTGTTACAAAGTAATTAATTATTTGCTTCAGTAAAAATTTCAAAGAGTTCTGATAAATTAAAGTGTATTTTATCAATATTTCAATAACGTTTGAAAGCAAATATTGTTTTCTAGGTATTTTTAAGGAGAAGTATTCATGAACCTTTAGAAGATAAAAGAAAAATCTTAGTGAAAGCTATGGCTATTGTTATACAGAAACACTGGAAAAGATTTGTCCAGAGGAATGGTGAGAAATCTTTTTATACTCTCGTACTTTGTGGTACATTTTTATCGTATCAAGTGATATAACTTAAATGTTATATCACTTAAAGTTAAATGTTAAAGTTTTTTCAATGTATCTTCTACCATAATGTTTGATTTGTGGTTTTATGGTTTGCTGAATGCTCCTTATTCATGCAATTGTAATATGATTCAATTTTATTGTGAGAAATTAAGTACAGTAATACACTTACATACATGTGTAATTTGCATTTCTGTGTTCAAACATACAAATGGAGCAGTCTTCCTGTGCTTATCAAGTGTGTACCTGTCTGCTGGGTAAAAAATGTTAATACTGGAATAAGTGGATTAAAGTAGACAAATAGTAAACTGTTATGTTAATCTTGATGTTTTGTTTCAGTTTTTTAGTGTATTTTATAATTAGGAAAAAAAACTAAAGCTTTTACGTTTGTTTGTAATGGTTTATATATATAAAATGGAAATTTTTTACAAAGTTTTATTATTTCTTATTGTACAGATATAGTATTGCATTTGTTATGTATACTCAAGACGGCTCGTGTGGGTATTAAAATTTTAATTAAAATAAAGTAGAAAACAACGTTCTGACATGAAGATGACCTAAGAAGGTCAAAACATTGTTCTGTACTTTATTTTAACTAAAGTTTTAATTACCATACCAGCTGTCTTTAGAATACATTTTTACCTTAAGTGGGTTTCTCATCATCACAATTTGAAATTCTCAGATTCATTAATGTAAATATTTATAGCAGAATGTATTTTGTAGCATTTCTTCACCATCGGAAAGCAGCTGTGACAATTCAGCGATACTTCCGGGGCCACAGGCAGCGAATACAGTTCATTAGGATGAAACGAGCAACGATAACTATTCAGGTGAGTGTTAACCCTCTCTTTCTCTCTATGGTCAGGTTAAAGAACACGTTTCACAACATTTTAGAGATTGATTTTTAAAATTTATCATCATTGTATAAATAAAATTGATATCACAACATAGTTTTTAATTTAAATTTTAATGTTATATATATTTTAGTAATTAAAAGAAAATATTAAAAACGATGCTAAATATGCTGTTTTGTATACCACATGGCATGTCTTAATACTCAATTTGTGTTTCATTGTGCCTATCAAACAATATCTGTAGTGGCTAATGAGTTAGAAACTCAGTTTCAGACATTTACAAGCTAGAATATAAAGTAAATCCTTTCTCTTCTGTGATTTGTTGAGATATCGATATATTTTACAAACCCACTAAGTTAACATTGCCCACTACTTTATTCTTTAGAAACATTTTATTTGTTTCTTTTTAAGTACATGTATATAACCAATAGAAAGAGTGTGTTTCAAATTATGTAAATCTGACAGTCGTTTGTAATTGGCTGGAAGGGGAAACTTGTAATTTTACTGCAAATAATGAAGTTGTTGACTAAGTCATTGATCTGAACAGGAATGAGGTTTTTTTTAAAACCCACATATAGCTTAGTCAGAAAGCCAGATAAACTACAGTGGTATTAAATATATGTATAGTAATTTTATAATTTCTTGGTTTTCTAAAGTGCTTCTTTGAAGTCTACAAAAATTAATTTATCTTCCCCATTCTATTTAAGAGAAACATGAGGCTTAGCAACTAAGATGTGCAGAAATGAATTAGTTTCATAATGTTGTAAGTACTAGAAGTCATTGTTTTTCTATGCATTTTTTATTTATTATTCTTGTTTTATGAAGAATAATTAAAAAGTAAGCATTTTTGAGTGAATGGTAATAATATATACATACTTTGTTTCCCTTGACCACTAAATTTGGACAATTCCAGGAGGATAACTAACATTGAAATACCTACCAAGTTTATTGAATTAGCTTCAACTTTATACAGATCCGTATCATAACAATTTTCTTGCACTTTTATTACTTTAAACAATTCGTTTTGCAACTACTTCAGCCACTAACAATAAAATAAACATAAAAAAAATACGTGTGGAGAGATTAGAAGTTTGAACTCTCAGGAGAAGTACTTGGAAACTTTAAGATCAATATTAAATATCATAGATCATCACTATTTGCTTTATTTTACATTTTTCAACCTTTAAAGATTTATGGTGGTATGTAATTGGTCAGTTTGACTGACCACATATAGAACTAGAGTAGAGAAAATAAGAGATAAAGTATGAGGTTTTTCTGGAAAGAAATGTTTGCTATATTATATATTTATGATGTCTTGGAAATTATGCAGATGAAATTTGAAAATTTTCAGCTGAAGAGAAGTATTTTTAATCTGAACATGAAAATCACTTTGCAGTTGGAACAGTCAACATACTGACTCCATACATTCACAAACAAATTTTTAATGTAACTTTTAACGTATGCTGTTTATCTTCATGAATGTTTTTAAGCTTTTAGTATGGAAACTCTTAATAGTCACTTTGGGATCATGTGGGCAGTGTAATTCACCAAAGCAGTACTGCAAAAGGGTTACAAAACAACATTAGGTCAGTGTAATATTAGTCTAAGTAAAAAGCTCTACAACAAATAGCTTAAAATATTACAAAAGAAATCAAATTATAAAATACTGTTCTTCTCACGTATTTCTTATGTATAAGAAATATTACAACTGTATCAAAACAGTTCATCATCAAGAAAAGTTTGTTTTAAATGTAGAAAATAAAAGTCTGGATAACTGTCTCTTAATGAAAGTTTTTGTAGAAGATTTAGCTTAATATTAAGATGTATACAAAAATCATGATAATCCAGTGAATGAATTACTGTCAGAATGAACATTTTTGAACTTTAAATTCAAACCTATGACTAATTATATTAGTTTGTTATAACCAAATTTGTGTCCTAATGTATTACTGTTTTTAATGCAGTCCTTTCAAATTCAACCAAAGTAATCACTGAAGTGTAATTGTCTGTGTAAATAGATATTTTGAATAAAGTATTTATTGTATTTTTTCTTCAAGTGAAAAGCATATTGAGTTTTCCAAAAAAAACATTTTTTGAAAGGTAGAAGTTTGATGTCAGAGCTCCTTAATTCAGTCTTTAGATAATTTATGTTAGACCTAAATTAATCTGCTATTTAAAAAAAAAAAGACATGTTTTAGAAAGCATTTTTTGAAAAAATGCTATTCAGTCTCATATGTTCAAAAGAGAACATAAATTTTTGTACATGCTAAGGTGGGTCAGTCATGGCTCAGTGATTAGTGCCAGACTGTAGAATTGATATTCTGTAGTTTCTTGTCCGATCATTGCAAAAATAAAATTATGTTCCACACTTTGAGGTCATTATAAGAGCAACAGTAAAATTCCAGTCTGACAGGCATGGTCCAAGAGTTGACAGTGCATGATGTTGAATAGCTGCCTTTTTAGTCTATCTTTCTGGAGTCAGAGAAGGGTAGTGCATTAAACTAGTGCAGATTTGTTAATGTACCTTAGTTAAACTTGTAAGATGAAATGCTTTTCAATTTAAAAAGGCTTGTTTTATAATTGTTAAGGCTTTTGTACGAGGTATGTTTGCTAGAGAAGTTGCAGCAGCTCTGCGTGAAATGCGTCGAGTTGAAGCAGAGATGAGAAGGAAAGAGCAGGAAGAAGAAAAGAAACGCAGGATGGAAGAAGAACAAAGAGAGTTGGAAGCTAAGCAAAAAGAACAAGAAAAATTAGAACAGAAAGCTACAAACAAAACTTCTAGGTAAAGAATTCTAGATTTTTAATAAGATGGGTAATTTGGTGATCATTTAAAATTTTAGGATATTTAAAGTGTTTATTATGCATTTTAGTTAATCAGTAATTTAAAAAAATATATTATTCACTTTTAAGTTATTTTAATTCCAGGAATATTTAATATATGGGTGGAATGAGAAAACAGTAAAATATTGTTTGATGTACACGAACATATTAACCTGAGAATAGCTAAACATATTTGTAAATAAGTGTATTTCTAGTTTACAAATTTTGTTTAAATAGTTGACAGTTTGTTGTTACTGAAACATTAAACTATATAATTTTGATTACTTAGGTTTATTTATAGATTAACCATATATCAATTAACATAGTGATTACTGTCAATCATAATTAATGTTTTTACAAGCTTTTCAAAATGTATATCTGTTACTAAATATATTTGGCAGCTACGAATTCACAGAGATTTTATTAATGAACATGCCAGTCTCAATAACTAATGCTGCTGGCGTTGATATCTTCTTTACATTTATGATAAAATTCATGTCATTTATCACTCCTTCTACTAAAGATACTAATATAATGAAATGTACTACAAGAAGTCATTTATAGGCAAATTTTTTTTTTGTTATGACAGTTGAAATAGTCATTTTGGGATATAGGTTTATAAGAATTTAGCAATGAATTTTTGTTGTATTTTTTGTTTGTATTAAGATAAAAGTATGCAATGATGGTATTCATGTTTTACTCAGTATATATTCTTATATTAGTAAGTTATTAGGTCGAAACATCTGATTGTATTCATTTGATGTGATTTTTATTTTACCTTAGATCTTCTTGGTATGAATGTCAGTGAGGTCGCGTCTTACTCAGTACATATTCTTGTATTAGAAGTAAAAGTTTAGTTTAAGAGTATATTATTGGAATAAAAACCTTCATATCTGGATACTTTGTGTAAAATGTTACTGGATAATTTAATTTCTCAAAGTGCTGTAAAAACAGATTGTTGAAGCTGTATTAACATCTCAGTTACTTTTGTGGTTCATATCACTTTTCCATTTTTTAACAGTTTGCAAATGGCCAAAGAGCAAGGGTAAGTTGATTATTTTTGCTTAATTTAGGTATAATTTTGATCAATGTATTGTTAATTGTATTCTTACCTTTCTCTCTGTTTTTTTACGAGGGTGATTAGGATTGGCCGTATTCCAGCCACATAAGCAAATAGTCCATTTTCTCTTACAGCTTTAGTTAAGCTCTAAGACTTGGTTGATTGAAATTTATATCAAGCCTCACCAGTTCTCATCTAAATTTATATGAAAACATATTGCTAAGTGGAGTTTGTTATATATTTGAATGATAAATTGTACTGATGTAAATTTTGATCAAACATTTATAATGACTTATAATGTTTCTCATTATAAAGAGTAAGTAACTTATATCAGCTGTTTCAACAATAAATTCCACACTCTTTCAAACTATCACTCTTAGCTAGTGAGGTTATCAACTTTGCTTCTTGAGGTAAGCTTGTAGTTGTTTTCTTGTTCAACCTAAAAATGAAAAAAAAGTGAACAGAAGCAACTCAATTAATCTTTAACTTGAAGTGTTGAGAGCTTAATCACTTGTTCATAATAAAAGATGTTCAAAAATGTTTATCCATAAAATCTGAACAGGTAAATGTTTGTCTAAAGACACTTATATGAACATATCTAAATTTAGTAGCACATTTGACCAGGTTGTTAGAATGATTCTAGCAAATATTGAAATTTTCAGTTTTTCAGAATAACTTGTCTTCTGGTGCAAGTTGGTCTTAACATCACATTTTTTATGTATAAACCAAATTATATGATATTATAAACATGTGCTATGCATTCAATAATAACACAGTGGTTTCTTAAACAGAACAGTTATCACAGTATGAACATTTCACTTTTGATTTAAGTAGTTTTATTTTATGTTGTTTTTATGCGTAGCTAAATTAGTTTTAAAGCCTAACCAGTGAGCTCATTGGTAACATATAGTGCTATGTTTGATCCCTGCACAGTATAGAGTGTATTTTTATTTAATAACAAACAAACAACCCATCAACAAATACTTATACAAATTTACTTTTGTATTGAAGTTTGTTTTGTTTTTTACAAAGTACACAACTGTATATTTTATTGATTTGGAAAAATACACAATATAAATTTTAGTCATTACATTTTATGGAACACAAGTTTAAATATGTTAAGTCATTTCTTGATTTTATTTGATAAAATTATGCTGAAGTTAAATTTGCAATTAAATAAAGAAAAGTACATTGTAATATTTCAAAAGCTGTCAATAAACAAATTAAAATTTTCTTTTATCACAGGGCTACACACGAACTTGCAACTCTTACTAGTTTGGTTGAGAAGAATGTTCGACGTGCTCAAGAAGCTTCAGAATGCTTGGACCTTGATGAGATGTTTTCATTTCTTAGTGATGTTCAGGAAAACCATCTCAATATGGAGGAAGTCATAATTGGAACAGAAGAGCAAACAAATGCTTTACTCAGGGATCCAAATGAGGTGACATGATTGTACAGATATCTTAGTTTACTATAATAAACAAGTTATTGACACATGCACAGTCCTGCTGAAGCGATTGAGTAACTGAAGGGTATTTTCAGTTCCCACCATTCTTCAGTACTGGCCACTTACCACTAATGGTCAATGACCACAGAATGCCACCCTTTTCCAGTACCTGTTACTTACCACTAGTAGTTAATGACCTCAGAGTCCCACCCTTCTCTAATACCTTCCACTTAACACTAATGGTCAATGACCTCAGAAGGATTTATCAAATTGAATCATCTAAAGATGTTTTATACACCCTATTGATTCTGTTTTCATTTTTTGTAGAAAGAAACAGTATATTATTTCCAAATCTTAATTTTCTGTAAGTCAGTTCAAATAAAAATATACTAAAATATTTATCCCCATAAATTTGTGTTATCAAAATTAGTCAAAAATGTTCATGAAAATTTGTTTTTGAATCTTCTAGAAGAAATTACAAAATATTTGTCAAGATACTTGTATGTATTTTTTAATTTATGACTAAATGTAACAAATATATTTTAAAATACTTGACATAAGCAATCAGTTTCAAAATGTGTTAATTTCATCTTAGAAAATAGGAACAAATCATGCATGTTTTTAAGATTAAGGACCAGCGTTTATTTCATCAGCTAAAGATTATCAAAATTAGTTCTTAGCATATCTGGTCTTTGCTTGTTTTGAGATATATTGGATATTTTGAAATCATTTTTATATATGTTATGCAGTTCATTTACTTAGAGTTGTTCCATTTGCATAATATAATAATAGAACTATATACAGAACTAAATTTCAACATTCTTTTGGCTTAGTAAGTTAATATTTTGCCTGTAGCTTGGGCTTAGCTGTACTAAATGAATAAAGAACTCAATTGGCTCTTTAGCCAAGCACCTTGGATCATCAAACTTTGACACATTAAACTTAGTAAAGAATATTCAGAGAAGAATATGAATATTTCAATTTAAGTATTTAATTTATAAGTATTTAAAGAAAAATAGAAAATTTAATTTACCAAAATATAAATTCTAAGTTTAATTATTAATACCCAAATAATAATTGTACAGGGATAATTAATTACATGTTAATTTCAAAACACAGATTACAATGCATTGTTGTAGTGTTGGAAAATATTTTTCTCCTGTAATATTCAAGCCAAATTAATTAATTATTTTTCTTTTGATGTTTTCATTGGCTGCTATCAAGCAAGTACAATCCTTCACAAATCCAATCTTATATTTGAGGCTTAATCTAGGACAGCTCAGTAGCTTGCATAATCACATAGAAAAACAATATTTTGTGTGTTAAAACTAAATTAATAAGTTTTTATCTGTAAATATGTTTTTAGCATTCAACTAATTTGGAGCAAACAAACCTTGTTCTATCCCCTGACAAGTCCCCTCTTCCAAGTCCACCACCTCCACCTATCTTGGACATACCTACTTGTCAGTCTTCAGAACAAGCACTTTATGTTAACATCAGTACCATGACAGAAAAGTTTTCGAAGCCCTCTTTACTATCACCAGTTTGTTCTTGTGACAAAACTGATAGTAATAGAGAAGTGTCTCAACATCTGGTGTCTCAAGAACTAACCAATGACATAAAAAGTGAGCTTTCTACTTCTGTTTCATTAGTACTGCCTACTGAAAATCAAGAAGGCTGGTATTCAGCAAGGCCAGCTATAGTAAGTCATTGTTTATTAAATGAGGTAAAAAAATCTATGATTATTACTACATTTTGAATGAGTCTGTCAATTTTTATGAATATATAACTATTCTTATCCAACACATTATATCATTTTGAATGAAACCTACAGCATTTATGACTGAATTTCTTTACTTATCAAAATGTGAATTTTAGTGAAGAATAGATAATGTAGAGGCCTAATATATTTGATTTGCTACTTCCATTACAGCAGACTAGATTCACCAAATTCACACCTGATCAGTGTTGCTTATAAGAATGAAGCAAATAAACGAAATAGGCTTCACATAGTTATGAAATGCAATGTTTGTTTGATTATGATGTATAGTCATTTATAGAGGTGAGTGAATGATTTAAGACATCAAAACCAAACATCTACAGTAGCCACATATGGATAGAATAAACAAACTGAGTTGTTATTATAGAAAAATATTGTCTAAAATTGACTCATTTTGGAGACAGAATAACCAGTTTATATCAAGACAAAAAATTATTAATAGTTCATTGTACACCTAGTTCAAATAGTTTTCAGTATTTATTATTCCCATATGAAGTGTAACTTGAAAATATACATATCTTCTGAATTTACATTATTTATTTATGCTTCTGATTACAGTATTCAAATTAATATAATTATCCATTGGTCTGTAAGCTTTAATGAAGAGATGTTACTAGCAGAAATATATAAGTGATAGTTTACAATTTTGCATTACATATGCTGTTTATCTTACCGTAATTGTGAGATGCATATACTAAAGAGTTGTTAATGAGAGAAGTGGTTACAAACTTTTATATTTCTGAATGTTTACGGACTGGATTAAATACCATTTGCTTTTTCAATTATGCGCGAGGAATGGAATTAATTATTGGTTAGCATCAGTAAAACTTGTTATGTAGAATATGCATATTGTTATTTAGTTTCTATTTTGAATGAAGTTTGACTGGGCTTTTAATTTGGCAGCTGGGTTTCAGAATTTGTACAGGAATATTGGTACAACATTGCTTTGAAAAGTAGGAGAGTTATTTCCTCTCTTTAAACCTTATTTTACTTCTCTAAGTTATTATCTCTTATCTATCAGTACTGGAAAACTATGAGTTCTAACCTATACAACAATAACAATTATTCATTAAAACTAATTTAAAATAAAGTATCTCCTTTGTTTCCTAACTTGATACATATTTTTATTGTGACTTTTACTTTTTTTTTATTGTATACATAGAATGAGTTTACAAGTGTTTTCACAATTTTATTGATTTTACAAATTGCCAAGAAAGTTAACTCTTGCAATTTTTTGTTTTATTTCTAAAATTCCTTTGTTCTTATAAAATATAGATAAAATGTTGTAGATTAAGAAAATAATAGAGAAAATAGTGAAATTATATATTTTTAATTCTAACAATTGTAAAAAAAAACGTTTTGACAGCACTGCATCAGCAAGGTCACAGTAGTTTAAATTAAAGATAGCTATACATTTTTTTGCTCGTTACTTTGGTGTAATATTTTGTAGTTTATACATTCAGAAGTACTTGAGGTAAGTGTTCAAGGCAAATATTTCAGTATTTTTATTATTTCAGGAATCATGGGTATATGATATGAAATATCAACAGAAATCTGGTGGGAGAAAACAATCCATTCATGTCATAGAAGCAGAAGATCAGGAGAGAGAGATCAGGTTTAACATTTTTTACATTTTAGCAGCACTGATGAGTGGATCAATCTGAGTTTTACCTTATTTATGAGTAATAATATAAAGATTATTTTACTCAGTATTAGTGGAGATGGTTTATGTTACCTTAGCTGTGTCTGCATATTACACAGTTGTGTTAATGGAATATGTTTTACTCAGTATCTCTTTATTTTGGTAACAGTATTATCACAGTTTGTTTTATTTAGTGTGTATATGTGTGGGTTACAATATTAATGATGATTGTTTTAACTTGTATCTATTAGATAGCTGTATTATTAGAGTTTGTTTCACATGGTGACTGTACGTTTGGTTAATAATATCAGTATAATTTGTTTAAACCCGATGATAATATAATTTATTTTACCTTGGTATTGTCTGCTTGTGCAAGCAACATTTTTAACCCTTTTGCTGCATTGTAATGTAAGACTCGCAGTATGATATTGGTTTATGTGTGCATTGTGCCACAGAATCCCATTGTATCCAAGTATAATGGATCCCAGGGAAAATCCCTAAGTTTCTAGTATTTATATTTTGTATAGAACATATGACAAACTATGCGTCTGTTGTGTATCTCCAGCAGTATAATTTACATTCACAGACATTTTTGGATAAACCCTGAAGACTTTCCAACATCTAGTGCTTTACTTCTACAACTGTATATTGAGAAAAGAAGGATTAATTATTTGTTATTTGTTTGTGAGGTTACCCTTCCTATTATTCCATAGAAATCAAACTAATGAATCTTGGAAAAGTCCAAGGCTTATCCCACATAAGATGTCTGTAGTGTGTCCTGTGTGTATATATATATATATATATATATATATAAAGAAGAGTAAATTACAAAAACTGAGAATGATAAGTCTCAAAATGTTGTATAAACAATTTTAAGTACTTTTAAAAGAAGAATGAATATTTTGTTACAAAAAAGGCTTCTGCCAAGAAATGATAAACAATTTATTCTAGTGGCATTGATACAATGTAACAAAACTTACAAAATTTTAACAAAATTACAAGTAAACACTTCTGGAACAGTGAAAAGGTTAATGGTGTTAATTTTAGCTGAGCTCAAACAACAGTGTTAATGTAGCTTTGGCTTGTACACTTTGTTTCTGTGAGGGGCAGTATCAATTTTATTTGCTTTGTGAATTTTGGCATTTATGTAATTCTTAGTTTAAACTATCTTTATGAGTGTGAATGGTGGCTTTGCTATGATTCTCATCGTACACAGTTTTTCTCTTTCTGATTATAAACATTTATGAACTTAATGTTTTACCCAGTATTTATTCTTATATTAAGAATAGTTATCAAGTTGAAGCATAAGGTAGTAGTTTTGAATGAATATCAGCATTGATATTTTGTATAGTTTGTTTGTGTATGAAAAATAAAAGTAATACATAATTAATTATAATTGGATAAAATTTTGTGAGTTTGGTTGTTACACTGACCATCTTTATAATTTAAATGATAGTAAATCAAAGCATACATAAAAAATTATTAAAATCAACATTTCAAGAGTAAACAAATTCTAGACATGATTTCTTGTGGTGTAACAATCTTTTATAAATATTTTTTCCTATAATGTGGTTTTAATATGGAGGTTGTAGTATGTAAGGTTGAAACCTGTAAGGTGAAAACGTGTGAAGTAATTTGTTATTTACAAACTTATAATGTATTTCAAACTGTCAGAAATGTAAAACAGTGTGCCTATTTTATATATATATATATATATATATATACGTGTGTGTATGTGTGTTTATAGAATGATGAAATAAAAATAAATCAAAAAGTTCCAAGTTGACAGGCATCTTATTACTAATGAGTCCTGAAAACAGCCTACAATGTGTTGTAGGTTTTTGTTAATTTTAAAATTAAAAAGTAGTAAAAATTGCAGTGTTGTTCCTGTATAAAGAATGTTATTTGGGACAGTGAACAAGTGTATAAATTATAAAATTATGTTGAAATTATTATAATTTTTTCCATTTTTTTTATACACATAAATATATCTACCAATTGCAATTTTGTGATATTCAATATCAGGAGAAAACAACGTGTTGAGAAAAGGCTGAATGAAATAGAAGCAGAGGATGACCAGAATGGCCTGAATCATTTTGATATGATTGAGTTTGCAGAAAAGTTTTTTAACTTTCATGAGCGAGATATTGGTGGAACTATGATGAGGACTCTAAGTTGGAGACGAAAATCAACTGGAGATATTATACCAAAGTATGAGATGGTGACATATACACGCAGTACTACCATCCCTACCTCTCATGTTCAAATACATGACCCAGAAAACATTGCTATTGCTTGTTCCATATTTAAGGTAAGATTTTTCTCTCTTCTAAGTGATGTGCTAAATGAAATCAGGCACTTCCTCAAAATAATAGCTGTAAAGGTAATCAATAGTTCACACATTTCTTTGAGTTAATAAGGTACTAAGGTATGGTACCAAACTATAACCAAAGCAGCAATTCAGATTATTTTTTTTTCCTAAATATTAATTTAAACATGTAATTTTTTATATTATCTGCTGATATATGGTAATAAATGAAATATAAATGTTAATATTATTATTTTGGGAAGGATGGCAGTGAACATGAGTTAGATCTGATCATAAACACTAGGGTTTATACATATAGTTTTTTAAGTGGTCAAAAGCTGTTAGAAGTTGTTGTATCAGTAGTAGAAATTTGACAGTAAAATGTAGCTTGAAGGAACAGTACTTTTAGGGATTCATTCAACAGTAATTATACATATTTGTGGAAGGAGGAGGTTGGGATTCATAGACATTTAACATTAATTTCTTTAAAATATTTTAAGTGAAATTGTTACTAAGAAATATTAGTAACAATATAAAAGGTGCATGCCACGTTTCAGAAATGTAAACTGTCATATGGAAATAGAATGAAACAAAATAACATTTGGAGGCTAAATTTTACACTGTATATAATACACTTGCCCTATTTCCAGTAGACCTGACTTGAGTACTTAGATAAGGTTTAACAAATAACTAGCATTTCTTGAGAAGTAATTTAAAGTTATTGACCTTCTATTTTTAAATGTTCTTTACATTTAACTCAGTTTTTTTTAGCTTTGGATAGGTAGATCATCTTCATATACCTAATAAGTAACAAAATCTTCAAACAAACTTAGAGAATCAGAAGCAATATTGTTGTATAGGTTTCTTCATTTAATTTTGACCTTTGAAGGATGGACAATGTACCTTCTTAAATTCCTAGCATTCTTTATTTCTCTTCCACTCATCCAAACATTTTGATGTTGCTGGCGTGCACAGCATTTTCGTACATCCTTAATATGAGACCAATTTGTGCATGGCAGCAAGTTCCAAATGATTAGGTAAATTTTGTATTGAGATTTTTAACGTGTTAAAATAGTTAATATAGCTTAAAATGAAAATCCAAGCATGCAAGATGAAAACATAATTTCACTTACACAGAAGTTAAATTTCTTAATTATGAGATAAGGTAAAGGATGTTTGGTGATGTATTATGAAACTTGAATATGAATCCAGTATAATTCATATTCTGAATGATTAAAGGATTGAAATGATATAACAGTCTTACTAAATATTAAAAAAATGTAACAAGAAACTTCATAAACATTATTTGAACAGCCCCATTAAGAGAAACTTATGGTTACAGTAGACCATATTGGTTGGAGGCCCCTCATCACCTGACTACCTCTCATCCTTTCTCCTAACACAATTATGCATTGTAATTTTTGCCCCATCCTAGCATCAGTGCTCTTCTACAGTTGTTCTTTTGCCTCGACTATTCTTTACTGCACATGCCACGAGGTTTTAGTAACTTAGATTCAAATTTTAATATAAGTTGTTTTTGTTTTTATGATACCAATTAGTGTAGCACAAAATTGTATTTAATAATCCATATTTTAATTGTATCAAAGTTTTAAGTTCTTAATTTTGTAAGGCAATATTTTAAAAATTCTGAACTTTCCAGAGTGTGAGAAATGTGACATATATTCTTTAGGCATTCCTTCTTCTCTATTTTATTCACCACTCCTCCAATACAAGTGAAGTATAAATTAAATTACTCACTACAAAGTAGTCATTGCTCATAAAAACTATAATTTTTATACCTTTCAATATTTAGTTACTGAGAGATCAAATAGAAACTCATACCCTCTATATTTCTATTTTAATCAGTTGTATTAATATAAGACGATATTGCTGCAGGGAGCAATTGTCTGGAGGGCAGTATTTCTATGAGGGAAGTTATTCAAGGGCCCAGTATCTGTGGGTAGTGTTTCTTCAACCAAAAATTGTTAGATAATAATGATAAGTGAAAAACTGCATAATAGTAGGAGAAATAGCAAGCTATATTTTAGAGTGATTCAGTCAAAGTGATCAGTAATTAACGAGGATGAACACAGAAATAAAATTTTAAAAAATCAGAAGTAGGATTTTTAATTGTGAAGACCAAACAGACTAAGGGAAATATAGGAACAACTATTTTTAAATCTGAGCATACTTTAAAAATTAATTTAAGAGAGTTCATACATGTATAAATTATTTTGATATTTAAGGTTTTACTATTAAACATTTAAAATTTTAATTTATGGATTGATAAAGACTAAAAGCAATATACCCAAATTTATTATAAGTATTAAGGAAATAAATAAATCAGGTCTTCTTTGAATTTCAAATAAAATAATATAAAAAGGAGTACATATGTAGAAAACAAGAAATAAGAGTACTTTCTGTAATTATAATTTATCAAGTAAAAGTGTCTGTAAAAATGTAACTGTGTAAGAATGTTTAATTAATAAATTTATACTGTAGGCAGTAATAAGTAATATTAATAATTAGATGTTCTTGAATGTGTGTAAACATCTAAAATATCATGCCAAACTTAATTTCTTTAATAACATGCATCAAACTACAAATTTATTTTGTAGTTAGATTTCAAGGATAAAAATAATATCCATACCTTTCTTATTAAAGATACAATCTGGTAGAAAATCGTCATAAATAACACTATGTAACAAAATTTTTACTTTTTCTTGTTCCTGGGCAGAAAGTATTATTTTCCCAATTGCTTATGCCCAAAGTAAATGTAAAAGACCTATTTTTCTCTTCTAACTTTGCTTTTGTGACCTGGGAGCGTATAATGAAAACATGATGGGAGACTATATTTGGGGGCTGATATATTACAGTCACAAGTCTCAAAAAACTACTCACTTCTAAACATTCTTCTATAGCTTTAGTATAAATACATGTAAATCTTGATTTATATGTTGTTTTATTCATACCTTATGTAAATGAAAATGTGCAAATTTGCCCAATTTTACATAGAAAATGGGTTAATTTCTAAATTTCTTTATTAAGGTCACAAAAACAAAGTTTGAAAGGAATAATGGCCATTTTCTGTACTTTTACAACATAAGCAATTAAGAAATAACACACACTATCCAGGAACAAAATTTGTGTTACATAGTGTAATGTTGTTGGAAAAGCTATCATAAACAGTTAATTCTACACTGGTAGCATGAACCTTAAAGAAACAATAACCACACCTTGTTTTTTTTATTATGTGTTCAGTTTAAAGATAATAAATAGAATATTTGGTGAAATTGAACCATAATTAAATTTCTGTCAGTATGATGTGTTTATGAAATGGATGATATCTTGTTAGGTTACTATTTCTTTGTAATCACATCCATCTCTTTGTAAACTCATATCATTTTGCTCAAATTCTACCTATTGTAGTGATCTGAAAATCTAAGAATGTTTCTAATTCTCAAATGAATATTCATCTCTGCATGTAAAATAGTTTTCTTCTTCCTGATTACATGGTTTCTGCCAGAGAGATTTACAAACCACCAGCCTTGTGAAAACTTTCATCTAATATGATATGAACTTGCACTACTGCATGATAACACACTACCATGCACAAGGACTACCTCTTAATTTGTACTCTTGAATTTCTTTCCTTTGCAGTTTTGTGCACTGATGTTTTTGAATTTGCTGAGATCTGTGACTTTCTTACTTGATTTGAGTTGAAATATACTCATCATGAATTTATTTTCACATGAACATCATTTTTACTGATGTGAGTGAAGAATTGTTTTGCACAGAACAGTTTACCAATATTTCTGTTGCAAGTTCTTTTTCTGTGGAAGACATCATTGCCAGTGTCTATATGTATGGTAGAGTCCATTATGCAGTCATTTATCAGAGCAATATTTTCCTCTCTGACATTTGGGTTAGTGGGATTCTATTAGAGGGTTTCATCTGACCCTTTACCCCCTCTCTTCCATTTTTGTCCTCCTCCTCAGGATTCCTGTTCATGCCAATATCTATCCAAGGTAGTAGTTAATCTCTTTATTCAAAAGGTGATCGTACCTGCTCGATGTGATTATGCAGATTTTCCTTTACCAGTTTGCCTGTCATGGGATGGACGTATACCTTTTTAGTGCCTGGGTCTTTGATCTGGCCTCTGCACTCTGCACTGTATGTTTTTGTTGAGTGGTTTTCCCCTTTTGTTTGACACCTTCATGTCTTGGAGATTCACTTCCATGTGCATTTGGATGACTGGCTTCTTTTTGCCCACTCCAAACAGGGTTGGCCAGTCATACTCATCAGCTCTCTCTTGAAGCTATGTCTCTGGAATGGTTGATCACATTGGAGGGGTCCTTCTTTCATCCTACCCAATACTTTGCACATCTGGGTGTTTTCTACAACACTCATCTTTGTTGGACTCAACCTTTTCTTTGGATTAATTCTATGGAACTGGCTGTTCAGACAGTCCTGTCTGTTCTCTTACTTATTACTGACAATATTCTGTTACTTTTGGGAAGGTAGTCTTCTCTGGCATCTATCATACCATTTGACAGGGCTCAAGTGTGTTTGCTTCAATCATTGGAACCATGCATGGAATCCATTTTTTCTTGATAGACAAGGCTAATATGTTGGCAGGTGTCCCACTTTCTTCTCCAAGGCTAATGTTACATCTGTTCATGGATATAACACTTCAGAGCTGAGGTGCATGGATTGATCAACAACAGCTTTTTGGTTGTTGGCATGTGGAAGAATGTTCTCTTCACATCACTGTCCTGACTGTCTGTCAGGCATTGGATCATTTTCTTTTTATCATCAGTTGTTGCCTGTTATGATCCACTCTAACAATTCTACAGTGGTAGCTTATATCAATCACCAGAGCAGCACCTAGTTGAGATCCCTGTTTTGCACATTGGATCTTATCTATTTGGCCCACTCCCATCACATTCATTTCAGTGTGTGTTGTTATATTCCAGGTGAATTCAGTCTAGTGGCATATTATCTTTCCTGACTGGATTGGGTTTATCGCATGGAGTGTTCCTTACATCTTGCTGTTTTTTGGTGTTACTGTTATCATTTGTGTAATCCTCATATCGATGCATGTGCCACCACCCTTAATCACAAGTTATTTAAGTTTTGATCCCTGATTCTTCATTCTAAGGCTTTGATAACAGATGTTTTTAGCAGAGATTGGTCTCACTTGTTTCTATCTATTGATTTTCCTATCTGATAACTTTATTGGGTAATCTCCTTTACCCTTGTCACTCCATGCAGAGTCCTTCTGATTGCTCCTTACTGGTCCACTCAACCATGGTTCCATCAGTTGCTTCAACTTCTGATGATCTCTCCTGTCTCTCTTCCTTTACTTCTAGACCAGTTATATCAATCCCATTTCATTCGTTCTATACTTAGCATTTCCTATCCACCACTTGCATGCCTGACTTTTGTCCTGTCCTTGGTAAGGAGTTCCAGATTCACTGACGTAGTAGCTTCTCACATACCCCATTCCATTTGTTCTTTTTCTTGGGCTATTTACCTGATAAAGTGGAACATTTTTTACTCCTGGACTTTGGATCAGGATTACCAGGCTTTTCACCCAATAGTTGCCTGTATCTTTGAGTTTCCCACATGAAGCCAAGAAGAATTGTTTGGTCTCCTTGATTTTGGAGTTTGGGGCAGCATTACCACATACCTTTTGTTTTTCTTGTTTCTGCAAGGTCTTTATTTCCCCTGTCCTTGCCATGTTTATTAATTCTTTCCGTCTTCATGTCCTTGGATTCTTTGATTTTGGACCACTGTCTCTGTATTCCTTGTTTCACCTATCTTTGAAGGTATATTTCCTTCTGACCAGCAGACATCATAGAATGGATATTTGTGCTCTTGATGTTACCATGGCTCCATGCCACTCTAGTTACATTATCATTTATTGAGATTGTGCTTTCCTTCCTATGATCTCTGCAGCTGAAGAATGTCAGGCTTCCTTTTTCCTTATTTGCATATCCTCTATTTCTCATCTCTTCCTATGTCCTGTATCCAGATAGACTTCTCTGGCATGTCCATGCCCTCTGTTTTTATATTGTTTGTATGGCTTCCTTCTAGGATCCTTGTTCACTCTTTTTTATCCCTGGCAACATTCCTCTTTCTGTGATCTGTCCCTGACCACCCTGAATAATTAAGTTTGATGTTTGACCTAGTTGGCATTTTCCTCCTTGTCTCCTTCCCAATGTGATATCTTTCATGTTTCATCACATTAAATATGTCACATTACCTTCTCCATTGCCCTTCATCTTCATTGTCCATTGGAGGAGATTCTAAGATTAGGCATGTGGATGAATCTGCAAATGTTCACCCCCACTACCTACACTACATCTCTGTTTCTGCTTCCTCAGGTATTGCTTGCCACCTGTGATTCTTATACAGACTTTGGCATGAGTGTGACATAGTCTTTAGTTTTCTTTCTTTCAGGGTCCCGTGCTACAGCTTCACTTTTGATTTCTTTCTGTGGTGAGCAATGCCTAACTAGGTATTCTGTCAGTACTTGGAATGGGCCCTACTTAAATGGCTATAACCATTAACAGACATTTTGCTATCAAATGTGCACTGTAAGCCATGTTAATTCTTATATATTTTCCATGGCTATGTATACTCATCCATGAGATGGGGTGTTTTTTCATAAGATCATTAGGCTGATAATTATGTCATAATATCTCTGTCCAGGACCATACCACCCATAGATAGTATGGGTAAAGCAGAAGGGTATTGCCGTTCTTCCCTGCTGTGCTTAAAGTGGGTAAATTGTGTGGTTTGCTTTTAGAATGAGTGTTTTGTGATCACCTATTACATTGTCTTTGGTGTTGCTGTCTTTCAAAGTTCCCAATGCATATCACCCCTACCTCCAGTGGAGTACAAGAGATCTTACCACTTACTACTTCTTAACAACTGGAATGGTTGATCATGGAGGCAGTCTACTGGAAGAGCTCCACAATATGGTTATAATCATTCGTTTCAGTTTGGTTTGGTGTACTACCAGTGTTGTGGGAGTTATAAGGTCTTTCAGGTGAATAATTTTCCTGAAGTTTAGATGTTATGCTCAAATGTAATTCACCTCTCTAATTGTGTGCCCTTCTCCTACCCTCACATGGTTTTCACTACCCAGAGAGCGAGGTTTTGGATATTGAGTGAACCAATTGCATAAGTCCTCATGTGGGTTTCAGGTTATCCATCCATTTCTGTTGGTCTTCTGTGTTGTGGGCCACAGAAGATCTTGTGGCATGTTTCTGCATCTATCTATCCTGGGTTTTACTCATTGTTATAAGGTTGTTTCAGGTTTATTTCTTGGTTGCAAGAGAGTCACCCACTAGTACAGCGGAAAGTCTATGGATTTACAACGCTAAAATCAGGGGTTCAATTCCCTTCGGTGGGTTCAGCAGATAGCCTAATGTGGCTTTGCTATAAGAAAACACAAACACACTGGTTGCAAGAGTGGAGTGCATGTAGTAGACTTTCCTCAGATTCCAGATGACATATTCCAAGATCTCTAACATAAGGCCACCCTGTGATAGATTCCTGCTGGACTCTGGGATTCGAGGTGGAGACAGTTTTGATTCTCATCTTACCCCTCATGAGGATGTCAGTATCCAGTGAGTGAGGTTTTGGATTTAATTGACTTATATTGTACAGTCTGTTGCACCCTAGCCATTCTACACCATGGAGCACATCATCTATCACCCACATTTCGTTATGGATTTAGTGATGCTATAATTTTTCTTTCTCACACCGTCCTCTCCTACATGGATATGTTCTCTACATATTATGCCATGTCTGGTCCTCCTAACCATTTCCCTTTTCATGGAGAACAGATACCTGGCTCACGTGTGGTGCAATGTCCTTCCTAAGATAATCTAATGTGTTCATATTTTTTAGGGGTTGTCCTTCAGGTGCTTTTAGATGATATTTTTGTGCTTTTCTCATCCCAGTCCCTCCTTCATTTCAACATGAGATTTAAACTGACCTTGTGAGAATAGGGAGATTACTGTGTTGGAAGTTATAATTTTTCTAAATTAAAATGTATTTCTGATAGGAATTTCCCTCCACTCGCACTTCCTCTCCATACATTTTCAGTGCTTGCATCTTTTGTCAGACTTTGAAATGATGGATCAGTAGAGGCTCATAGAGGGAGTCACATGTAATATGTGATAGAGTGCTCTGCTATTGATGCCTATATATGGTTGAAGCTGCTGTGGGAGTGTTAAATCATCATGTCTTTTGTATTTCTTCTTGTCATATTCAACACCTCACACCTTCTCTAGCTGCTCACCTTCACCAACACTTAGATGAAATTTTCCATGTTTACAGATGAACTACCTCACACATTTGTGTTGCTTATCATCTGTACCACCTGCCTGTCTCTTCTGTGAAGAGATTTATACTTCCACCCATAGCCATTCTGTAATTTACCTGTAGTCTTTAAAGAGATGAGAGTATAAAACAATTTTTTTCTAACCTCAAACTTACTGTAGTATCCCACTAGGTGGCTAGTGTTGCCTTCCGAGGTATACCTACCCAAATTGTGCATTAAATCAGGATAAAACAAAGCTTTCCTACCATCTGCCATGGCTCGACTGTGAGATGAGGTGTTCTGCAAGACAATCTAAGTTTTCCCCATGATATCTCTCTCTAGATCCCTTGTTGGACTCAACATGTAGGTCATTGTGGCTTTGCTATAGAAACATACTATATAAGATAAGAAATGTAATACACTATATCTGTGTTACATTTCTTATCTGATCCAGACTATTTCTATTTCATTAACTATTAGGGAAGAAACCAATATCAAAGTAGGTTTCTGCTTATTTTTATAGCTAGTGTTTGGTAATTTTTAAAAATAGTGTTTCACAGTAACCCATTGCAGTGTCTTCAGTAGAAGACATTTCTAGACTGAAATACCGAAGGGATTTGAGCAGATTCTCTGAGTCTCCCTTACATGAATTATCTCCCCCTCATTAAGTGTAGTGTGAGAGACCTTTGCTACTTACCAATTGCCAGCTACTGGGTTGGTGAACCATGGAAAATCCTCATTGATTGGCATCTTATGATGATTTCTGAAGATGGCTCATCTAGATAATCTTTGCCCCACTCCCTCAATCATCTCAGTGTAGGGCATTTTAGGTATTCTGTGTCAGGAGGCAAGCATTTATTTCAGGAGATAACATTTTCTTTATTTGAAAACGTATTTCTTATTGATACTCATCTCTGCATACATAAAATCTTTCTCATTGTCTCATCAAATAATTCATTAGCATTAATTATTGAGAGAATAACTGTGCATGTAGATATGATGCACCATTGTTGGTGGAGGGTTCTATTCTATAATGTTGTCAATATGCAGTGGTGCAAATTCATGTGAGATTAGGCTGTAGTTTTCACAAGGTTGGTGGCTTGCAACTCTCTGGCAGAATGCACAAGATTATAAGAAAGAAAAGTATTCTGTGTGTGAAGATGATTAATTATATGAAGGTAAGGAAAATGGTAACTTTAAACTTTACAATGCTAACAATTAAAATTAACCATATAATATCAAAAAATATTGATTGAAATCTGTTTAAGATTATTGTCAGCTGCTAGTCATTTTTTTTGCTTTGTGTATGGGTCATTCCATGCCAACTCACCTAAGTACAGCTTTAGGATTTTGCATGGCTAAATAAATCAACAACAAATTTTTGTTTGAATTATTTCAAGAAAATCTATGACATGAACTGGGAAAAGTTCTTTTCTCTGGGTGAGTTGCAATGTAATGACCCATACAGGTTATCAGTTTTCATATGTTCAGATATGAAAATTGTTACCATGACTTTTGGTATATATAATCTTGATTATATGATGTGGCATACTGTGAGTATACATGTGTACTCTGTACCTAATTTTCATGTAATTTTTAATGAAATTACTTGCATGTATGTATATATGTAATTGTATTTATGCAAGTATCTCAGAGAATTTACTCATTTATGGTTCTCATTTTTAAGCATTGATACAAAATGATACATTTCACATAACTTGTGTCATGAAGTCTGTCTCTGAAAGCGATGTTAAATGAAGAACAAATTTTAATGAAGCAGTAATTATTTACAGAAGGTATATTCAGAATATTAGTTAAAAATTACTGAAAAATAGCTAAGTGACTTTCTTGGCTAAAGAAAGATAGAAAAAATGGGGTTTGTTGAGAATTACAAAAAAATTACTCTGAACTGTTTTTTTTTTCCTTTCTAATAATTGTGTACACATGTATTTGCTGGTTTTATTTGTTTTCTATAAAAATAGATTATTTCAGTTTTAGCTTTTCTTTATACAAAGCTAACCAGTCTTCAAAAGTTGTACAAGAGCAAACTCTCAGCAGTTAAAACTAGTAGTTAAACTAATTCTAATGTTAACTGTTATCTTACTTATTTTTAAATGAGTATATAACATTTAATATTTTTCTTGTCAGGACTTAAATAAATACTTACGAGGAGATCTAAAGCAAGAGGGCGAGATACAGGTTATACAAAGTATTATAGGTTATGGAATTGATCGGGAGGAACTAAGGGATGAAATTTTATCCCAACTAGTACGTCAGTCAACTAATAATCCTAGCAGGGAAGCCACCTTTCGAGCTTGGATACTCATGTGTCTTTGTGTAGTTGCCTTCTATCCCAGCAAGACATTTGCTAAAGTAAGAATTATGTTACTTATAGCTAATTGAGGATATTGTGTGTAAATGTAATAAGAATGAGAGTAACTGTTGTGTATGCTTTAGTGATTTCTTCAGAAATAATATGAAGTTTTGTAGTTTGTCCTGTTATGTTCTTTGCCACAAAGTTGTGCTGATACTTGAATAACATCATTTGGTTATATTTTAATAATTATTTTGGCTTATATGAATATTACATCCTTTGCTGTGTGTGGCTACCAAAAGTAGGTGGACAGTAAAAAACATTTATTTAGAGATCACTTATACGTACAACTATATGAAATAAGACAATTATATTAATGAAAATAAAATGTTATTTATTAATGCAAATGCTCAAATTGATTTCCTTCTTGATTTACACAGCTTTGAAGTCTACCTCTTACGCTTCGACAAACATTTTTGCACAAGTCACTCTGGGCATTAATTTCTTGAAATGCATCTCTTATGTAATTTTTTAAATCACCGACACTTCTTGGTTTTTGACTATAAACTTTTTCCTTGAGTACTCCCCAAAAGAAAAAAATCCATAGGGGTCAAGTCCGTGAACGTGAATCGATTGACCTCTTCGTCCAATCCATTTCAATGGAAATGTTTCATCAAGATACTCACGAACTCCTTTGGAATAATGTGGAGGGGCCCCATCTTGTTGAAAATAAAAGTCATGTAAATTAGGTTGTTGCTGTAACTGGGGAACAACTTGATTCCTTAGAATTTCGAGATACTTATCTCCTGTAATTGTTCCGTCCAAAAAAAATGGTCCATAAACACCAGAACTTGAAATACCACCCCAAACATTGACACCAGGCTGATTTAGCTGTTGTTCTAATGTTAAATGCATGTTCTCACTATACCAGTAAACACAATTATGTCTATTGACATGACCGGATAATTTAAAAGAAGCTTCATCACTCCACACAATGTTGTCTAAAATTCCTGGGTTTTCTTCAATCTTGTTCAGCATAATTTCACTAAATTGCAGTCGCCTGTCTGGATCATCCTCCAATAAGCCATGAATTAGTTGTGGTCGATAGGGTTTCAACCCAATTTGCGTTATAATTCGCCTAATAGAGGTTTGTGGTATGTTCAATTTTATAGAAGCTCTTCTGGTGGATTTGTTTGGACTTTGAACAAATGCATCGGCAACACGTTGCTTATTATTCTCTGTACAGACTGTTTTGGGTCGACCAGTTTTAGCAGCATTAAGGATTGAGCCAGTGGCGTCGAATTTGTCACGGATACGGTAAATGGTTTGTCTTTTTGGAGCTGGAGTATCAAATGTTTCAACCCACTTTCTCCTTACGGTTTCAGTATTTTGAGATTTCCAATACTCTTTTAACACCCATATTCTTTTATCTGTATTTAAAGTATTTGACATTATGGGTTCTATTAACAATCTAAAAAAAAAGAAAACGGATTAAATTAAAACAAATGTAATTATACAATTGTAATTATATAACACAAATAATATAGTTGCAACATAGTTATAATATACAATTGCATTAATATAACCGATACATAAACATATTCCAAATGCTGTCCACCTACATTTTCATTGCAAATATCTTTACTAAACTTTTATAATTGCCTTTTGTTTTGCAGTATTTCTATTGCTTCCTAAAAAATAATTATCAAGGGGACCCTAGCATTGCTAGATATGCTGAGTGGTGTATAGAGAATTTACACAGTACAAAAGTCACAGTACGAAAGATGCCACCGTCATCCTTGGAAATTTCTGTAAGTACCTTAGAAAGTTGCAAATACATATTGCATTACTATACATGTTATGAATATTGATAACTCAATTCTGGTTTGAAAGTTAATTTATTTGTATCTGTATAACAGATAAATCACTAGAATAGTTTGTAAAGATATGACAATATCCATTTCATAATTGTCTACAGAGAAATTAATGTTCATGTTGATGCACTCTCACAAATAAATGTATAAATTTTAATATCAAGGACATAAAAAATTACTTCATAGTAATTGGATGCAGACTAAAATTACCTTCATGTTCTTCTTTCAATCCTATTCACCATCACATATTTTTTAGTAAAACTGAATTATAATTTGATTTGACACTACAACATCCATAATGTTTCCTGTGGTATTGTGGGCAGAAATATATTGTCCTATTTTATGGAATTCACCCTATGACTGTATGACTTGGATACAACACTGTCTTCAATATCAAAGAGAAAAATAAAAGTTCTGATGCATTTATGTTTTTTAAAACAAATATAATTACTTCCTGGGACTAAACAAACTGAAGTGTTAGTGAAAACATTGAACATTTTTCTAAATGAAAATAATTGGAGAATTTAAAAGGTAAAATAGAGTTGTGTCTGAAATTTTGGAATTGAGACCTATTGTATGAAGAATACCCCAAGAAATTACTCAAAATAAAATTAGTGACATACTTTCATGATCATGCTACTGAAGTTTGTGGTAAACTATAAAATGAGTTTTATAAGCAAATGGTAAATTAAATTTAGTTCCATTTGTGTTGAAAAATGCATTAATTAAATGTTAATGTTAAATTAACATTAAAATGATTGTATTTGAGCAAAATTGAAAAAGTTAATAATCGTTATCATCTTTGAAAATACACGTGAAAACTGGAGTGTTTTTCAGTTCCATAAAATACTTAGATTGTAGCATTTCTTAATGTGTGATCCCATTAATTTATGAACAAGTAACTTATTTCAAAATGTATTTGTATTAATTACTTGAAAAGAGGCTTTAAAATGTTATTTTTCTTCAAATTTGTCAGCTTGTTAAAAGTATTTCTTAGCTGATAACCATGTTGGTTCTTTTAATGCATAAATTTTATGGTAAATAATTAATAGAAGTCATTTTTGTAATATTTGTAACAGGCTGTACGAAACATGAACAACCTGGTGTGTCGGTTTTATTTTATGGATGGAAAAACTAAGGCAATAGATCTACACCCTTCAGATACTGCTACTGATGCCATGCAGAAATTAGCTTTTAAGATTGATCTTAAGTCCTTAGATGGATGGGCTTTATATGAGGTGAGACATTTAAATAGAATTAAATGTGGTTATTAGAAATCACATCAGTTAATTTCTTGACATGCTATAAATGAAACAATAACAACGAAAAAGGGTTTATTTGTATGAATAACTTTATTTATAGGATGCTAATAGGATTAAAAAACACTAATTTCAGGTCACAACTAATACGTGATCCAAGGAGTAGCTTCTGAAAGTGATAATTGAATCTTGTTTTGACTGGTAGTAGAAAAATCCTTATCCATAGAATGTTATTATATTATGAAGGTACATTTGGTAGTTATAGATATGTATGGTAACAAACAAATGACATATATATGGATAAATAGAAGATCTGACATTAACAGTAACTGATAATTTTGTAAACGGGATGGAATGTAAGGTATGAAGTGCACTAATGAACGTGTGTAGAGAATAGTAAACTGATGCATGATGAGTGGATTGTTAGGTGATAGGATTAATTAAATAATTAGGCAGACAAACTTGGTAGGTTATTAGGTGGACAAATAGACAGGTATGTGATTCAATAGGTTGTCAGAGTAATGATGTATATATAAGTAGTACATTGTGTTATTAGATGGATGAATGGATACATATGTGGTACAACAGACTGTCAGGTAAATGAATGGATACATAGATGGTACAGTATGTTGTAAAATGAACAAAAGGATATGTAGGTTATACAGTAACTTGTGAAATGTGTGAATGAACAATAGGTTGTGGAACAAATACATAGGTCGAATGATATATTTTATAATATTAATAATAACATAAGAAAAATAAAACATTATGTTAAAAATACTTTTTCTATGATAGAACTATACATAAATGTTATTAAATCCTTCAAATATTCATGATTAGTCCTTCAGACTGTATAATCATATTATAAGTATAGATTCACTAAAATCTCATAAAATGTGATGCTTCCACAAGCAGTTTATATCACATTATTTTTGAAAGTAAAAGATCACAGTAGGCCACTTGAATCAGTTGTATTTACTTGAGGTTCACAATACTTTTTAAATCCAAGTACAATAAGACCATTTAAACACGAACTAAGTGTTTTGTAATTGTAAGTGCCCAAGACTTACCATTTTGAAAGTTGGAAAGATTTTAAAAAATCGTAACATTTCTATTTGCTGTTTGTGTAATCAGAACTAACACGTATCACACTCTGAAGGAATTAATAAGTGCTCAAATGAGTCTGTTATTGTAAGTTCTATAACTAACTCCATAATCCAGGATTTGTTTATGATAAATTAACCAGTTTTATAAAGACATTAAAAGTAAATTAGAGAATACTTTTGAACATCTTTTATTTGTAGCCATACCCAAATTAATAATTGATGAGTAAAAATATAAGATAACAGCTCATTATGAAACCACTGAGACAAATAGTACAATAGATTATTAGACATATGAGTGGATACATATATCCAGAATGTTACATAGTTGAATGGAAAGAAAAATATTTGGGTAGTTCAATGGATAAATGGAAATATAGATCATACAGTAGCTTGTGAGATTGGTGAATGGATTTATAAGTCATAGTTAAATGTATAAATATTTGGTAGGGTAGGTTGTTACATCTATAAATGGATCAATAGAAAGACAGGCTGTTACTTATAGATTTATAAGCAAATAATTAGCTTGTAAGATTAACTAGCATATAAACTGATAAGAGGGTAAATTGTTAAAATTAATAAATGATTGTGACTAGGTGTAAATAGGTGTAAACTGTTGGATGGGTTGAATTCAGCTTTTGTGCTAGTTCTTCAACTGTTGCAGCACAATCGTCAAGTGCAGCCAGCAGCAAATCATCATTATACTCAACAGGACGACCTAAACGTGTAGCATCACTTAAGCTGTAGTCACCTGATCTGAAGTTCTGAAACCACCTTTGACATTTCCTTTCATCGAGAGACTCCACACAATAAACATCTTGAATGTTTTGTGTAGTTTCTGTTGCACTATTGCGTTTTTAAACACATAAAGCATTATATGCTTAATGTGCTCCTCAGACACATCCATCTTCATGAGGGTTTATTTGATTAATGATCTGAAAAAGTGGAGTTGGGTTAGTTTCTTTTATTTGTCTGAACATATTTATACATGTCCTACTACATCTTTTAGTCATTAGTCTTCTACAACGACAGAAATGATGATGCACTTTCTGTATTAATTTTTTGGATATTACTTATGGGATGATCTGATAGTTAAACTAGTTTTGGTGTGTGGATGAAGTATGTACAACAATTCTAAAAACTATGGCACTGATTGAAGCTTAATTTTACACGCCTCTAATCAGTAAGTAGTCTTTAAAGGAAAACGTCATTGTTTTACTTGTCCATATTTTAAATGTAGAGAGAAATATCCTGAGTTTATAGATGTTTGAAATGTAATTGTTTTTATGTTATACTTCAAAAGCTACAGTAAAACTACAGTTGCATGAGTCTTAAAATGAAAATATATATTTAATTGGGAAATCAATGACAGTAAAGTTATTTATACATAAAAGTTATTTGAAAGCAAATTAGGATGCTATTAAGCTAGTTCAATGATGTGCTTATTAGATAACATATTTATAACTATATAAAATTTGACCAAGATTTTTGGCTGTTATATTATTCATGATGTCTTTATTGTTTCACTGTGTAATATCTGTAACAGAATATGTAATTATTTTAGTCACACATCTGTTGAAACTAAAGTATTAGTAGCATATATATAAGCATGATTATTTAATAAACAGTACTAGAAACGTTAATGCTATGCTGAACATCAGAACTAGCTTATTGTAGTTTCACCTTATTATTTTTAAGAAACGAAATAGTTGTTTAAGGATTTCTGGCATTTTGTCAAGAAGTTATTTTTTTTCAGGTAAAGTAGTTTATTTGATAAGTGTTGTGTAGGTTATCTATTTATCAATGATAAATAAATGTAAAGGCACGTTTTTAATAAACAACTCTTTAATACTTTACATGTGCATACTTGCTAGGTAAATCCTGATGGTGAGAGAGTGATAAAGGGATATGAGTACCTGGCAGACATTATTTACCAGTGGGAAATGTAAGAACTTGTTCACTTCACCATTGCTTTTATTTTTAACTTAACAGTTGATTCATAAGATCAGGCACCTTTTTATAAACGTTTTCACAAACTCTTGAAAAATTGGTATTTTCAGTACTGTGTTTGAGTCAATGATATTTTAAATTATGTAAAATATGAAGAAAGCATTAAGAAAATGATCTGTATAGAATGTTTCATCAGTGTTCGGTGGGTGTGCTTTCAACAAGTAACTACCTCTGAAAGGAAACGTTTCCTAAGAACTATATGAAACAGTTAAGTAAAACATCTTTGCATACCTTGGCAATATGTCTATGTCTAACCCCTGGTGTTGACAGATGACAAGACAACGTTATTACTAGTTTAAACATAATTTGAAATTATGGTACTATCAGTGAAGAATGTCAAATTTGTTTCCATGTTTCTCCCTTCATTTTCTTTGTATACTGTATCACTGGAAAAAAACTTTTTTGCCTTACTTTGTTTTGAACATTTAATATACATCATAATCATAAAATACTTTGATTTCCTATTCATAAGGACTAGTAATTTTTATATTATACACATACAGCCCATCCAAATGTAGACACCTTTATTTTCGAATTTGAAATGTCAGCCATGCTATCAAAATCAAACTCTCTATCTGATATGATACATAGGAAGCTGGTATCATATGTTCTTGTGCCATTGGTCCTGAGATTTTTGTATTGGTTGTATTTTCTTAGTAATAAAATGTAAACAATTAAAGATAGTAAATCAAGTAAAGATAAAACTTCTTTTAAAAAAGGAAGAAACTTAGGAATGGCTAGTATTAGTTCTTCAAAAGCAATGCAAAAACATAGTAGAGATGGCCTTTCCATCATCCCTACATGATAGCAGATGTAAGAATTAACATACAGCAATATATATATATATATAACTGTTCAATCACAATTGAGTTCAGTTTATCCTATTTTTCTGTTACATTCTACTACACTGTGTATCTGTGTTGTTATGCAAGTATGATGCAAATTTCATCCCACTATCTAATTTGCATTATTTTTGAAGGATTGATATTAGCCATTATGACATTTACTTTCTTTTTTTGAAAAGTTTTTTTCTGTGCTTGAATGTTATAATATCCTTGGTCTTGATTGGAAAAAAATATGTAAAATGCAAAGAATCACATTTTGAAGGTTGAACAAATATGAGTCCTTGTTAAAAGAATCAGCAGAGAACTTCATAGCAAGAGAGAAATATGATGGCTGCCTTTTCATTTTAAATAAACTTGTATATAATTTATTAAAGTAGTAAGAATCAAGATATTTTTGCTCATGTACAAAAATATCCATGGGTGTCACATCTCAAAATTTGTTACAAGTTACCAGAAGTATTCAGTAGTATTCTAAAATGCTGTCTTTGTATCTGCACAATATCTAAAGCAAATCTGACATGAAATACAAATGCAAATTGTTTTATTAAATTTCACATTATAATATGTATGTTAGATATACTAATCTTGTGCCACAAAACAAATCTGTATTGTTTTTTAAAATGTTTACAGTAGTTACCAAAAACCTTGTAATTAATAAATGTAGCATAATTGACACAGGAATGTTATTAGAAATTAACTATTAGCAAATTAATGTTTGATACTTGATTGTTAATTTTAATCTATGAAACAATCATTTAACTAATCTATGTTTGTATTATTGTGAAAGTTTGTTTACCTTTTCAGATGATTAGCCATAATATTATAAACCATTAAAAAATGCACAATTGTAAAATAAACAAAAATGTATAACTTCTTTAATTTATCAGATGTCATAGAACTTCAGCTACTTTGACAAAGTACACAACTTTATCAAAAAAGGGACCAAAGGAAGCTCTTGGAAGAGGTGAATGTCAGTTTTTGTTTCGTAAAAGGCTATTTCGTTCTTCAAGAGAAATCTCACAGGATCCAGTTGAAGTTAGTCTGTTGTATGCTCAGGCTGTTCATAGCGTTGTCAAGGTAAGCCAAACTTTATAAACCATGTATTGTGTACTTTTATGTACAAATACTGTTTACTATTTATGCTTTGTCAAGTTGTATGCTCTTTTCCATATCATCTTCAATTGCTGGGTCTTCAGACTCACTATTACATGAATGACTGGCTTTTGCTTGTCTCTTCCTGTGCTCAGTCAGTCACTCACACCTTATCACATCCTTACTAGGTACTATACATGAAGGGTTCCCTTCATCCTCAGATTTTTCTCAACTAGGAGCTCTACATATACTTCCTTCCTTTAGGTCTCCAGTTCCTCACTTCTTCAGTTCTTTATAGGGCCACCCTGTTGAACATCTGGTCTGGACCATCCACCATTTTCCTTTATTCTGTCACACTGAGATCTTAGTGTTGCCCTCTTCAGTTCTCCCTTCAAACCCATTGTAATGTGTTCCTTGCACCATTTTTCCTTTAATATATATTCCCTTCCTTTCCTGGTATGTAGTCTTCATCAGTCTTAATATTTATGCTATTAATGTTTTCTACATCCTTTACCATTCCTTGTATGTTATCTACTGTTTGGACTGGGCCTTCATTCCCAGGACATTGGCTGTCTGGGAAGGTTGTTGGGCCTTTTCTCCAATTTATTTAGTTTTCTTTTTCCACCTGTTCTCCCATTCAGAGTTGGATTGTCTACTCTGTCCAGTTTGTTACCTGCTATGTCATATGGATCATACTGCTTCTTTCATAGTTCTTTTTCTTGTCTCTTTGTTCACAGAATTTTTCTGTATTCCATGATCTTTCACCTATTCTGCTCACTGGTTGGTTTTGTCAGATTATGGAACTGGTGAATTCTGACATGCCCATGTACTGTCACCATCTAAGTTATGTTTATTTACACCAAATTTGTCACCTAACTATGTCTTTAGTTGCTTACAACCTCTCTCTTTTGGAGGAGGTCATTCAGGTTGGTATGTGAACAATTCCCAATACATTTCTCTACTCAGCATAGCTATTCATTGAACAGGTGTCATCTTCCTACTACACGTCTGTTCGCCCTTGCCGAGGGTAAGTAGAAATATTATTATTTTTGTTTAATTACTTCATTACAATACATAATATTTCAGGATCCCACCTGGTGGCAAGTGTTGCCTGGTTAGGTATGCTGTATGTTATCTTTGCATAAAATCTATAGACTTCCATAACACTCATTGTGAAGATGGAATGTTTCTGTAAGACTATTGGCCACATATCTGGGTGTGTGTGCATATATCTCTATTTTCATGTTATTATCAATGTATCATATATAAAAGACTGTCACTCAAGAACTTCATGAGTAAAGGAGATGTACATTTTTGCCCATCCCTACTGAGCTGTAATTCCTACAGTCAAGGTCTTTCTAATTTGGAAAATAGATTACTGAAGACACCATTGCATTTTCTCTAGTGTGTCATTCCTCTGGACTCCTTGGTCCATATCCCACCCTTCTTTTCTTGTAATGGAGCATGGAAGCCCTTACCACTTTATGTTCTCAGTTGCTAGAATGATAAATCATGGAAGTTTCCTCTGAAGTGGGTTTTGTATGATAAAACAAACTTGATAGCCATATGTACCTATTCTGTGAAAAGAAGACTGTCATCATTATATTTAATATTATACAATATCATAATATGCTCATTTCTAGGCACTTTTGGTCACTTACTGCTCATAAGGTTCTGTAACATTTGAGGATGTAGTTCTCCATGACCACATTAATCCCTCTTGACCATGCACATGTGAAATCTCTGCATCGAATCCTTTGGTCCACTCCACTTCTTGTTGTGTCTTTATTATTAAACACTGTTAGCCATTACAACTTTGGTTTCTAAGATGACAACATCTGTTCCTATCAACACCTGTCCTATTCCACTCTTTCCCTCCCTTCTTTGTCTCTTTGTCAACCTTGCTTCCATGTTCTACAACCAAGATTCTCCATCCTGTAATTTCATGCCTGACTTTTGTCCAGTCTTTGAGATCTAGTTTCACAAACATATTTTCTTCATTGTCAGCTACTTACACACAATTATCTTCCAGGGAAATGTACCAGTGCAAGTGGAAAGGTTTCTACTATTGATCTACTAACAGAGGATTTTCTACTGACAAGCCTTCTGAGGCTCAGGTGGCAAAATTTCTTATCTGACTCTTCAACCATGAATCCTTGATGTTCTCGCCTTCTTAAGACTGAGTGGCCCTTCATATACCTTCCATTTTTCCATATGCTGTAAGGTTTTTATTTTCTCTGTTTTTACAGTGCTTGTGCATTCTTTCCAGTTTCAGAGGCCCCACAGGCATCCTGTCATTTTTAATTTGGACATTAATGTGGTTTATTATGCCCTTACCATACAGAATGGCATGGCATCTTGTTCCTTTTCACACAAACAATTGAACTGAGCAATTACCTTAGTGGGTGACATGGTCTCCTGATACACATCACATACACACTGGAGTTGAACTGTTGTATGTGCAGTTCACCCCTTTGATTGGGAGCCCTCATCCTATCTTTGTTTGTAAGTCAGTTCCTAGTGTTGAGGTTTTGAATTTGAGTGAACCAATCATCATAAGTTATCACACGAATTCAGGTTGTGTATCTTTCTTTCCAAGTTTTTCCATCTGTGTCTTGGATCACTGCAATTGTACTTGGAACTGTTCCAGTGCTATCCTTGACTATCTCTCATTCTGTTCTTATGGGGATGTTATTGCCTTTTGGATGGGTGGCTTGTCCCAGTTATGGGAGTTGATTTCTTGCAATTGACATAATTTAAATTCCAGATAACAATTCCTGGATTAGTAGATTGATGATGATCCTTCTCGCATACCCAGTAATCAGAGTGGGTCTTAATTCTCAGTCCTTAGGTTTGAGGTGAAGAGGGTATGATACTTATCCAACCCTTATATGGATCTTGGCATCCCATTAGTAGGTTTTGGATGTAGTTGATGTACTGAATGTGATCTGCCACACCCTCACTACTCAATGCATCCCAATTTCTGCCCTAGTGTATTACAAGCTACCCACACAGGTGAAGGGTATATCTTGCTCAGAAGTGGTACAGTCCCAACTTCTAATCTTTAAATCTGTTTGTCTCATTGTCAGAGGTACACTTCAGGCATTTTCGGGGGTGCTTATCTCATTATGTTGCACTGGTCCCTCCTCCTCCTCCTCAATGTGTGATTGTAGGTAATCCTTTTAGAGGAAGTAAGTATCTATCTCAAATACAGTTTCAGTATAGAAAAATTGTAACTTGTGATCCAAATCAACTTATCTGCTAAACTCTGTAGAAGGTAATATGATAAATAATGGTAACAACTTTCATTATATATTTTTCTGTTTAATCACATCTTTCCTATGAGAAATTTTCAAGTAGATGGATTTTGTTTTTACAACAGATAACATTACAGGTTATAATTAAATTAGAATTTTCTTAATTCTTCAAAGGCAGACGATTTTCCTGTTACGGAAAAAATAGCACTCCAGTTGGCAGGTCTTCAGGCTCAGGTTGTCTTGGGAGAACCACAGCTAGGAAAACTTGAAAAGTAAGAAGGATTTGATTTTTTAAAAGAATGATTGCATTATTCTTGAGGTTTTGGATATGAACTATCATCATTTCTAGAATTACATTAACTTTATCTATAATTGTGTTTGTTTTATTTTGTTGCTACACTGAGAAGATAAAGTCTATCTGTAGAAAGTTATTACTGATGTTAGGAAAACATGTAGGCTTAAAAAATCTGTTTAGCGTAAAAATACCCTATAGTCCTTGTGCTCTCGAAAGGTTAAATTTTTATTTGTCAGAGGCAAACTGAGAAGCCAGTTAAGTAATCTTCTTAGTAAGTTGTCTTCATGGATAATAAAATTAATTAAAAACTTCATCACATTATACATGACACTTTAAGCATTAACTTCATTGCCTGTTGTCAATGGCCTTTAAGCCTTGTTAATCAAACAAAAATCTTTCGTAACAAAATGTTTTTCTCACAGAATTTTTCAGGTAGATTACTATGGTAATGACCATTATCATATTGTCATACCAGAAAGAAACTGATGACTTTAATGTGCTTTCAGATTAATTTTATATTAAAATAAAATTATTTTAAACATAAAACACAGACTAAAAAAACTTGATGAGTTTGCAAAAGAACGCCGTGGTTTTAATGTATCATAAGCTGGTCACAATAGAATATTTGGTTACTAATTGTTTTATTTCAAAAATTAAGATTGTCATTTGTTTTGGAATTTTCTCATTCAGTGACATTGGACTGTGAAAAAAAAAATCCAAATATATGATGCACTTCATAAAAATGAATAATCATATTGTTCTGCTGCTACTCAAAGTGAAGGAAACCTAAAATATCTGAATTAAAAATCTAGTTTAATTGACTCAAGTAAGTTCAGAACTTTATTTTTCCTTGGTCAACCTCTACTCAAAGATAAAGATATTGATTCAAGAGTTTGGTATAAGAACTTATTTTCCAGAATTAGGGATACAACAAAAGCTCTAGTAATATATCAGGTACATGCACAAACCTACTGAAGGAAAATTGCAGTGATTTGTTACAAGTGGATTAAAAAAGCCAAAATGCGGTTTAAATAACATAAACATTTTATTTAACAACAAAAACTCCAGAATAGTTGATTGTCCAGGTGTAAGAGCTATTGACTTGAGAAGCATAAAATAAAATGAAATCTCTTTAAATGTTAAGGGAGGTTAGTAGTGTACATATTCAGGAGAAGTAGTGGTTATAAGGTTAATACACAGTAAATCTTGGCTTCTTCAGGACAGTAACAGATTTTCTCTTCTCAGTTGTCTGAATCTTTACAAAAGTGTCAAAAGTATATCAGAAAAGTTAATTTTCTCTGTAGCTGACAAATTGGGAAAAACAGACTCCAAGTATCAAGGGCAAGAAGGATATAACATAACTATTCATGAAATAGTAGATAAGTTACAAAAAATTAATATTATCTCAACTGATTTAGAATGTTTCCAAATCAAAACTTAATAAAGTTTTACATTTTCATAAGTGAGAAATATTGTACTACTAGCAGATGTTTGTTGAAATGATTTAATGGTACACTTCTTAAAAACAGTGATGAATAAATAGGAAATGTTCAGTCAGCCCAATGCCTTTGATCATAACATATGTGCAATATGATTGCCTAATGAGCCATTTAAAACCGTATTTTATCATCATTCCACGTGTTATTTCAATAAAGAAAAATAGCATTTCAATTCAGTTCAAATCAGTTTATTTGATGTGGTATAATAAAATTATGCATCTATATAATATCGACATGAAAAAAATATATACGTGTGTGTGTGTGTGTGTGTGTGTGTATATATATATGCTCTTACCTTTAAAATATTTCCTTCAATCAGTTGACTGAGGAAGTCCAATTTTATTTGTAAAATTCCTTCACCAACACAAATATTTATGCTCTTGATAAGTTTTTTCTCATATTGACCATTCAATACATATGAAGACTGATGGATCGATGTTAATATAGATTTTAGATTTCATGAATTGCAAAAAATTAATTTTCATGTAATGGTATTTTTGAAAATAAGTATTTTGATGTATATCTTTTTTTTTGTCCATGAGTAACTGTTCAGAAGGTACAGAATAGGCAATGGTATTCATTGGATTGCAGCCTGAGTGTAGTAATAACACAGAAAACATTAAAACACAAAACAGTTCAGATGTTAATTGTATTCATATTCTAATTCAATTTCCCTGTGAATGTGAACCAATTCATCCCCTTCCCTCTCATCCTGTGAGATGAGAATCGGTACCTGTATCATTGTTTGTATCTAAGGAACTGTATCATCACTCTTAGGCTTGGCAGACATAAGCACCTAAATATGCAGGGTTTTGAAAATATCTGAAGTTTTCTGTATCCCCATATCTGCATTTACTTCAGGGAAATATGATGCTAATATATGATCATTGTACATATGTCCATGATCAAGTCCCTTGGCTGTGTTCAGTTTATTTTGCCATTTATAGTCATTGTCTGGGTCTTTACTTTCAACTATTGCATGTATATTTCTAAACACTTCCTATTGTGTTCTGATGAGGAAGTAATTGCTTTTTGATACTGTGTTTGTAGGTTTATCCCTGACTGCAATTCTTTCCTTTGCATATTTATATGTTTGTATTTTTTAATGATCATTAAAAGTGCATATTCACAAATTATCATACCCAAAAATGAAGGCATGCTTTTGTATATGGTTAACCCAATTTGATTTCATATGACTAAGACTTTTGCTGAAAGCATCAACATGAAGAGTACACTTCACAATACCTTGCTTTTCATTACAAGTAGGTATGTTTTTCATCCACATTTACAGTTATCCTGGAATGGTAGAGGCTTTCTCATTATTTCATAAATTTTCTGTTTCTCTTTACTTACATTACCATCAGCTGATGAAGATTTTTTTTTACCCCTGGAATTTGCCACAGAGATAAGTGGCCATATTACCATTTGTAATCACTAGAATACTGAGTGAATTTTCTTATCATAAATCTCACTGGATGTATTAAAAGTCATCAGCTAATTTGTAGAAATATAACATTAATTTTTGTATGGAGAATAAAATAATGGAAAAGGATTATATTTGCTCATCAAAAAATCATCTGAAAATAACCATAACTGTGAAAATAACAGCCACTTAAGCTATTATAGCAAAATTATTATAAGTCTGCATGATAATGTTCCAGACCAAAGGTCCAACAGTATTAAAAAATATGTTTGACACTTTATGACCTGTTGTCTGATATGATCAAAGGATCTGTGAAAGTGTGATTTATTTCAGTCCTGTAAATAGGTTTGGAAATTTATGTGTGAAAACGAGATTTCATGCTTTTTTATTCACATTTATAATATGTATTTTTTTATATGTAATGAAATTTAATTTAGATATTCTCATGTGGAAAACTATGTGTGTTCTCGCATTCGTAAAGCAAAAAAAGATGTTGACTGGGTGAGAGAAATAGCTGAGGCTCATAAGGTACAGTATTTAACTATTGTTTTTAGGTCTATCACATATATATATATAAATCATAAATGCTCTTAAAGATTATTCTTCAGTAACTTCTAATAAAAAAATCAATAGGTTTTATCATAAAAATATAAATGTTTTATTATCTGAATATTTTATATTTCATTTCTTAAAATGTTGTTTTATCAAAGCAACTTTTTTGAATTCATTAATCAAATAATTTTCATACAGAGATTGATGTTAAATCAGAACTGTATCCTCTCGTATGTTTCAGGTCAGCTTTCTTAAGGTAACAGTGAATTATATAATATTCTCTTAGATAGGTTTTTATTTTATGTGTTAATAAATTGATTTGTTTTATCAACATGATTATATTAAAACCCTAATTTTATATAAAAAAAAGGTTTAATAAAGGACTAATGTATAATAATTTGGCTTATGACTAGAAAACTTGGCATTAAGTATAGACATTAAATAAATAAGGTGTGTGTGTGTGTGTTTATGTGTGTGTTTTTCTTATAGGAAAGCCACATCGTGCTATCTGCTGAGCCTACCGAGGGGAATCAAACCCCTGATTTTAGCATTGTAAATCCGTAGACTTACTGTTGTACTAGTGGGGGGGCAATAATAAGGTAGTAAACAGAGAAGAAGATGGTCTCAACAATATCTAAGCTTGTAGGTTTATCCCTATGCAGATAATTAAGAATTCTTTAGTTAAGTTTTGTCTAAGATATTTTTACTGATATATGCAGAATTGCATGTGTGTTGGTGAAGAAATGTTCTCTATAAAAGCATAAATCAAACATAGATTTATTTACTGTGGTCACAGAAATATTTAATAATTCAAAGTATCAGTAAATATTACATGTTAAACATCACTACATTTTTTTTGTAGGTTTATGGAAGTGGAAAATCTGAGGTAGTTGCCAAAGTTTGGTACTTGTCTGTAGTTATGCAGTACCCTCTATATGGAACAGCTTTGTTTCAAGTGGTCTATAAAGGATATTTATCTTATGGTGAGATTGATCAAGATTTACATATATTTATGTGGTTTCATTCTGAAAATCCATTTTCATTGAAGGTGGTAGAATATGTAAATAGATCTTATAAACTCATTTGCTGTTGTCAAAGATCTTTAAATAAATATTGAAACTTCCCATTATATTTTTATTAATTGTGATGAATCATTAAATCAATAAAATCTTTGTAATGCTTTTAATATAATTAGTATTTTTTGCAATGAGTGAGTGGCATAATACACTACAATCTGTTTTCAGTCTAAGTTATACAGTAATGTGCAAATGTTTAGGACAAGAAAATATGTTTTCATTATTTATATTTGATGGGTTAATTCTTTCATTCCATTACAGAATCTAAATTTCAACACTGTGGTAATGCTTCTCTAATCCCTGTTGACAATTGAATGAACTAGGGGGAGAATACTTATCATTCTTTTTGATTCCCATACACTTGTACCAAGGGTTCATAATGGTTCTGATTGTATGTACCGATCAAATTTTGGGTCTGAAATAACTGTCATGGTACTCCATCCATTGATTTAACTATATATAGAAATAACCTCGTAAGGAGTTAACATGTACTGATCCATTATGGTATATCCAGTGGTTTGCATGTTACTGATAAAGTATTGTACCTATAAAGCTGCTGGAGTCATTCAGATGATGCAATGGTTTCCACAGAGCCCCAAGCTCAACCACATTGAACAGATCTGGGATTCAATAGATCATAAACTTGAGAAATCAAAAGTAAATTTGAAAGAAATTTTATGGGAGTGTATTACAGATGTTTGGAATAAAACCCCAAAAGACACTTTGATTAAACATGCTACAACAATACATGAAAGACTTTCTGTGGTTATTAAAGAGCAAGGATACACACAAAATATTAACTGTTTGCTGAACCCAAACACTTCTTTTGTACTGATTATGAAAATTAATTACATTTTGATGTTTTATTTATAACTTACCTTACATTTTTCTTTGAAAGTAGCCTAAAATCTGATTTTTTACTTTGTCCTAACACTTTTATACAGTACTTTATGTGCAATAAGTGAGTGCCGTAATTCAAGCTGTCTTTAATGTAAGTTATATGTACAATAAGTGAGGGCCATAATATACCACAAACTGTCTTTATACTAAGTTACTTGTACAATAAGAGTCATAGTACAGCAAGAATTGTTTTTGTGTATTTTGAAGTATGTGCATATCACAAAACATTGAAAGATTTTGTAATATTTTAAAGTTAAAGCTGCTTTAATATTTTCTATTACTATGCAGCATTACAAGGCATTAAAGAATCTATGTGTTCACATATAACATAAGTTCTGTTAATATATGCAACATAAGAAAGGTAAGATATATTGCTCCTAGTTTTCTATTATCAGTCTCATGCTGTTGGCAGCACAATAACACACATATTTAATTAAAATTTTCAAGTGATGATCGAATATCATATTTGTATGTGTGTTTGCTTTTTTAAATAATAACAGAAATGTTTCTTTTTTTTTCGACTGTGTGAGCCACATTATACTATGATTTTTTTTTTCAGCTCTGATTGTATCAAGAGCTGAAATATAACCTAAGAGGGTGATGTAACATTAATATTCAGATTTTATTGAATAACAGTAAAATGCTTGTTAAAAGTACTGAAACTATTTTATTGTAGGCCATCAGTTGTTATTAGGTGTAAATGCTGAAGGAATTTTGATGATTAGCCCTGAAGACAAAAATGTATTGAATGCATATTGTTATTGTGATATCGATTCTGTTATGGTGGACCCTAGTGATGATATGATTTCTATCAACCTGTTAAAGAGCTTACCTGATGCTCACAAGTGCTTCAGTTTTGAAACATTTCAGAAATATGAAGTAGCCAGTCTTATTGCAAGTTATTCACCAGTCCATGCCAGTTGGTTGAAACCTACTTATGAACTTGGAAGGAAGGTATGTACTTTTTTCTTTAATAACTGAATTGTAGTTGGAAGTCCAAACCACCAGCTGGTTAAAGTACAGTTTAAAAAACAAAGATAAATATTGCTTCTTGTAGCAAATATATATACCAGTTTGTGCTAGCTGTTTGATATCTACTGGAAAAAGAGAATCTGATTTGGTCAGTCACGTCTGGGATAAATTTTGTTCAGTTGTCTATTATCAGAGTTATCAGTTACAAACAAATTATTGCACATCGTTATAACTTAAATTATTGCATTTCTGAGGTTCCTAACAGAATAAATTAGGTAAGCATATTAGTAGAATATAATTATTATTTATTTTGGATTCATAAAATTTGTAGAATGAATTTGTTTTTAATTTGTAAATATTTCTTGTACAGTTTAACATTCAATCAAAAGTAGTCTTTTTTTTTCAATCATACAATAAATAAAATTACAATTCAAATATTTTAACACATTACTCACTTGAAAAGTGTCAGTGCAGAAATGTCAGAAGAGGCATTTATAGAGTTTAACCAACAAAGAGAAATAAATCTGTATTTATTTTTGAGTTTTAAAAATAAAGGATGAAACTGCAAGCAACTGAATGCACTTCTAGAAGAGTATCAAACAATATAAAACCAAGTAATAAAGAAAGATAAGGGACTTTACTAGCAGTTTAATCTTGATTGGTGCTCTACATTCTCATGATGTGTGGCTTTATATGCTTATTCTTCAGCTGAGAGATGAACAATTTACCCTCAGCATCAATCGGATAAGTTGCAGCTTTTTTGCAAATGTTGCATTTTACCAAAGCCACTGTTGGTATAATTGTGAAGTCTGATTTGGAACTTATTTTTAGCAGAGCGATTCTGAATGCCCCTGTGAACAGTCTTAAATAACCCATGCTTCTTGTACTGTGCTACTAAGACAGTGACATATTGACAAATTTCAGCAATGGGAGGTCCAAGGTATCAGAATACTTCTGAAGCAAGGTTTCTACATTTGACCTGGAATCCATTTTGTTGCAGCTGTTTACAGTATCTTAAATATTTCATCAGTGGTGATCAAGAAATGCTCAATATGCCTCTTTCCCTAGGTATTGCCATTGCAAAGTATTTTTGTTCATTTGAATTAAAATCTCTTCCATGTATACTCATTCCAGATTGGAATTGCTAAATAATTTTTCTTGAAAGAGCTTCTAGACTTGATATCAGGAGTTGATCATTGTTTTCTATTAATAAAATCCACACAATAAGAGAAACAGTATACTTTGGCCTATAACAGGGTAAGTCGCTGATGCTTCTAGCACCTTTGCATGAATGAGTTTCTTTTTTTTTCTTAGTGAATATGAACCATTTTTGATAGTATGCTTCACATTATGTTTCCTCAACATCCTCTGGCCCCTGTCAAGTAACGATTGCTGTGCTTTCTGTATATCCTGCACACACGTTTATGTCAACATCTTGTACACAATCCTAAGCTTTTGCTTTCATTACTTTGAATTTCCAGTTACTTATTGTCTTGCGTGCCTAAAATTGATTTTATTGCTTACTTATGAGTAGTCTGTAATTTCCCAGTAAATTAAGATTAACTGGCTTAATCTGTAAAGACATTTTCATCATTCATTAATGACATCATTTGGTTGACAAGAATCTTTGTTGTATACATGATTTAAATCCTCATTGCTGATTTCAGTGTCATCTTTCAGAATTGTAATGTAGAATTGTTTTTTAAATTACTAATATTGAGTTTAATCAGTGCTACATTAGAGTATTCATGGATATACAACTCATTATTGACAACAATAGGTTCACTGAATTGCTTGAAGTTGCCAAGTAACTCGGAGGATTTCCCATACACCCCTTCCTCAAAAGCATCCACAACAAAGACTAAATAAGAACACAATAGTATTCTTTAGATCATCATTATTCAATAATGCTGAGTAGAGTTCCTTTGGAGATGTAAAATTGAAGTCCATCCTGATGAAATTCATGAATAACATCATAGTAATGGCAAAATAACCATCAACACATCCATTACCATTTTGTGTTTTGTTTGGTAGGAGTGATTTCAAGGCAATGTTATGCTTCAAATAAGTGATGAGCATTCCAAGTTGCAACATTATATTTTTATTGTATTTTGTGCTGTATAGCTAAACATGAATTTTTTTCACATATGCAAACAGAGTACTTTTTAGCTGCATTATACTGCTTTCAAAAATTGATGACACAGCAACCCCAGTCTTGTTTTCATCCACAAATGACATATGATCATAGTATGAAATCTTGTAATCCAACATACATATATTGTTTGTTTCAGACCCTGTGTAATGAAAGTTTATCATACAACCATGCTATGTCACACTCTTTTTACCATAATGTTCTTTTTTTTTTCTCAGAAGTAAATCAACTCATACTTCAGTTTATAATTAAGCATGATTAATGCTTTATAACTGAATAAAGTTTGATGAATATGGAGCAGTTGAATTTGCTGATTTGTTATGCTTATTCAATGGCTCATATATAGCTGCAAGTTGTACTTACAGTCTTTTAATAAATCATAATGTCCTTTTTTGCATTTTCCATAATAAAATAAATAATCTCAAAAGGAAGTTGGCAATGCACACAAATCAGTCTACATATGGACAGACCCAGCTGGCTGAATAGGGACTGTCCTTGGATGGCATTTCTACTGGTCAGCTCTTCCCATCATGGCTCATTACCATCCCCACCTGTGACCTTTCTTTGAGTCATCTGAGGAGGTAAATACTCCCAATTCAAAGTACTATTTTCTATTTACTGAAACTCTTTTGAACCATTCTTCTATTTCTGTTTCTATGGATGGTTCAAAATCAGGTAACTGTGTGGGCTCTGCCATGCTTTGTTGTGGCTCGGTGGTTGCTTAAAGGATCTCCTCTACAGTTTCTATGTTTTCTGCTGAGTTGTATGCCACTTCTCTTGCTGTGGATCACATAGAAGCTATGCAGTACACAGATTGGACCATTGATTCCAGCTCTTTCATGTCTCCACTGGCCCTGGAATTGCTTCATGTTTGTTCTCACCCTGTTCTCATTGATATTAAAAACTGACTGGCCCATTTTTTTAATCTTCTGTTTCTATTTGCAGGAATGAGCTTGCTGTCACCACTGCTAAGTATGTCTGCTTTGGTGCTGTCACATTCATACCTGTTCCCTGTATTCAAGTCTGAACTTCATGCCACTTGGCAGTTGCCTTGGAGTGAGCAGTATGATATCAATCTTTCCAAGATCAAACTTTCTGTTGCTCTTTGTTCATCTTGTTTCCATAAGATTTAGAAGGAGGAAGTTGTCGTGGCTAGGCTACTCATTGGTCACAGTGTTTTAACCTATTATTTTCTTTTATTTAGTACTGATCCACCAATATGTGTCCTTTGTGATAGTATAGTCACAACAGCCCGTATTTTGCTGTCATTTTCAAGGTAATCAGGATATATATACTCCTTAATTCTTGTATACATGAATCTTGAACTGTAAGTTCCTCACTATCAATAATAAAAGTATTTGAATTCCAAAAAAGAGTTTTATGTTTAGAAGAGACAACATGAATTCTACAGCTTTTAGGACAGACAAGGTGTTGCAACACTGAACATCTGTTTCAGAAGGTTGTGCTTCTTGTTCTAATGGAATTATGTGATAATGCTAATGCTTTTCAAAGTCTATAATTATTGCTTTCTTTTTCTCAACAGAACAAGCATCTTACATTGCAACTAAAATCATGTTCCATTGTGTGCCTTTCTCTGGCAGGACTTCTTGTAAGTTCAATAAGCTTTGTAGTGCTTTGTCATCATGTCCTCTTTTCTCTCGTTTTTGCATAGCAAAGTCTAAAACATAAACCAATAATCCAGAAGAAATGTTGAGTAAAAGAATTGAACATATGCTCTACAGAACCATGAATGCAGAAGGCACAAGTCTACCAGCAAACTTCAGATGTATGGAAGATATTGCTTTTTGACATACTCCTGTGCCAGTTAGGCAATTATTTGAGACAGAATCTAAATCAAAATAACCATGAATGCTAACAGCATCAATGGGTTTGATTGGAGCTTTCCATTTACTACTTGTTTGCCATTTTCAAGAAGTAGAAGCAGCACTTACATCAGTGTCACTGTGGACTTCATTAGAATCACTCAAGACCAGAGATTCAATCATCAGCATCGTTCTGGTGTTCATTAGTATTACTATCTGGAAATTCAATGTCATTTTCATCAAGATTGTTACATTTTTACTGCTCCTCCTGTTCATAGTGTAATTGGTTGCTTATCTCTGCATTTATGATCTACTGTGTATTTAGTGGCAAACAAGAACATTCACAGTGCCTACATTTCATGCACAAAGTACATTTAGGACACTTGCACTTTCAAATTAGCTTTCACAGAAGTAATGCATTATATACTGATACTTAAGTGCCTTTATCTAGGCAAATGGGGTTCTGTCAACAGTCTGAGTAGTGTGCCAAAAAGAACCATTTTGATCAATCAAAATGTTACACATTTCATAACAGTACACTAAATGTTGCAATGGGTTGTGTTTTTTTTTCCTCACCAAAAAATCATAACCTTGACTTATGATGTACATGCTAAAAGTATTTTAATATTAGATATATGGTGTGTATCACAAATGGGTCACCTGATAACTATGATATACAAAAGTGAGCAAATAAACAGAATATTTATTTACAAGTAAATAAATTTTGGAGTTATTACCTTACTGGCTAGCTTCTGTGTTCTGGAGCTGAAGAAAGTAGAAACATATTTTTTACAAGGTGAAGATAGGAGCAAGTATCATAATAACATCACACTTTCAAGTCATACAAATGTCTGTAACACCTTCTGAAATGAGTATGTAAGAGTACATAACAATGCTATAGAATCAAGCAAATATAAACATTGCAGAACAGTCTTTAAGGCATGTAGCATTCATCTAAGCCAAAGGACAAGCACAAATTTATGACCTTTAAGATATCATTAAATGTATGCATGGAAGTTTTGAAATATTTATTTCTATATATCTATACAAAGATATACTGTTCACTAGTTATGGAGAATTGAAATTATTTTATCTCTGACATTTATAAACTTTGCCTGACACTTGTTGCATAAATGTAAAATGATAAAACAACTAATAGTATAATAAAAATCAAATTAAGATACTTGTATTGTCTGGGAGGACATGTTTAGCAAATAGAAAATGGTCAAGTACATAAGAATTGCTTAGAAAACATGCTCAGGTAGTTTGGAAGATGGACTACATTTCAGGGCACTTTTATGCTCTTCTATTATCTCAACACAGTCTGTAAGTTACATGGGTTGATGCAGCTTCATTTGCCTTTGATTGTGAAATCATGTTTTTGGATGGGTATGTTTTGATTTCACTCTGTATCAATGGAATCCATGGATTGCTTATTTCAGTACCTTGTTCTTGAAGAGTTTAATTAGATATATGGACAAATGGCTTTTTGAGCTCCATCTCAATAGGACTTCTCTGGCCATGCTCTTTTTTTATTCTTCTTTTATCTTTGGGAGGGGCTTACCTAGGTTGGCTAGTCAAGCTGAAGTCTCATCTCACATCCATTCACTATCACGTTATTTGGGTATGTTCTTCACTTCATGTCTCAGCAGGGCACAGTCTTCTCTGTTGTATTTGCAGGCTATGGATGGTTTGGTTTCTACTGCTCCATACTTTTTCTCTTCCTGTACAAGAGGTTCTCTGTCTACTGAGGACTTTGGCTTTTTTGGAACCCTAATCCCCTAAGGTCATGGTCACATGCATCTTTTACTGTGGACTCTGTGTAATTAATGGAACTTCTCTCTGAATCCTTTTTCCTAGGTATTCTCTCAACCTTTTTGTTTTGCAACAGTTTTGATCTTGTCTAGGTGGCACTGTATTCCTTAATTTAGAGCTTTCATCATTTATCACAATGCCATGCTTCACCTCTTTGGGTCTTCTTACACCTTCTGGTGTAATCCTATTGTCTGGTCAGTTTATAGTTCCCTCTGCTGAACCTTCTTACTTCTTCCTTTCCTCTTCCACTTTTTTCACTCTTTTCTTTATCATCCTTGTACTTCTATCTTCTATCCAGCTATGTCAGCACTCAGGCTTCACATGTGAGTTTATTCTGGTCCCTTGCAGGACAGTCAGGACTTTCTTCATTGTAGCCTACCCCTGACCCATTCTGTTTGCTAATCCTCCTTAGAAGTTTATCAGCAAAAGTGGCATATTTATCACCACAGTCTCAGTACTGATCTTTCTCGTCCTTTGGTTTCCCATTTACCTTTATTTTTCATGTGGTTTTTTAACCAGAGTTGATGTATTTCAACTGCTGCTAATTGCCAGATGACTCTTTTGACTAATTTTAAAGTTTTCCTGTTATGTTGGATTTTTCCTTCTTGAGTCTTCCTTATTTTTCTAACTCACCTGACTGGGTTCTTAATGTTGTTTTCCATACTATTCCCTAAATCCATTTGAACCTTTGGTTTCCTTTTCCCTACACTGTCTATCCCTTAACATATATTTCTTTCTCCTTCTTACCTGTGGTCATCAGCGTTCTGTACGTGCCATCAATTGTTCCCACATTCATTTTCATTGCTTCTATATCCTTCTCAGTCCAGATTGCACTTCCATTTTTAAAATGTCTGCAGCACATGGAGTGATAGGGTATCACCCCTATATCTCTTATTTCCATTCTCAGTTTTATTCCTGTTTGTATCTCAACTGCTTTCTTTCTTATATTTTTGTTCCTTATTGTTATTTGGACAACACTTCATCCTTTCATGGAATGAAATCATTTCATGGAATCATTCTTCCACTCACAATTCTTCTCCTGTTACTCTCATTGGATACATCCAATGGCTTATCTGCTTAGTGTATTTTTCTTTGGATGGAGAAGCATGCCAACATTTGCAGATGTCCTCCTATCAAACCCTTTATCTAACTCATTTGTTAGCAGCTCACACTCATTGTTTGTTAGAGAATGTTGTTTGGGCCATCATGTGGCTATTTCTTTCTCATTATCCTCTAAACTGCCTTTGATCATGGTTTTTGACACATTATGCCATGTCTGACTAGGTAAGTACTTATTTTTTTCTCACCCACTTTTTACAATGCCCTCTAGTCCCTTACAATATCTCACTCAGTAACAAGTTTTGCCTACCAGAATATAGTTAACTAAAATCAGCACAGTGTAAAGTCATCCTGGCATGATAGCCCTGATCCATGGGATAAATGTTCCACAAGAACACTCAAGGTATCTTCACAGTGGTTAGTTTCTTAATCAAGGCTTGATCCAGGCCATGGCATTAGTAAAAAGATAGGAGGTTTCTGCCCATTCTCCATGCATAATTTAAAACTTGTATTGGCTTACTTTTAAAAGTAAAGTTATTGTGGTCACTTATTGTACTATCTTGTGTTGTGCTCCTCCAGATTTGCTACCGTGTTTTCATCCCTGTGTTTTTTCTACGAGAAGAGCATAGGAGTTCTTGCCACTCATCAGTTCCTAGCAGCTGAAGTGGTGGACCATGAAGGATGCTTGCTGAGTGTCATCAACTCCACTCAGTAGAGAGTAGAGTGATGGTGTTCTGTTCTTGAATTTCATCTCACCCCTCTGGTTATTTTTCCCCAATTACCACTACCCAGAAATCAAATTCCTGAATGGTCTGGTGTTGGGTTGGTGTAGGATCAGCTAAAATAAATCCCAATCAGTTGCAGCACAAATGTTATTTTCCATTCTGCTTCACTTAGCATGAGGTGAAAATGGTAAGGCTGTGTTCTAACTGGGGCCTGAAAGCTGACTTCCTGGTACCTCCTGATTTGAGACTAGAGTTCATTCTGACATACCTTAACCACACTACGTATATAAAACTTCCAAAAGCGTAACTCTTGTATCTTCCACACATCCTTTCCAGGCAAAGAGTGTACTCTGGTACAGATGAAGTGCAGTTTCCCATGAGTTTGCTGTTGTAATATTCCAAGGTGTAGGTTGTCACACATCATGGGTTCTCTCTAGGTGCTTTCTGGAAGGGAGTATATTTCAGTAAAATTATGCACTATTCTTCCCACCACCACTACTTGGGATTCTAGTGAGACATGAGAAGAAGTTATATGTTGTATCAGAAGTTAACGTTTTCCATCTCAGAAAGTGTGTTCCTCCTCTATTCACACCTTTCCCACCTTTCCTTCTCACTTTTTATGCATTTTGCCTTTTTGCTTAATCTCAAAATAACAGTTGAACAGCCAATATAGAGGGAACTGGCTGTTCTGGAAGACAGTGTCACACATCTATTAGTGGACGATTGCCACATGCTGATTTGCATGCAACAACATAGCAGTATCACACTGAAACATGTAAAATTAGTTAGAAGATAATGGTGAAGAAATAAATTTGCATATAGAGGGAAGTTCTGAATCAAGAAAGCCTGTTGTATGTGGAGGCAAATGTCTTTTGAAAATACTTTTTCTGTGTTGGAAAATGTTAACTATGACATGGTAGGTAAGTACCTAATGTGATAACAAGAATGTACTTCTACATCATATGTGTAGAAGAGATTGTTATCTATTGTAGGTAAGTGTGAGAAAGGATATCATAATTGTATATGAATTAATATTACAATTATTGAAGAGAGGGATGGTACTGTAAGTAATGAAGGTAATAGAATTACTGGATACAGATCAACATATGTTTCTGTTGTTAACTGAAGCATTTTTATGAATTAGGATGGAATATAGATACCTAAATGACCATTAACTGTTCAACAATAATCAGAGTTGTTAAAAAAAACTACAGGAACAGTAAACAAAAAGAGATTTTAAAACAGTTGAAACGTCAGATGTGAGCTCATGCTTAATTGAACTGCATTTTCTGTGGATAATATAAAGTGATATACCTTATCAACCGATTAATAAGAATCAAACATACATTGGCCCGATATAAGGCAGTGTTTTTTGCTAATAATTAGGCTTTAAAATTCATAGTTGCTTTATAATTGTGGCTGATCACAGGCCCCCTCTCCCTATTATGGCCTGTCCAATTCCTGAATGTCCAGATAGCATCTATCTATGCATGTACACCAGCTGTTCTCTCACTGTCATCACTAATTCTTGTAATTAATCCATCTGCAGGGTTTTCAGTTATAGTATTAATTTTGCTGGTGCATTAGTTTTTGACTCTGCTCATTTTGAATTTTAAAATAATTGTGTCTGCGAGTCTCGTTTTAGTGATTGAACCTTGTGCAAGAATGAGTAACCGCATTGTAAGATAGGGAATAAGAAAGTATCAGATTAACAAAGAATTACAATGAAATTATGATGCAAGTCTTAAAATTATGGTGGCATATAAAGCAGAAAATACAAACAATTATACTACTCCTAGAGAATTTGTTCTAACTGAAAATGACGTGGCACACTGGCAGAAACAAAAACTGAACTCATTGGTGCACATTCTGCAGGAATGGCATATAGCAGACTTAAAAAAGAACATTGTGACACTTTATTTACTTTTTCTTTCTTATGGCTTTTGAAAATGGGGATTACCATATAATTGAGATTGCCCTATAATCAAGTCAATATGGTAATTAGAAAAATGTATGTACAGAATTAACAGTAATTCGTTGCTGAGGTAACGTGTTAGTTTCCAAATCAGCACTTTGAATAAGATATGTTTCAACTTTAATTATTCATATCTTTTTTTTGTAGATAAAGCTAACTTTTGAGGATAGACAGAAATTACACCATGATGTCATCAATTGTCGCCGCACAATAGTAAAGAGTGGAGTGTTGAGGAAACCTCAAAATGAAAATATTGGGATCTTTAGAAGCACCTTACGAAGGTAAAAATTTCTGAAACTTATTCCACAGTCTTATTTATCTTAAAAAGACCATCATACTTTCTTTTGAACCTTTTTTTTCATCATACTGAATGTTCTTTTCTCTCCAGGATAAGCCGCAGCAGGCTTGAAAAATTACGGCAGGAGCTTGGTGATACCGATTCCTTCCGCCACAGCTACTGGTCTTTTACCAAAGTGCAGATTCCACTTAGTCTATTAATAATCTCTGATCAGGAAATGGAAATTGCTGCAACAAGAGTGTTTGCTTCCATTTTGTCTTATTCTGGCCTGTTAGAAGATGGTGAGCTTCATGATCTATTATATTAGCCATAAAAAATAAGAGAGAGAGAAATTAAAAATATTGTACTAGTTCTTAAAACTAATTTTAAGAGGTTTTTATGGATTATAATATATAAAGTGAGGATTTCAAGCATTTTGTCAATCATATTTTTCATTGTAAATAAGTAAGTTGTTAATATCACACATGCTGTAAGAAGGTGATTGGAGTTGGTTCAGTTAAAAATGATGTGGTAAAGCAGTGATTCCCAACCATTAGTCCATGAACTGATGCCTGTTTACAGGGAGGTTTCAGCCAGTATTTGTGTTGATTGAAAATAAAAATGTGTTTTAAATATAACTACTGAAATAGATTGTTTTACAGTGCAATATAAAAGTACATCGAAACTAATCTTGTTTAAAGTGCTATGTGAAATTTTGGAATCATAACTAAATGATTCTTACTTTGGAAAAAAAGTGTTTGGGAATGACTATGGTATCCTGAAGATTAACATATCAAACATTACCTGATCTTTGTAATAACTAAAGGTTTCCAGATTTAATATGCAGAAATAAGGTGTAATGAGTTGTTGCTGGTGGAATGAAAAACAATATATGGCATAAAGTTAAAGACAGACTGAAAACAAAAGCTTGTTCTAGTGAATAGATCTGTTGCGATTAAAACTGTGTAGTTAAAAATGAATTAAATTGTTTTGGAATAAAAATTGAATATAGGAAAACTACACTGAGGTAAAAGAAAATAAAACTATATTTTACTTGACCGTAGCAAAGTAAAAGATATATAAATAATCAGCAAGTTAAGTAGACTGAAACACAGATGAGACTTCTCAAGTGTATGTTTTGAGTCCTTCAAAAAAGAATGAAATCAGTTTAAAAATGCTGGAACAGCATTTACCATTCACCACCTCTTTATAGGTGAGCAAAAACTGATAAATGAAGAAGTAAAAAGTAGAAGATAACCTTAAAATAATACCAATGTGGATGCCTCAAAGAAGAGAAAGTTGGACAAACAAATTAATGAGAACGTTTGTGGTAAAAATCAATTTAAACGATCTTCTTGGAAAATATCCAAGTTGGCACTAAAGAACAAAGTATACAGTGTAATATTATCAGGTCTGAAAATGTCTTAAGGTATTAGATAATTATTGGTAAACAGAAATGAAAACTTTTTTTTTATAGTGAATTGAAAAATTGTTTTTGTGTGGATTGAAATTTCTCATTCTATGTGTTGTAATGTTTGAGATGAGATTTATCTAAGATCTGAAATCATTTGGTTTTTATTGTTATTTTTTTATGCAGTGAAGTTTATTTTTATATTATTTGAACATGAAGTGGTGTTAATGTTTTTGTTATTTATGAAATAATGTTCTATTATTTGTATTGTGATATGCTGAGAAAATTTGTGTTTAAGGTATGGAATATTATTAACTTGTGTGTTTTGTGACTCATGGAATAATATTCATTGGCATTGTGGTTCATGAAACTGTTCTTTTGTCTGTCATGTTTTTTGCAAATTAACACCTGTCCATAGACAAACAGTTGGGAACAACTTTTCTAATGAAGGAGAAAACAATAAATAAACAATATTCTCTATAGTTTATTAATGCTTCTTTTTAATATATGTTGTATAATTCTTTTTTATAATTGATAAAATTGTATTTTAAGAACAGTGATTAAAAAATTATTTTACTTTGCATAGAGAGAGCAGAATGGACTGGAAATACAGATCCCACACTTATGGCACAATTGATATTAGGTACTTGTATGAAGAAGGAAATACTATTAAATGAATTATTTCTTCAGTTAATCAAACAGACAACTGATCATCCAGGTAAAATTAAAGATTTATTTATCTACCTCAGAATGTTTTACGTAGTCAAGAAGTTTTGGTTTATATATAAAAATTGTAACTTTTAGCTTATTTTAATGTTAATCTCAAGTAGACATTACTTTATTACTGTCTATGAAACAAATGGTTTTTGGTTAAAAATACTGTACAGATTGAAGGCCTATGCACTTTTTAATTTTTGATTTCAAGTATTTATTTTTATCATTGTAATGCAGCTCAGTTTAGGAGTAAGATCATTACATTTTTTTAAGTATAAAATTTGTGTAATTTTGATTTTTGATTGCAGTTATTTGTCGCAGTTAGAAAATGTTGTGCATAGAGGGCTCATCCTGCAATAACAAATCGTAAATCTTACAAACTTGCTATTCTTTGCTCAAATGCTTAGATGATATATAAATGTGGTACATGTAAGAAGTTATGGCTTTCATTAATGTTTACAGCAAAAAGGTAGGTGTCAAAAGTAGTAGGAGCTTGAAGGGTCCTTCATCAACATGATTTTTCAGAGCTGCTAAATCTTGTGCCTGGATCTATACTTTAAGTATCTTGAGATGAATAAACTAACTGTTCAACAATACTTTTAGTATGTTCAACTGTGCACTGTTTCACTATACTGTTGTAGTTTTACATTCTTTTCAGTTGCTATCATTTAAAATCATTTTTGTGACCTATAACATTCATGGCCCCTTGAAAAAGGTGTATGCTAAAGCATCAGGTAGAATAAATAAACATTTATTTGAAGTTGTTTGTCATCTTTATTGAAAATAGTTAAATCTTGTCTTTGGAGTATCAACAAAGGTAAAAAAAATTGTTTCAAAGAGTTTATTTGGTCCTTGAGTGTGTTATAAATAAAATGTGGAAACATGGATATTAATGTTCATTTATATCATAAAGAAGTTGGTAAGATTTTATTTAAATACAAATTAATGATGAAGTTATTAATTGTATAAACCTAGTGGTGGTAGTATGCAAAATGTAGTGGAAAATCAAGAAAAATCCTTATTTATGAGGGATTTTGACAACCACACTTTCTTAAATAGTCTTGTTTAGAACACAAATATTTATGCATATTTGTAAAGTACGTATGTAAATTAAATTAATACATTAATTCTCATGTAGCTATTCTTGTATTAAAGAAAATCGTTCTTATGTATTTATTTACCTTCAGATATTAATATAGATTCATAGAATTTTTTGGTCTTTCATTGTTCAGGCCAGTTGATGAGTTCTGGTATTGAATAAAGAGTTTATTGGACACTTATTTCTGGAAGACAAATGGCAGATCTGAAATGCTATTTTTTACACAATACACAAATTAAGAATGTCTGCAGTTAAATTGGTTTTATAACAAAGGTGAAAATAAGAAGAAAAAAATCAAACTCAACTGGTGTAATTGGCATCTTGACACAGAACTTTTGCTAAATGTGGAGTTGTAAAAATTTAATTTTAAATATACCAATCATTGGCTATGCATTAAATTATCAGAAGTAAACAGAAACTGTGTATTTTGTTCTCAAGACATGAAAAAGGCTGCAGAAATTAAAATATTCATATTTAATGCTCAAATTTCAACGTTTTTTGGTTGGCATTCTCATTTTACAGTGGTTATGGTTGGCATCTCTGTATAATATACTTGGTACACCAATTTTGTATACTTATTGTTTCAGGTAATAATGTAGCTACTAAAATTAAAAACTCAGTTTTTAAATTAAATGTTTTTGGATAAGGGATATTAAGTACAAGCTTGTGAGCTGCAAATGCACAGGTTATACACTGTCAAAATTATTTTGCTTTTTTATTTGAACAATTTTTTTTGTCCACTTAGATCCCAACAGCCGTGTGAATCTTCGAAACTGGCAACTTATGGCTTTAGCCTGCAGTGTAGCAGCTCCCCCTGAAAGACGGATATTGAGCTATCTTCAGGCTCACCTGAGACGCTGTGCTATTGATGAAGTTACTGAGGAAGGCCAATTTGCTCAATTTTCAATTAAGGTAAGAGAATTACATTGTAGTGTTTTAATAACTAATTTTATGTGGAGAACTTGACAGGTATTAGTGAGATAATTTCAAATACAACTGCGATTTATTTCCTGTATATTACATACCTTTTTTATTTTCTTAATTGCTATATTGAGTTTACAATCGTTTGTGCTTTTAATCCTCTTGTTATGGGTGCATGTCACAACATTTTGGAGATGCAGTTTAATTAAATTCTAAATGTATTTTTATCATTATATGTGAGTACACTTGGCATCAAAAATAGCTAATGAATCAAATTTTATTATGATATAAGTCCTTAATTTTATAATGAAATATTTTTTTTAAACCCTTCAATCTCCCTTAGTACGAGAATTGTAGGATTTCCTTTCTAGGTCTTCCCTCTTTTTTAATTATTTACAACTTCTCTGAGAAGAATGGAATTTAATTTATAATATAAATATCACTAAAACGAAGCTCAATGTTTATAGCCTTCAATCGTATCTGTTTACTGAGCCATAAACTTGAAAATAAAATACACTTGCCATGTCCACCTTTTGTATCTTCTCATTCACAAATTACTAATAGTTGTCTCTGGTGTATTATACATTATTATTTATAACCAATAAAAAAAAAACAAAGTTTAATCTATCAAAAGCCTTTTTATAATGTTTTTTTTTTGTTCAGACCATTGTTCGTTTTGCTATAATTTTTAAACTTTTTCTCATGGTATTCATAGGTTTTAAAGGCTGCATTGTTAAAAAGCCTGATAACTTATGCTAATTATAAGATATTGCTTGCTTTATATGTGTTATTACTGTGTGTTATTAAATGGATTTTTAAATAAGTAACCATTATGTAGTTTAGTAGTATTGGGTTGAGGAATAATTCGTGAGCATTTTTACAAGTTAAAAAATATTTTCATAAATGAAACGCTTTCGCAAAATATTTCATGTCATTTGGTAGATAATTTTTTGCTCTAATAGATGGTGTGTTTGATTTTCATATGTCTTTAATATTTGCTTTCATTTTCAGCTCATTAAATGGAATGTCAAGTGGACAAAACCGAGCATTTTCGACACCATCTGCTTTTCACATTTAATTTCTTGCAATTTCGTTTAAAACAATGCATACTATATACTTAGGTATTACATGAAATAAAGTATCATAATAAATGTTTTGGGTGTAATGTGTTCATGCATTGAAGTATTGTATAGTCTTGCATGTAATGCTTGAATGAAATTATTTAAAAACGCTCATGAATTATTCCTCAATCTAATACAATTAGTATGAAACATTTGACTTAAAGTCCATCAACAATTGACAGTATAAAAACAAGAGGACTCGGGTAAATACTATATTTCTTCCTTTTCATACGAGTTATTTAGTTGTATTTATCAAAGTAAGTAAAATATAAAAGTTAGAAACTCATTAGGTTAGATTAGTAAGACAAGGAAAAATAATAATAATTATAAAAATTCTTCTTAAGGTATACTCATGAACAGCTCTTCCATTATGTAATTCAGTAGCAGTTGTCCTAGTTAATTCTTCTTTTGCTATGGTTTGTTTTCTGTAGTTTTTCCCAAGATGATTTATCTTTGTTTATTATTATTTTTTGTATTTTCTGAATTCTTTACTCTTTTTAATGAATTCTTAAGTTTGTGCCATAACCTCTGATATTCTTCCAGTTGCTTCAAGTACCCCTTACACAGTCTTCAGGTTAAGGGGTCTTGACTGAGGATTTTTGGCCAACGTTCATTGGAGAATCGATCATTATATGAGTTAACTTTCTTCCCTCAGTAATGTTCAGCTTCCTTTGAATCTTCTGAACCTGTTCTTGACAAGGAGAATTTTGACATCCTTTTTTTCTCCACCTAATTATTCCTAACCAAGTCTCTCCTGCAGGATCTGCTGGAATAATTCAACTTTTTTGGGGATTATTTCTCAGGTGTGTTCAGTTTTATCCATTTCCCCAATTTTGTACGATCGTGTTCCTCCTTGTTATATGACATCTTTCCTTAAGAATATTTTGTTTTTCCTTCTTTATTTTGACATCACGGTTGATGCTGAGCATTTCATTTCTCAGTCGAGAATGGATGGTAGTATGCTTCACCTTCTATGGGCTATTGATCATTATACTTTGACTGATCAACCTTTTCTAAACTTCCAGTGGTTGGAGTTACTTTTCTCTGTGTGGGGCAAACCCTGAAAATCCTGTCTGCTTACCTCATGCACAATTTATTTTACCTACGTCTTACCCTTATAGCTCTTCTATTATACTGGTCTATCATACCCCTTCTTTCTGAGGCATTCTACTGATATTCAAAAGGTTTTTGGGAAATACATTTTCCTTCATTACTTTCACATTGGTACAGTTGTCCTCTTCAGCCCTATCCCTTCACAAGTGGTTTCTTTACTGTTTTCACAGGTTCATCTACCTTTCATTTATCTTTGTCACTTAGAGATGGCTCCTTTTCTTTTAAGTCTGTTTTTGGAGGTATTCCCGAGCCTTTGGAATCATGTGTAGAATCTGTAAGACAACATTCAACCCTTTCATCTTTGGTTACTTGTTTGTCTGATCCTACTCCTATACCCTCTTCTATTTCCTATCTAGCACTTTCCCATTATTTACCAGTTCCTACCACTAAGGGATTAACAAGTGGTCATGTTTTTCTATGTCAGTTTCATCATTGTCGACTCTTCCAGTGACTATCTGATGGATTCTGGTCTATCAGGAGTGCATATGACCAGTTTTGTTCCCCAATGTGGGAATTCACTTCTGATCCTTGGGTGATCAAATTTTTGTTGAGACTTTTCATCTGTTTCCTCTCTACACACCTCATTGTCTCGTGTATCAATATCCTTCCCATTACCTGCTACCAATCAGTGTCTATCCAAGACTATGCTGGCTCTTCTATCACAGAAGGATATCTGTTCTGTCATCCAGCCTTCCAAATGTTTCTACTCAAGGCTTTTTTTGTAACCACTAAAGAAAACTAGGGCCTGGTGTTCTATGATTGATCTATCCCACCTCAACCAGTTTTTAAATCTTCATCATTTTGCCATAGAGTAGTTTATCATACTATGGAGGCCTTTTCTCCAGAACTGGGAATGACTAAGATAGATATCTCAAATTCCTATTTCATTATTCATTTTCTCATTTGCCCATATGCTATCCTTGGTTTGTCCACCACAGGATTGTCTATCAGATTTGCACCTTGCATTTTAGGCTTATTTCAGAACTGTATGTCTTTTGTTGAGTAGTCAAGCCTTTGCTTGACTTCTGCATACTCATGAGTTGCATTTACACCACCATGTAGATGACTGGCTCCTGTAAGCTCATTCTGAATTATAACACACATATATCTGATAATAAAAGAAGTATCTGGTGTGGTTGGACTCTCAAGCTAGAAAAGTCTTTCCTTTTATCCATTCAATAATTTACTCATTTCTATGTGTTTTTCAGCATACAGCTCAATTGGACCCAACCTTTTCCACTTAATCTCTGTCTGATGGAACATTTTAACTATCCATGCCCTTGTTGCTCCCTCTCTGTCTGCTTGTCAGGTTCTATTGCTTTTTGAGGACTTGGATGTTATGGAAGCACTTATCCTCTTGGGTCAGGCATATATGCATTCTCTTCAGTGAACTCTCAACAATCAATGTAACCTTGCTTGGGATTCCTTTTAGATGACCTATGTTGATGGTTGAACAAGGATAACACTTGGTTGAACAACAACAACACTTCCTCCACTTCATCCAGATTTGCATCTCTTCAAAGATACTTCTCTCCACAGTTGGGGGGCATGGATCAATCAGCAGGAGGCTTCTGAATAATGATATCCATCCAAAGGGTCTTCCCATATTAACATCTTGGAGCTTCCGGTTGTAGAACATACATTTAATTATTTTTTTCTGTTGTACAGAACCAAATCATCTTGAACCATTCGAACAATTCTACAGTGGTAGCTTATATCATATCAAGGGGAAATCCTTCCCATTCTCTTTGTGGTCAAACATTAGAACTCCTCTAATGTGTTTACATGCTGGGGTTATCTTCTTGCATGTCATGTTCCAGGTGCTTTCAATCACTTGGTTGATTTCCTTCCTAGACCAAACAAGGCTTATCCCACAGAATAGTTTCTCAATCCTCATATTTTCCTGTGGCTCTACAATCAGTGGGGTACTCCTCATCTGATGCACTTGCCATTTTCTGTAGTACAAACTTTTTTTTTTTTTTTAGTCTCTGTTTCATTATTTTAAGGATCTGACAGTAGATGCTCTTAGTGAGGACTGGAACAACTGGCACCTTTAATATTTATCCTTTCATGTGACTTCACACTTTGGTCATCAATAAATATACATATCATGTTTTTCTGATTGCTCCTTACTGGCCACCACAACCTTGGTTTTGACATGCCATTCATATTCAAACTACCCTTCTATTGCCTCTTCCTCACACTTCTTCCATACTCCATCAACGTTGGTCACCATTCCTTCATCCAACTTCATGTCCAGCATTTATCAGGTCCCTGGCAAAGAGATCTAGTTGTCTAAAAGTGTTATTTCCCTTTTGGTGTGTTTAATTTACCATTTTTGTCTTGAGGTTTATCGGTGTAAATGGATTATCTTTATTATTGGTCTTTGAGTCAGTGTTTTTCCCTTCTTGGCTTATAGTTCTTCTTCTTACAGATTTCTTCATCTGGTTGTTCAATTTTGGGGCTTCTGTTTTCACAGCTGGTGATCAAGTAGCTTTATTCAATAGTTTTTTCTTGGCACCATTTGTCATTTTACTCTATCAACCCTTAAAGCTGTGGTGAGGTTGTAACATTATTTTTGTAATTTAGATTTTCCCTTTCAGTAACATGTTCCTTTTAGTTGAAGATCCCACTGAGTGGCAGGTGTTGCCTGTCCAGGTATTCTACCTGTTACTCAAATCTGCATTGTATGGCCAAGATGTATACCCATGGCCAATATCCCAAACTGTCAAGATGGGATGTTTCACAAGATTACTACAAGGTTTCTTTGTGATACATCTGCTTCATTAATATGTTCTGAACCATACTAGTGAGTATGGCCACTACTCTATGTACATTGCCTGGATTGACATGGGTAAAGCAAAGAGGGATAACTTTACATTGTTGCTCTCTCTTAGATTGAATACATCAGGGGTGATCTGCTTTTCACCTGTTGCACTGCTTCTGGTGTTTATGTTCCTTTGAACTCTCCTTTGCATTTTTCCCCTCTTGTTCTTCTAGTGGCATATAAGAATTTGTTACTTTTCAATTCTGAGCCACTTGGGTGGTGGACCATGGAGAAGCCATGAATATGATCATTTCCATTCAGTCAAGAGTAGGGTGGTGGCATTCTGCAGGTGTAGGTAGCATTTAGTTCTCCAATCATCACTTCACCTCCTTGTGCTGGGTTCTAGAAGCTGACAATGCACCCAGCTTCTGTGCAGTTCCATCAGAAGAGTGTTGTTTCAAATATTTTCATTTTCTTGAAGCATGGTGGGACATGGAGGATGATGATGTGTTCTAACTTCTGTGCTATACCTTTCAGGGAATGATATTGAGCATATTTCATGAAAAGAAGTTCTACCTCTCTTCATTGGGTCCTGGAGATTGATGCTATGCCCAGCTTCTGTGCAGTCCTATACTGAAGGTATTGTTATATATCTTTTACTGAAGTGACCCAATTTCATGCATTGGGACCAAGAGGAAGATTTTATGCTCCAAATTTTGTAGTCCTATCTGGCAGATGATGTTGCTTTGTAGAACATCTGTCACATTGCAGTTTACCCCTTTGATTTTGATCTCTTGTCCTACCATCACCTTGATGTTGATTCCCAGTGAGTGGTTTTTAGATTAGAATTGTACCAATCAACATAAATTCTCATCCATGTGTTGGTTGTGATTACTTATCCTTGTTCCAATTTCATGGTTTTTCCTCATCTGTGTGGTGGGTCCCAAAAGTTGATGTTATGTACAAATGCACTTTCACTTTTAGTTAGTACTCTCTGGAGGATGATATGGATTAAGATGGTGGTTTTTTTTGTAGTACTCTGTCTCAGAACTTCCCCTACCTGAGGCTGCTGTTGTATGATGGGACTCCAATCAGTCTGGATCTAGTTTGATGTGGTCTGTTTAGATAAATTTAAACAGTATGTAATTTAGTTCTACTCAACTTGAGATGAAGATGGTGTGGTCTTGCCTCCTATTTTGGGTCAGAAGCTATCATCCCAATGCTACTTGGTTTTGGACTGGAGTTGACTGTTTGCATGGTATGCCATACTTTATGGAGCATATTCATTTTAGCTTTTGTCACTGTCCTGACTAGAGGTGGGTCTTCTACAGTCTTTCTTCACTGATATTGAAATTCTAATACATTGTGGTTCAGATCCAAACCTACCTGCTATTTCTTTTGATTTTGGTTGTGCTTCTACAGCTTTCTGCCTGTGTATGTGACATCTGTTTACACACTGGGCAACATAGTATACCTGGTACAGAAGTGGTGTGGTCTCCCACATGTGTTTTTCTTCCAGTGGGAAATACACTTCATGGACAATACCCTCTTCCTATTCAATGTGGAATTCATATACTGAAAATATATTTCCAAAAGGTACTTGCTTTCTCTCACACTTTCCCCTCTCTAAAGTAATGCTTCATTTCTGTCTAATCCCAAAGTGATAGTTTAGTAGAATCAAATGAAGGAAATCACGTGCATTGAGAAGGTGTGTTACACTCCTGTTGGTGGAAGGCTGTTACATAATGATTTACTTCCAAGACACAATAAACCAAGTTGATCATTGGGTATGTGGGAGCTCAAGGGTTGTGATATGGGAAAATATTTTTACATAGAAAGGGCAGCACTGAATGAAAATAACTGTACATGCTAGTGTAGATAAGTATTTATCAGTTACATCAACCAAGCCCTTAGCGAGAATGTTAATTGAACTTATACTTACATTTGAGTTATTTTTGTGCTTCCAATCTTCATTACATTATTGTTATCAGTTTTTTGTGATAATCAACTCAATCATCTTATCATGTTATTCACTGAACATTATGTTTTTCAGTCTTTAACTCGCACCTTAGAGACTAGAGGACGAAAATGGCCTCCATCTTCACATGAGATTGCTTTTACCATTAGCCGTCATTCAATCCACACTCGTGTGTATTTCCTTGATGGACAGTACCTGACTGTAGACTTTGATCCTTGTGCTTGTATGGAGGAGGTAGGGAAATTTGAAATTCTTAAAATTCACTAGGAAACCTTTTTAAAATGTAAGTACATTTTACTATAAAATTTGATAATTATAATAGTTGCATTATGTATCATTATATGTTTTATTATTGATGTCTTGTTAGCAAGTGTTATTGAGCTAACCTTTCCTTTCTTCTCTCACAAGCAACACCCTTTCTTGGGCTTTAGCTCAGGATCATGGGATGATAGTTGATTTATGGTAACACTGCACAACAAATTTTTTGAAAAGTTTTGCTTCCTGAAACGTTTTTACTGGTTATAACAGGTATCTGGTGGGTATGCACAAATATAGTTTTGGTTTTGCTTCATCACGTAGGAACTCTGAGAAATAGACAGTTAACTGTTTACTGGCAATAACGTATTTAATTGCATTTATGTTTCTAATACACTATTAAGTTCAACATAATTAAAAGTGTTTTGCTCCTGATTTTCGTTTCTATTCAATGTCTGGTGCATCACATTGCAGTGTCCAATAGTAGTCAGCAAGCATTGATGGATTTCAGTTGCCCTGATATCGTTTTTCCATTGTAGCAATGTCCTGGTGAAACCTTTCACCGTGTTCGTCACTGACTGCACTGAAATTTGCGGGGAAGAAGTCTAAGTGTGAGTGGAGGAAATGAATCTTGAGTGACATGTTGCACTTCATTGTTTTGTATGCTTTGAGAAGTTTGTCTACCACCTTAATGTAATGTGGGGCTCTGTAATTGCCAAGAAAATTATCAACAACGTCTTTAAAGGCTTTTCAGGCAATCTTTTCTAACCCAACTAAAAGATCTTTGAATTGCTTGTCACTCATAACATGTCTGATCTGAGGACCAACAAAAATGCCCTCTTTGATCTTGGCCTCAGTTATTCTTGGGAACATCTGTCATGAATAACAAAACCTTTGCCTTATTTGTTTATTTCTTTCACGAAATTCTTCATAAGTCCCAGTTTTCTGTGAAGAGGAGGCAAAAAAGTCTTTGCTGGGTCAACAAGCAGTTCATGTGCCACATTTTTCCATCCTGGAACTAACTTTTTATGGAGTGGCCAGCTCTGTCTAGAATAATGTGACTCTTTGGCACAATAAAACAGATGAAACAACAGTACTTTGTATAGCCGAGCTGCAATCCCAGTAACAGAGCAACAACTTTCAGATCTCCACAGATATTCCAGTTGTACTTGCTGTACTGAATGTGCTTCAGCAGCATTTCCATGTTCTCGTAGGTTTCTTTCATGTGTGCTGCCTAGCCAACAGGTATTGAAGGATGAATTTTGTCATTGTGTAACAGAACAGCTTTGAGGCTTGAATCAATAAAGAGATGCCACTCTTGTGGGTTATGGTCACAACCCAAAGCAGAGAACAATCCTTCTGTGTCAACACAGAAACAGAGACTGTCAACTTGTGCAAAGAATGTGGTTATATCATCTTGGCGGTTTTGAAAAACAGAAATTTTCGTACCTGGTGACAGCAAACACCATTGCTGCAGTCTCGAACCCAGCAGTTCGGCTTTTGCTTTTGACAGACCCAAATCTCTGACCAGATCATTTAATTTGACTGTGTTGTGAGATGTGGATCGCCTGAGGAGCACGGTTCAAATTCCAGATCAATGTCACTGCCAGTTCCCTGCATTGCAGTTTCATCATCTGGTTTGTTTAAGGTCCATTCCTCTGGTGGTTTCGGAATTAGAGGACTGTCGTCATGTGGCACAGGTCTCATTGCTGAAGGCAGATTAGGGTATTCAATTGACTTCTTGTTTTTGGCAGAGAAACCAGACACATTAGTCAAACAGAAGGAACAATTTGTCACATGGTCTTTCTGTTCTTGCCATATCATTGGGACAGCAAACGGCATTGTTTTTCAAGTTCCTCTGAGCCAAGCTCTCAGACAAACAGCACATGTCGCACAACAAATGTGAGGCACCCATTCCTGGTCTTGATCACCAATTTTACAGCCAAAGTACAGATGATATGCTTTCTTCACAAGAGCAGTCATTGAGCATCTCTTATAAACAAGCGTATACTTGCCACAAATGGAGAAGAATGTATTGCTGCTGTTACGACATTGATGAGACAAATTGATCAACACCAATCGTCCTGTAAAATGTCTATGATATCTAACTTACTTGTTACAGTGTTACTGAGGCAATGCTATATTCTGAAAAAATATGTACACACTATAAGGTCTATATTAATCCAATGAGCAGCATCTGTGTATACAAGCCACTTTTATAGCCTGCTGAGACAGTGTCAAGCTGGCTTTAGCCTGCCCAGGCATGCCCGGCTGCATACTTCCAGAGGACAGCTTCCAACCTGGCCTGATTTCATGCCTGGACATGCCCAGACTGCACAAAACATTGTTCATAAGTCTCTTACAGAAACGAAAATTTTTGAACACAAATATAAGAAAAAACATAACAAAACTGAAGATTTCAATGAAACAGTACATGATGGGTAAATTTGGATGTAATTTTCATGATCACCAACCAAAAATCTTCAATGTTCAATAAGCAAAAACTTTGTTGTGCAGTGTAATTACTTTAGCCTGGTATGTGAGCCCAAACATTTGATACATGAGATAGTGCTTTGCAAAACCATCCAGTAAAGGCACTTTTTACAACTCATATTACCACATGTGCACTCATATATATTATCTGTAATTAGAATAATAACATTTATTATAATTTAGTCAAGATATTTATTGGTTTTTATTTTAGTTGAATGTTGATAGTTGTTTTTTCAGTAATGGAGTATCCTATTGCTCTCCAATTGTTTAACTCCTTTCTACAGGTTTTAGAAAAAGTGAAGATGAAAATTGATTTAAGACCAGATGTTCCAGGATATGCTTTGTATGATGTAATTGGTAATTCAGGTATGAAGTCACTTTGGAACTAAACTGTAAAGACTGTCTTAGTAATGTAAATTGTTTAATTAGTGCAGATGTTTAGTTGAAGTGATTTAAACACCCATTGTATTCATTATTGGTATTTTTTCTGTTTTATTATTCAATAAATGGAGTAAGAACACTGTCTTTTTTTATTTGATAACCTTTTTATTTTTACGAAGAATGAGTTTAATTTAATTATAAAAAAAATAAATTTCAAGATGTTTTTTCAAAACAATTTTATCCAATTCATTATTTCAAAGTAATCATTTGAAGATTTACATCTGTGTCAAAATTACGTGTTAAGACTGATAACTGACAACAGTAAGAACAAAATTTAACAAGTTATGATCACATTATGAAATGTTGGAGAACATATGAATATGATGTGTTTATTGATGCACAGAACGAGCTTTACAACCAAGAGAAAAAGTTGCAGATGCTATATCAAAGTGGGAACAGTGGAATAAAGCACAAGGAAAAAGTGTAGTTTCCAAACAGCACCATTTTATCTTAAAGGTAAATTGTATAGTAACTGTTTTTTTATTATGAAGCATTATGGTTTTCTGTAATTTATTTTTTAAAATATACTTACTCATCTTGGATTTCAACCCAAGACCTGTCACATGCCAGGCAAATGCCAACTTAGCTGAAGTGTTTTACCTAAGAATACTTCACGTGCAGCTGATATAAGCACTCTTTATTTTATTTAGTGATAGTTTTAAATAATATGCTATAATGAGATTGTTTTTCTTTAATATTTTGTGTAATATTTTTACTATGCTGATTTCAAATGCTGTAGTTTTACTGCCATTTTATTAATTATGATTTTTTGATTTAGAAATACTGTTTTCCTGGAATTTAATTAATAAATATCTTTTTTTTTGAAATGGGAATAACAAATGTATCACATTTTATCATATGCATACAATGTTTGAAGAATTTTATCTCATACGTAAATAAATAATTTAAAATATAATTTGCTGTGGGGCATGTATGTTTAAAAATATTTCAGGATTTTTATGAAACTTTCAACATACATTCATGAAATAGCAAATAACTAAACCAAGTTTTTTGATGGCTGTTTCTCTCAAACAGTTAGTATAACACAATTTAAAAAAACGTTCTACAGTTAGTTACCTTTATATGTGTGGTATACAGAAATGAACTGTAAGCTCACTGAAGTAAAAGTTAATGAGATAAAATCACACTATCCACCTGTAATATAAAGGGCAGTTGATGTGTTAACTCTTAAATGTGCAGTTATTTCCAGTACTGTAGCATAAAATATAAGTCAGAGTATTTTGATAAATTGTTATTTCTAAAAATACCTTTTTCATTTCACAGAAACACTTATTTCTAGATTCATATATTAACTTGAATGACCCTGTGGAAAAAGAATTACTCTATTACCAGGTGGTGCACAATATTCAGCATGATCGTTTTCCAGTTACACACCAGGAAGCTGTAAGTGTTTTACTTAATATTTAATCATTTTGTATAAATAAATATAACAATATTTTTAAACTTTGTAAATTTTTACTTAATGAAAAAAAGTTTCCTTCTATATAAAACAATTAATACAAGTTTCTGTATTATTAATTTGTGAATATGTTTGAAGAAAATCTTGTATTTTTACATTAATACATTCTCTGTAATTGATTATACAGATGTCATTTATTTAACCACTCAGTATAAATTAACTAAAATCAGGGATTCGATTCCCTTGGTGGACTCAGCAGATAGCTCGATGTGGCTTTGCTATAAGAAAACACACACACAATACAAATTAAACATTTTTATTAGCCTGCATATCTTTTATATTTTGTTTATGAGGGGAATTTTATTCATTAAAGATGAGTAATTAACTCAAAACTGTATCTTCACCTGCATAATTATGCTTTTTACTTTGAAAATTCTCACACCTATTTATGTGGATTTTGAAGAATCATCATTTATTTGTTGACAACCTTACTTGAAATTTTATAAGGAGTAACATAAGTTATTTAAAATTATCAGGTATAAATACAAATTTTTTCCACAGTTATATTTTTTACTTCAGCCAAGTTTTCCTTCATATTTATCCCACTGTTTTGAAATGTTCTTGATTTAAACTTTATACATTGGCCTTTTAGCCTTTTATGTTTTATTTATATATTGTACATCATATTTGACTGAGACATCTACTTTGTTTTGTCATTTGAATGGTGTCTCTACCTTTCTGTGCCAATTTTTCTGATTATTTTAAATAGTTTCCCTTATGTTTTTCTCCACTCATTATATTTTGACCACATCTGATAACATGTACATCTCTGTTACATGATATGGATATCTATCATTCTAATGCTTGTGTACTATTTTAAATAAAAGTGAAACAGAGCAATTGATTTTCATTTGCATCTTTCCATTTTATTGCTTGCCTTTGTAGTTGTACAATTCATCTTTCCATGTGTTTCATGAAAATCTTACAAGAATGCAAATATATTATTTTTTCTGCCTGTGTGCATGTTTTTTGTAGTAGAGCCTTATTAGGCTATCTTCTGTATCTACTGAAGGGAATCAAACCCCTGATTTTAATATTGCAAACCTGAAAACTTACTGCTGTCACATGTATAAATAGTGTTTCAGGAAAACTTTTGTCTCTTATCATCCATTCCCCACTAGTACAGACTGTAAATTTTGCATTTCAGAGAATTTATTGTCAGACAGAAATAAATTAGTTTGATACTAATACCCAATAGCAAATACTGTAAAGAAGAGGAGTTCCAGTCATAATTAAACATGGAAGATTCATGAAATCAAAAGTGCATAAGTTTAGTTTCATCAATAAATGTTTGATTTAAGTAATATTTATTTGAAAATGTAATTATTACATTATTATTTTTGGAGAAAAGTATTTTGTGTACAAATCATGTTTCTGACTAATTTAGTTTTTTAGAATACAATTTTGTTGTTAATAAAAATGTTTTACTTCTTTAAATATAAAAAAACTTGTATGTTATTTTCAAACTATGGTGTTTTTTAATTTTCTTTAGCTTATGTTGTGTGCCATAAAAGCACAGTTGGAAGTGGGAGATTTCCAGGAAGGTCTTGCAGATTACCGGTATGTGCTATATGGATTAATAGCTTTATTCTCACTTCTATGATAGTAAGAGTTTTTTACAGTGACAGTTGGATTGAACGTAACTGATTGAGAGATATTTTAGGTTAGTTTGAAATTATTGTAAATATTATTAAGTTGATTATAACTAAATGGATATTAAATGATGCTGGTTTTTTTTTTTCAAATATTTTAGCTATCAAACTGTGACCTTATTGTATTAAATATAACTTTTAAAATTAATAGATAAATAATTTCAAGAAATGTATACTCATCATTCTACAGCAAGTCTACAGCTAAACTTATTTCAAGAATTTGTTACCTTAATCTAAAAAAAATTAGAAAGAAGTTTGTTTCATGCAAACATTTTCATCCCTTCCTTTTCTTTGGTTTGTTTTGAATTTCACACAAAACTATACGAGGACTATCAGCACTAACTGCCCCTAATTTCTAATTTAGCAGTGTAAAAGTAGAGGAAAGGCAGCTAGTCATCACTACCCACTGCCAACTCTTGGGCTACTCTTTTACCAATGAATAGTGGGATTGACCATCACTTTGTAATGCCCCCATGGCTGAAAGGGTGAGCATGTTTGGTGTGAGGAGCATTCAAACCCATGACCATCAGATTACAAATCAAATACCTTAACCACCTGGCCATGTCAGGCTCCCCTATCTTTGCAAGAATTTTGATTGAACTATAATATTCTGCTGCAACACATATACCTAAGGCATGATTACGTACAAATATACTAATCAGAAAAAAAATATGTAATCACACTGCTGCTGAAAGTAACTTAACAGTGCATCACAGGTTATTTCCAAAGGGAGCAAAAATAAGTTTAAGTTTAAATGTTTGCCAGAGATGTTTTTTTGTCAATAGATTAATGCCACAATTTAATAATTCAAGTTCAGAATTTAATCTAGTATTATAAATAGCATTCTGTGTTTGAAGGTACATTGTGTTTAATTTTTATTAGTGTAAACAAAAGACTATGAGCAAACAGTTAGTAAAACAGGATGAGTGTTGAAATCGAAATAAAGCATTGTTTAATATTTGGATATTTTTTATAACTGAGTTCAGGAGCATTATGGCAGATTGCCTTCCACCAAGACTGCTTACAACCATTCCACCAGAATCTGTGGTGATACAACATCAGATCCTTGCTGGAATGGATGTTGACCAAAGCAAACAAGCATTCTTAGCTCTAGTACAGTCATGGCCTCTCCACTGGGCAACTATATTTGAAGTTACGGTAAATAATATATTTTAGAATTGAAATACAGAAACTTATGGAAAATAGTTTATATACTCTATATTTTTTAATATCATAAAAAGTGTAATTAAAATATTTGGTAAGATGCTATTAATACCAGAGAGTTTTTTTTTCTGGGAAAGCAGAAATCATACCATTACTGAATTTGCTAGATAAAAAAAATATATATATATATATATATATGCTTATTTTTAAAGTAAATCACACATTATAAGATACTTTTTCCTAACAAATTAACAAAAAATAAATTATTAAAAGCTATAATACATTTGAGGATTACCACTGACTGTTAAATGAAATGGAAGAGGAATGTTAAAGCCTTATACTGAGACTTTCTTCAGGTCACTGTAGGTACTTGTGTCATGTCTTATAAAGGTAAGAGTAGTATTGCAGTAAAGCTCCATGCTGTATAAATATATCTAATGTGATGACTGACGAATGTTGGCAGTAAGACTGCGATGCCATAGTGTTATTATGGGCTGTATTTTATGTGTATAATGATTAATAAAATAAAGAATTGGTTATTTTGATGGGATTTTTTAATGGCTTAATTTTACATGCTTTTTGGATGCATGAAACAACAGTCCATATTTTAATACATTTCTGATGTCTATATGTATTTCAATACTATACTTGCAATCAACAAATAAATATCTTTTGAATAATTTGCAGTCCAAGCATAACTGTAAGATTACTTACATGTAATGATTTCTTTCAGCAATCGTACACATCATCTTGGCCAAAGGTTCTATGGCTTGCAGTTGATCAAGTGGGAATCCACTTATTGGAACTTCGTAGCAGGGTAAATATGACTTCTCATTCTAAAATATTACTTGTAAAAAGTGTTTAAAAGAAACACATAAATTCAACTGATCACATTAAGTTTTTAAAGTAAAAAAATAATTTTGTTTTTACTTGCTAAATTAAATAAATATCAAATTGGTGAAATTATACCATGTGGTATACCTGATAAAATTAGAATATCATTTACAAGCATCATTACACAGCATACATGTTTGACTAAAAGAAGGAAGCTCACTACTGATGTAAGTTATGTTTTTTAATTGCTATCCAAACAAATCAGTAACTTGTAGATATTTCAATGATTTATTGTACTATCACTATAATTCAGTGATAAGATATCCTATTATTTTTACCATGTGATATTCTATCACTCTTTTGTCTTATACACTTAAAACTAGAAGAAAAGATTTTTCATCTTCTAGGATATAATTAGTTTTCTTGTACACTGATATCAAAGAGAAATATATATTTGTTCTAAGCTCAGGATTCATCAGATTTTTTTAAAATGAATTGTTGATAATTCTAATGTAAATTCAGTTCACTATTAAGACTTGTATATTTCAATAGAGCATTCTGAGTACCTGTGAATATGAGAACATTATCAACTACAGTCCTTCACAAAACTCTCTAATGATTGTAACAGGATCTGGTCGTAAAGGCTGCAAGTATATTTTCACCACAAATCATGTAAGATATTTTATAAATATACTTGTTGTCATTTAACTTGCACTATTAAAACGTCTTCTAAATAAAATAAAGTAATTTAGATATTCTTGAGTTAATACAGTAGAATATGATCAATTATCTAAATTATGTTATTACTGAATCAAAGACTTCTTTATTATATGTATTTTTTAACTTGTAGTGCTGAACTTTAATTTGACCTTTGTAATTCTGTTCTCTCAGTTCTCAAAAATAATAAGTAGTGCTAATATCATATTACTAGAGTTCACATTTTGCTTTGTTTTACATTTTTTAAAAAAAAGATCTTCCAAAATGAAGGATGAAGTGAATAAAAATTTCATATGAAGACTTTTCTGTTTGTCCAAATATTTCTTCTAAATCTACACAAAATTGAATATAGAAATTCTTGTAAAACCTAAATATCATATTTTGCTACAAAATTTTATAATTCACAAGTTGTTCTTGCATATACATGCAATTTCACATAGCTGTAACTAATACAACTAGTATTTCTGCTATTTGGTACATAGCATGATATTGCTCAGGATATTATGGCTGGTTCAATGGGAGTTGGCTTAAATTTTGTAGACTTCTGAGCATCTATTGATTGTTCTATATGTTGTACTACTTCGCTTGTACCTGGTGATGAAGATTTGAGCAACTTAGTTCATTCTCCTGCCTATGACTTCCAGTCATTACCTTTTTGATAAATGTATTAAGTCATGTAGGAATGTTTTATCATTACCTTTCATTTCTTTTCATTCTATTCCTTCCCTGAACCCCTTGAATTATTTTGGATCACAGCAGTTTATTTAGGAACAAGTTAAGTTTGTATGTGTGTGTGTGGGGAGGTGTATACCTCGATTCCAGTATACTTTGGACAACCCTCCTCTGGGTTAATTTGGCCTCTCTTGAATTCTTCTCACCTTTACATCACTGTGAGATCCCAGGAGATGGTTGGACTCTAATTCCTTCGTGGTCAATTATAGTGTTTTCCAACTACTTATCTCTAGTGTCATACATCTTCAAACAAGTGGGCACTCATTTATGTGATCACTGGTGTAGGTCATTGTTTAGGCCTTTTGTGTTGGGCCTCAGGCTTCATATTCATACTTTGGTTCATCATATTCTGGATGCTCTGTACCACATGGCAGATTGTTTATCTCTGTTCAGTTGGGGTTTTTCCATATGATGGGTTGCACACACATTCCTTCTATTGTGACTACTCACATTGTTTATTTCTGGTATCCTTCCCAGTCCTGCGACCATTATTCAATTATCTTTATGCTAGGATTTGCTAATAGATTCGCTTAGCCACTTTTGCTTCCTTTAACTTGATTTATTTTGTCTCTTCCTTGCATATATTCTTTGTATTCATCACCTCATTTTATCCCTGGATGCTCATTTTTCTTCATCTATTGAAGGACGTCTTTGGTGCCAATATGTGGACCACTCCTCATATCTTTACTACTTATTATCTTCATTAACTGATCATTTCTTGCTTTGGGGGATTTCATTTTCCTTCAGTTGCCATTTTGTGCTCTTGTGTTTTTATGTAAATGCTCTTTTTTTTTTTCTTTGCAAGAACTTTTCTCACATGTTTAGATCCCACTCTGTGGCAAGTGATGCCTGACTAGGTATACTTAGTCTTAAGTTTGTACTGTAAAAGCTGTGTTCACATACCATGCTAGATGACTGTGACACTGAAGCTCTTCCTACCTAGTACATAATGTACAATTTCAGATGTCACCATGTGTTGATTGATCATCTTCATCAATGTGCTCTCTCTGCTTTCAGAATACAATACAGTTACACATCACTAGGTCATGTTACACCCACTATTGAGATGAATTGTTCCATTGGATTATGTGTAGGAATACTTTACTGTCTTTTACTTCATAAATATGTCCATTCTGGACCATACACTCATCGACTAGCATGAGTAAAATAGATGGGAATCACTGTATATTTATGATAATCCATGATGTTTTATGATCATCCTGTTGTGGACCTGATCTACAAGTCCAGATACTGCCATGTGTAAGAATGCATTCTGTTTTTCTCAAAATAGGGTACCCTTGTTATCCATTGCACTATCTCCAGTGCTGTAGTCCTCTAGAGTCTCCAGTGCATTATTTCCTTTCTTCTTCTAGTGGAGTAAGGGAGGTCTGTCCTCCTGAGTGTACACAATATCATTCAGTTGAGAGTAGTGTGGCAGCATTCTGCTGGCATAAATAGCATGATACCTTTCCAACCACGAGCTTGATGTTCAATTCCAGATGTCACTAGGTATTGGATGTAGCACTCTGACATATATATTATATATTGAAGTTTGCCCTCCTTCCTACTATTCACCAGATGTCACTTCCAAGAGTGTCTGGTGTTGACTGGAGCCAGACCAGCTACACAAGTTCTTACATGTGTTTGGATGGTTACCCTCCTCCTACCACAGACTGGATGATAAATTTCCAATGCTTCCAGGTTTTGGACTGAAACTGCAACCCCAAATAGTGGTACTTTTGCCTATTATGTGATGAATATTGGTTTTGGGTGGATCTAGTGTTGGTTGTAGCTGGAAAAGACACATGAATTCTCACACATGTAAGGCTATGTCCTCTTTCTACTGCAGAGTGGATGAAAAATTCCCAATGCTGCCAGGTTTTGGATAAGATATGAACACCCACCTAGCTGTTGGTTGTATTGAAGATGCATGCATGCAGATGTAGAATCTTTGTACAAAATCTTTCTTTCCTGCTATTACCTATTTTGAGGTGAATGGTAGAGAATCCTCTTCCTACTGTAGATCTGAAGTACAATTCCAGATGCTGCTAGGTGTGTTGTTTTTAGTTCATTCTCCCACCCATAGATTTCCTCTGAGCACTTCCTAAAGGGAATCATTTTCTCACCAGTTCGTCACCTGTTCAGTGTGGAATACTAGCTTTCTGTGAGAGGAGGTTTTGGTTAACATTTTCCTAAAGTAAAATATATTTCTGATAAGTACTTGCCTTTTCTCATATTTCCTACCTGTCCTCCCCACTTTTAGTGTAGTTTGTGTAGTCTAACCAATCACAAAGTGGTTAATAGCTATAAGATTAGAGAGAGGGTGCTAGTTACAGTAGTATCACACTGCTACTGGTAAGGGTTTTTCTCATAACTGTTTACTGTTAGTATTCTGATATCGCATGTTGGCATATGTGAGGATAAGTGGGAGTATCAAGGCTATAATTAGAAATGTTTTTACTATCACTCTTCTTCGTTGCATTTTTTTTTAATTTATGCATTAATTGAAGTGTTTGAAACGTAAAACAGTTTATAGAATACATATGTCTATGACGTTTATGGGTTTGTGATATACACTTGTGAATGTAGGTATTTTAGTGTCACAATTTATTGCACTTATTATTGTTTTAGTTTTTGTTACTCCTATTATTTTATGTTGGGTTATGAAATGTTTACATTATTTCAGGCTTTACAAATAGCACACCTGATACAAGATTACGCTAATGCTCTAGTCAAGGAACATCGTCCCTTACAAATTGAACGAAGACGTAAGATGCAGGAGCTAGCTGCAGACCCAGATAGTCAGAGGACAAGACCTGTAAGCATACTGTTCAAACTTGCACCCCCTCTTTCAGTGCAAGAACTAGCCTGACTGAGAAAGAAAAACAGGTTTGAAAGTTAACGAAAGCTTGGAATATGTCTGTTTAATGCTTCTCGGTGCCTTTTGGACATTTGGATGCTTTTTAGAGAATTATAAGCTAAATAAATTGAAAACCATGTGTATGCTGAGCTGAGAGTAGATTTTGAAGTATACAGTTGAACCATGTGGATAGAAAACTATTCATGCTTCTTGTTTTGGAAACAGAATTGTCCTCCTGAATAAAAAAAACTATTAACATGAGTTTTTATATTGTATCGGTGAATACTGTGAATGTTTAGAACAATATAGGAATTGAAAATGTGTAGTTTTATTACATCTGCAAAAGCAAATACTGACACGCTGTTGCCACTTTCTGAGTAAATACAAATAATGATTTTGTATTATATCATGCTTGTAAAATATTACCATCATAGGTTCATTTTATAATATAATTTCTAACATGGTTCAAGTTCTGGTCAGAAATCAACATTTAATCAGTTAACATTTATACACATTTATTAGCTCATGCAGAAAGATTTTGAAGTTTTATAACTCCTATTTTAAGCACAACAGCATACATGTTTTTGGTACATTATTTTTCCTGTACATTAAACTTTAAATAATAGACAAGACATTTACATAATTCGTTTAAAAATACTGGAGTTATACTTGTAGATTCTATTTTGTGCCTACCACAAATATGTTATACAATATTTAATGCAGCAAAATGTCATCTAGTTGGTACCCAGTATGAGATTAGATATATACACACACACTTTGGTTGATGCTAATCAATACAAACACTTAGTTGTTAACACTATATTGTTCAGATTATTTAAAGTATTTAGATTAGCTTGTTACAAAAAATATATTAGTTTCTTATTCAGTTTCGTTTGTATTTTTATTCTTTGTGCAATTGGTGTTTTATTAATTTCTCCATTTATGATTTGTTCACTATTCACATTTTGGAAAATGGCTCAATAAGTATTAATTTTCAGAAAATTTGACCTTATTGAAAAGAAAGGTTTTGAAACCACCATAAAGGTAAATTGTTTGTGAATTTAAATCCATGCTGATAATTTCCATATTGCAGTTTCATCTGTGGCTCAATATTTCTGATTTCATAGTGAATTTACATTCTGGTATCTCCCAGTCTCATCTGTTGCCCAGTCTTGTTAATTTTTTGGAGAATTTAACTAGCTCCTAGTGTCTCTGAGTTGGTTATATTTTCTGTAGCTCATTAAACTGTGTAAGAAATTGTGTGTAGTGGTTGTTGAAAGATAAAAAAAAAAAAAAACGTATGTTGTAGGCTAAGCCACTGAAGACAACAAGCTGTTAACTACAGTTAACCCCTCTAATCAGGCCAGTTTGTCTCAGTCCCAAAGGTGGCTGCTTTAGAGGGGTTCCACTGTATATATGTGTGTACACATGTGTTTATATTTGTACACACATACTGAGAATTTCATAAAAGTGAGAAAAGAAAAAGCATTCAAAACAAGTTATCAGAAAACATTTATGAAAAAAGAATAATAATAATAAAGGATTAGATAAATCTGTAATTTGTTGTACAAGAAGTTGAAACTAAAGGATAGAAACATTAAAACTAAGCAAACTTGATTTATAACAGAATTGTCAACTTTTCTCAAGATATGTTGATAACAGAAAAAATATTGCAGTTCTGTTAGGCTGGCATTGAAATCATCAGGTTCACTGCACAGTTTCTGGAGCCTGATGAAGTGAGTAGTTGGAAACATTAAGTGTGTTGGCCAGTGAAAGATAGAAGTTAGTAGCATAATGAATAAATGTAATTTTTCTAGTTCAGAATAGTTTCCTCTGAAGATGCCAACAGTGTCATTGATATATTTTTTGTAAAGAAGGGATAAGGGGCTGTCATACTTTGTAAATGCAAGTTCTTCAATATATCCCACAAAAGGTTTGCAAATTTAGGCCCATGTTAGTTCCCATAGCTGTACCACTAACCTGCTCATATAATTCATTGTTAAAACAGTGCCACTACACTTTAAGACTAATTCTTCTGAACAAACCAAAATGTTATGGGGGGGGCAAATTTCAGGATGTTTATGTGTGTACAAATATATTTAAGTATGTATATACATATGTGTATACATTCTCATTTTCTCATGTTGTTTCAAGCATTTTTAAACATTGTAAATGTGTTTGCTATAATATCACCTTCAATTTAAAACTTTTTTGTTACTGTTTGCATAGGGATACCTGGATAAAGGCATTATGTGAAGCATTTTATATACATATGTAGATATATATATATATATAGTTGACTTCTTGCTATTTTGTTGGATTAACATACAACATATTTCTGTTTTATTTTCTGTATCTCAGTCTTGTTGATTTCATAAAGGATTAAATACATGTTAGTGTCACCCAGTTAGTGGTTTCATATATAGCACAATTTTGTTGATTTCATGCACATGTTTCCCAGTTGATGGTTTCATCTAAAGGTCAGTTTTGCTAACTTCTTGGGGAACTTAAACACATGTTGGTGTTCAAAGTTGATGATATCATATGTGGCTCAATCTTGCTGATTTTATGGAGAACTTACATTCATGATGATGCCTATGCAATGACTCTTCTCTTTTCTTGGTCATTTTGAAGCTTGAAAATTTATCATAATGATTATATATAACTTGCAATTAATACTAACTTGATAATGAAATAAAAGCAATAGGAAACTTTACACTATTTATTTCTGCATGTGGTCTATGGTGCAGAATAAATAAATATTACCATTACAAGGCTTGTGAAGGAGGGAGCACTTGATTACTGTCAGTAGTGATTTTTGTTTTCTTAAAGTGTGTCTGTTTATTCATAGGTGTTTTGGTCACTGTTAAAATTGATTAGGTAAAGAAATGAAAGTACACACTTTTTATGTTTTTTTTTTGTTTTAAGTTATTCATTTAATTAAAAGCAATTGTTTGACTTTTTAAGGTAATGTCTTTCAAACAGATGATTATTTATTGTGTAAGAAGTTACATCTATAAAATTATACATTACTGTGTTCTTTTTTAGTTGTTTATTCTAACTTTAGTGAAAGCTGGTTAATTAATTTATGAGCATTGTAAATTGATTGAATAATGTAAGATCTCACTGCTTGCTAGTTTAATTGGTAAATGATTATCAGAGAGAACTGTTCTTTGAAGTTATGAAAGAATAACTTGATTTCACATTCAAGTTAATTTTGCATCCAAATTTTCTCAAAACCCAAGATTGTAATTAGAAAGATTTGATCCCACTACCTCCATTGAAGGGCCTAATAGTTTACAATTATAAGTTTTTGATATACAAAACATTATGCATAATTCAGATAAGTTATGAATCACAATGAATAGTCTACAGTCTTGTGAGTCTTTAGTATGCAAAGCAATGATTTATCCAACTACATTTTGGAATAAAATATCTGTAATGGCAAAAAAGGTTCTTAAAATTGCTCACTGATATTAATAAATAAAAATTGTGTTGTTAGCTTGAAGTGGTATTTGTAAAGAAGCTATATCGTTAATGTTGCCAGTATTCTATATTCATTTTCATAATCATTATTTTGGGTTCTATGGTAATAGCTTTCAAAATATAATGTTCCTATAAGCTCTTTTTAGGAAACAAAGATATGAGTGTTATCTACCAGAGTTTAGTGTTAGTTACCAATATTTAAAGACTCAGGGTACTAGTTTCTAGTGTTTTAAGTTCTCTAGTTGTGCTAGGTACCAAAGCTAATAGTTTATAGTCTCTAGTTGATAATTACTAAAATTTATAGTTGTTAGGTGCTAGTTTCCAAAGTTTAAATGCTGTAGGTGCTGGGTTCCAAAGTTTAAATGCTGTAGGTGCTGGGTTCCAAAGTTTAAGTTCTTTGTTTGTACTACTTATCAAAATTTATAGTTTATATGTATTAATTACCAGACTTTCCATCTTCAAAGTGCTGTTTACCAGATTTTAAGCTCTTCTGGTGCTAGTTACTGGAATTTAAAGTCTTCATATATTAGTTCTCAGAGTTAAAGTCTCTTGTACTAATTACCAAGGTTTACAGTTTTTAAGTGGTAGCAGCAAAAGTTTACAGTTGTTAGGTGCTTGTTAACAGAGTTTAAAAAGTAGTGGTTTCAAAATGTACGAGTTACAGGAGGAAAATTTACAGACTTACCATTTTAATATTTATATTAAAACTGAAACATTTGTAGTATTAAAAGAATGATTATCATATGATTCATAAATATTTTAAATACTACCTGTTTACTACAGGAGTAAAACTAAAATTTTAGCAGTTTAGGTTTTTTATATTCATTTATACTTTTAATGCTATTAAGAGGTAAAATACACAATATTTTTCTGTAAAATTATGCTTCATTAGCTTCATAATGAAAGCAAGGGTAGAATAAATATTACAAGTTTTAACAAAATTCCCTACCTTTTGGGATCCCTACACACTTTTTATCAATCAACTAATTCTTGCTAAATAATTCAGACAAAGGCTATAAACCATGCTATTACATTTATAATGATTGTGTATTTCACTAAGATTGCTATATAAAGTTTTTATAGAGTTATAAAGGGGAACGAATTTAAAATAATTAAATTTTTCAAGTCTTAAAACATAAAAAGTAAAAATATAACTCCATTCTACCTTTATTTCTCAGGCTAGAGTACTCAACTCACAAGCTGTGGGCTGTGGGGTCAAAACTCGCCACTTAAACACACCTTTTCTTTCAGCCATGTTGGTGTCATAATATAAGAGTCCCACGATTTATTGGTGAAGAGTAGCCCAAGAGTTAGCACTGATAGGCAATTGACTTCCCTGTGGTCAGCAGTTCAAATTAGAAACAATGGTAGATAACCTTAGTAACTTTGCAAATATTACACACTTAGGTGAGGTTGTATAGTGTATTAAATGTTTTTAGTACTCAACCATTATAATTTTATGTTTATTTATGTTTTCTAATTAGTTTAAGCAAGCATGCATTTTAAAAATCAAACAAAAGGCACTGTAGTAGTGATACATTTATTTGCTAATTCTACCAGCTGTAGTATGTTATTACTTTTATTGTCTGTACTGGCTATTTTATCTGAACATGCTTTAAGATATGTTTTATTATTCTTTTTAATCAGTACTAGCAGTAAAGTATTTTATTTCTCTATATTTTCTTTTTATCTTAACAAATGTGTTTATGTACTTACTTTTAGGTTCAGGAGAAAAATGCTTGCTTTTTGACCTCTACATTATTTTAATTTCTATTTCTCAGTTGATCAATGTATGTTATTAACTGGACAGTTTTTCAGCTCTCTTCACATACATTTGTATTATCTGATCTCTTGTTGACTTTCTGTGCATGAATATAATATAATACAGAAAAGATTGAATCTTTACAGTTCTTGTATGTGCAACAGGTGAAACTGTCTACTTCAAGGGGAAACCAGTATATTAAGAACAAACAGATGTAATAGTCTCTTTGGTTTGTTAACACTGAATTATTCAAATTTCATGTTGCTAACTCTCATTTTACAATATTAACTTTTTCAAAAAAAACCAAAGATAATAACCTTGGATTAGTTTTTATTACTAACCTAATTAACCCTGATAGAAAGCAGAGTTTCTTGTGACTATATTAAGACAAGGTGGTTTTAGGCACCTTTTTTTGTATATGTTCTTTGTAAGAAATTTAAATATACAGATATATATTAAGGTTCTAATAACATTTTAATTTGTTATTACCCCAATAACAGCAATTAATAACTTGTCATGCAAGGACATTTAGAAACAGAATGTTGTGCAATATGGAAACAAAACACTATACACTACAGCTCGTTATGAAATGTATTTGCCACAGAAGCGTCAACATTTTGATGGTTTCACTAACCATCTCCCCTAATTTATATTTTTAACTTCTTGTTCGTAGATTGAGAATTTTATTTGGAATAGACATGCAACATAATATTGTCATAGTTGTTGGTTGTAGAAGCAGAGAGAACTGTCAGTGTTATCTTTAAAGCTATGTAATTTTGTGCAATGATGCTTATCCTATGAAACATGTTAAGGGACAATTATGTTTATCATTGCAATGAAAGTTGAAATAACCTTCATGGGCATACTTTTCAGAGAGCTATCTTTTAAGTCAGAATATAATAGGTTTTGTAATTTAATGAATGAAGGTATGAACTTGTGTGCATATATTTGAAGCTTCCTAGACATTTATGGTCATCGAAGTGTTCTCATGAAATGTATATTAAATTTATACCATCTGATGGTCCATTATGAGATAATTAAAAATGCATAGTGCTGTGTATATGTAATTGCCACATACAAAACAGAAAAATAACTAAGTTGATTTATAATAATTTCATGAAATATTTTTAAAAAGGAATTTAACTTTTCTAAAATTTTCTATCATTAAAGATTAGAAGTAACACCAATATAATAATTACTTAGTTAAGGTTTAGTACCTAAAACTTTTAAACTTTGTAAATTTAATCAAATGGGAAGACTTTCAACGTTTGAAATGTTCTAACAAAAGTTGGAGAACCTAAAAGTGAAGGGTACAAACAAATATGTATCTGGATGAATAATACTAATATTATCTTTATAAAAGTTAGAAAATTCTAATGTGGTGTATTGTTGTGTAAACTGTGTAATCTTTCAGATCTCAGTATCTATGTATGTCTATTATGTACTTCAAAAGTAAAAAGTATATTTGTATATGACTGTATATACTAGTGTGGTTTGAGTTCGTGTAGTATTTCATATGCAATTATTGCTTAGCTATTTATAATGTAAAGATTAAACAAGTGGTAAAAACACTTAAGAGTTATGAAATATATATATATATGTATAGCTTTAAATTAATTTTTCATATGCAGAGTAATTACATGGTTGATTAGCTTATCCTGTCACACTTTCTAGATGATTTTGTTTATTTTTAAGAGCAATTAATCTGTACTTTTACCTGCGTGTTGTTTGTACATATTATAATTAAGTCTTCCGTTTTCTTTATATATCATCTGGTTTTGAATTTTTCGGGTGTATCCATCGTCATTCAGGAAGCGAAGAGTTTGTAAATTAGACTTATCAAATAAAGAACATGGTTAATGTATCATTGTGTGCTTTAATATGTCCATTTGGGACTACTGATTCTGTTAGCCCTATAATAATACTATAACTATGTAATATAAGCCCCTGTCAATGAATATACAGTTTTGATTTTTTTTTTTTTTAAGAAAAGGAGTGGAAGTGTAACTTTATTCATTCCTTATGTCGGCTGTATTTTGACATTCATTATTTACAGCCCAAACATGCCATCTTCTGGCTTTGGTGACGTTTTTTTGTTGTTGTTGTTGGTTTTTGTGCTTGATCCGGTGTAAACTCTTTAAATCATGTAATATTCAATAAACTTGTGTTTTTAATTCTTATAAACAATTTTTTTTCGATAAAGTAAAACATAAGTTGGCAAAAGTGCAGTAACCGATATTACACGAAGGTTTTATTTTTCATGTCAACCATTAAGCAATGTTAACAAATATTATGAATAATTCCGTATTAAAACGCACTATACTTCCATCAGTCATGGCCTGCCACAGCCAAGTGGTTAAGGCACTCGACTCGTAATCGGAGGGTCGCTGGTTCGAATCCCATGTCTCACAAAACATACTTTGCGAAACCACAACCAAGTGAACGGACTTGGTACGTGAAGGCGTTATCATATGAGGATTAATCCCACTATTCGTTGGTGGTAGGTGGTGATGACTAGCTGCCTTCCCTCTAGTCTTACACTGCTAAATTAGGGACGGCTAGCACAGATAGCCCTCGGGGAGCTTTGCACGAAAGTCATAACCTAATGACAGTGACTTAAACCTGTACCCAAGAAAAACCTCCTTTCCTCATAGGTTTCAAGCAAATAATTTCTTGGACTGAATGAACTTAGTGGTGCAGAATGTGAATGTTATATTATTTGATGCTACAAAACACATGATGGAGGAGCAACTTGACAACTGAAACACAGTATTACTAGAGCTGCACCAATGTTTAGACCCGTAAAGATCTAACTGATTCACAGGGCTGAATTCAAGTTTGGAAATTGGTACTCGGCATTCAATACTGGTATTGGGCTGGATGTACCAGCTGTATTGGTTCATAGTATATCACATATTGAAAGTGATATCTGTTATCGCATGTTGCATTTTCAGAGGTTTTGACCAAATGCCATCTCAATTATTTCAGCTTCATTTTTCGAAGAATTCTAAATATTTAATGTGGTAGTTCTGAGTTCATACTTCAGTCGAGAACCGAATCTTATCGTGAAGATCGGGAATGGCATGAAAAATGGGAAACTGGTGACTCCCACAATTTGGAAGAGAACATGAACGTACCTACATTACTGATTTATACGTTAGGTAGGTACGTACACAATTAACCCTTAGCATGCGAGCTGGTCAAACTGCGCATGTTGAGCCGTTTTAATGAGTTTCATTCAAAATTTAATTAAAATACATAATGTTTATGATATACGAACTAGCTTGACATCAAACTACAGATAATAAACCTAATTTGAATATTATATTAGTTTGAAGTTTAAACTGTATAAGAAATTATTTAAAAACCTCATATTCCTCTAGTGTCAGATTTTAAATATTTATTCTTGAGACGTTTTCTGTCCTGAATTTTTTCTTTGTCACATAGAAAACTATAAAATGTAACGTTAAATATTATATATAATTTCGTTATCGATACTCTTGAGCCATATTTTTATATTCTTCAGTGTTATGGGGCTAGAGAGCAATCAATGAAAATTCAGAAACCACTTTCCACGCCTACCTCTAACGTGCTCTAATTTACAATTTGATAATAGATTTATTTAGAAGCCGGCATTAAATTTATAATTAACAGAAAACGTAGTCGTCACACACATGAGCTTACAGACAGTTCACAATTTGGTTGGAAGTGAAAAACATTTTTTCATGGGAATACATTTTGAAGTTACTTTTAATGGCAAGCAATATCAATTTCGTTATGGGAAATGTTTATAACTTTCATATTCGTGGGAATGTATGTCTTCGTTTCATTTTCAGTGCTATTGCTTTCAAATTTAAGGTAATTTTGTTTGACTTAGGAAAGAACAGTTGTATCTTAAGGATGTACTTTTCTAGAAAGTTTAGCCATACGAGCTTTTGTTCTGTGGTGAGATAATACAATACTTATCTGTCAGGGTTCAGGAGTGATGAATTTGTGAGCCACTGCGCTAATAGTATCACACCCTCACATGATCCCACGCCTATAACAGCAAACAAACAATGGTGGGAAACATTTACATAACTACTGGCTCTATAAGCAGTCACTCAGGAACCAGTGTCGCCACGAAAAACTGAGAAGTGGTCTCTTAAATAGTTGTTGAACTAGTATACCAATCGATTCCAGGAAAATAATTCTTCAAACAAAAGCGTATGCCAAGAAATGCCATAATTCTAAGAATAACCTCTATAATAGGTTTCCTAGGAAACGTCCAAAATTGCCAGTCTAGTCATGTTTGGACTCTTCACTTGATGAACTTGCGACCTACCAAAATCAAATTGCCTTAGAATGTCTAATCAAAACTTTATATTTTTAAAATTTGCCATTCTTGATTCTTTACAATCTAGACTTCTTGATTTTCACAAATTTCAACACAATGACAATAACAAAGAAAGTCAAGACTGCGAGTCTTCAAGAAGAGACATTATATCTAATTTTCACCAGGACCATAAAATTTCTTATCCTGCGTGATGCTTGTCAAAATTTGGAATCTGCCTTTTGTTTTACAGAAAAAAGTGAAAACAGATTAATAAAAAGAGAATATGACCAATTAAATAATGTCGAGTATCTGAAGTATTTCTGAGTTATTCTTAATTCTCTGAACATTTTTAGACATTTAAGCCTCATTTATTCCCTAATTGCCGTTATTCATTTGCTGTTTTTGGTGAACAAAGTACACGAAATGTTATGATGAGTTTGAAGATTAGTTAATTTTGTCAATATTTATTCCCTAATTGCAATTATTCATTTGCTGTTTTTGGTGAATAAAGTGCACGAAATGTTAAGATGTGTTTGAAGATTAGTTAATTTTGTCGAGAAAATTTTGTGATCATTGTGCGGTATTTGACAATATTTCATGGAGTTAGTTTTTGAATTATATATACATATATATAAATTAATCTTTTGAATGGCACTTTATGAAAAGCTTTTTGTTCAATCTTTTAAACTTTTAGTTTTTATTGTAATTAATATATTTATATACAAGTTGAGATCAGAATACTGTAAGTAAGCATGAAGTAAGATATATCTTTAGTTTTTAATGGGTTGAGTGACTCATCCACCACTAAGCCAATATCCTTTTCATAATTCATACTGTTGAGTAGATTTGTATTAATGTTATACGTAGTTAAAAAGACTAATCGATACTGAATTTGAGTTAACGTAAAAGTGTTTGAAGATAATTATAAACGTTTTTGAATACTGTGCCAGTTATTTTTATCTTTCATTTTCTCTCTTTTTTTTTAAGAACATGTTTATCTGGACCTCATGACCTCAAAATTTTAATTTAGTTTTATACCTAGCAAACTGAAAACTGTCTCAATGACTTAAGCGACTTATCCACCACTAGATCCAAGATACGTTTCTTCACTCATGCTATTGAGTGGATTCCTATCTATTCTAAACGTTCTTTTTAACACATTGTGCTTTTTAAATTAATATTTTGGGTAGCATCTTATCAAACTTTTTTTGAAATATGTAAGTATATTAAGTCCACACCATTTCCATCGCCGTTTTAGGCTCTTTTATACACTCCCTTCTTTGTCAATTAGTTTTCTTTTTATCCTTTCTTTTTTTTCAGGAAAATGCCTATATGAATTTAGTATAAACTCAGTTTTAAAATTTCCAAAAAGTACCCTTTCTCATCTTTTAACTCATTATTCGAATTCAATGATAATAAATCTTTCTCATGATCTCAACATTTTAATCTAGCTTTAACGGAGAACTGCCTCAATGGATTGAGCGAATTATAATAATCGAACTTGAAATTAGAATACTATAACTAAGCATTGAGTACGTTACACTATCAGTCCATGTATGTTAAGCTCAAATAGATACATTAAATATAAGTCTTCAAGTCTCCTAAGGTACATTGTGTTTTAAATTCAATTATAATGTTTTTGTTTTTTTAACTTAAATAGTTAATTTCAGCGACATAAAATAGGGAAAGCAAGAGACCAGTTGGTACTTTAAAATTAACTTATGCATGTCCTTCCCTGAAAAAATAAGAATTTAAATTCATCCTTCTATTTTTCAGGAAATCGTTTATTCTTCTCTTAAGCCTTTCTAAAGCGCTGGCCTCTCAACTAATAACGTTAACAACATATTTCATTTAGATAATCTTGAAAACTTCCTTAAGGCCTCTTCTTATTTTTTCCTCAAAAGAAAATAAATTAAGAGGTTTTAACCTCTCCATTAAAGATAAGCCCGGCATGGCTAGGTGGGTTAAGGCGTGCGACTCGTAATCTGAGGGTCGCGAGTTCGCATCCCCGTCGCGCCAAACATGCTCGCCCTTTCAGCCGCGGGGGCGTTATAATGTGACGGTCAATCCTATTATTCGTTGATAAAAGAGTAGCCCAAGAGTTGACGGTGGGTGGTGATGACTAGCTGCCTTCCCTCTAGTCTTACACTACTAAATTAGGGACGGCTAGCACAGATAGCCCTCGAGTAGCTTTGTGCGAAATTAAAAACAAACCATTAAAGATAACCCTTCCATTCCCAGTATCATTGTACCATCTCTCATCTGAACCTTTTCCAATGAGTCAATATCTTTTATTAGATAAAAATATTAAATTGGCTACAGATTCTAGTGGTATAAACAGTGGCTTGTGTAGAGCAGTAATTACTTATTTTTATATGCAATCAATACTTCCTTAAACGTCTCCAAATCCCTTTAATTCGACATCTAGCAAGAGATAACTTAAGCCTTGATTGCTTAAGTGACTTATCCATCACTAAACCAAAATAATTTTCTTCGGTCATACTATTAAGTGAATTCCTATCTGTGTTGAATGTATGATCTAAATTATGAAAATTTAAATGCACGTCTCTTACTATGAATAAAAGTAATTTGTCAAACATTTATCCAATTTATCAATTGATCCAAGGTTATTGTGTAGGGTCTAAACATCTTCAACTGATTTTAGAAACATCAGGATCTAAAATTTCATTTATTCTTATTTACAAATACAAGAAAACATTAAAGATAATTATGCAACAATCACGTTTATTCAAATGTTTCCCAACTTTAACTCTTTGAACAACATCATCATCAGTGCTTAATATTAAACCGAAAATGACATTCTATCCTGATGGGGTGAATATAGATAATAGAAGATGCACACTGTAACTGTAATTTTTATCTACTGATTTTATTTGTACGTCTTTCAATGAAGCAAAGTTATTAGCTGAAAGCTTTCTTGCTACTTATGTTACTGTTTACTTAGATTAAAAATATCGTAAGATATATATAAATTTGGAAGCAAGTTAAATAATGCATTAAAAATGTTTTTATGTATTTAAAAAATAATACTATGAAATACACAAATATTGTGTTATTTAAAACATTTTATAGTAATCAAAATTTGAATAAGAATGCTGCAAGGAAACGTTTTTTACAGATTTTATCTTGCAAGTGCAATATTTCTGCCCTTGTATTTTTTCAGGAAGTATTTATCAAACATAAAGATGGACCTTATTTCTAAGTTTAATAGATCCAACTCTACAACTAACATCACTAACAGTTACCATTGTAATTCTATTGGCAGTTTTGTCTGCTGTAAATTTTGTTAGACGTTAATAGTGAAAAGACAACCCATTCCCCGGACTAACATCAACAACATACCTAGGTACCGTGATTGAGGAATGATTAAACGTATCTCCTTGGCGTAATAAATACAATATTTTTCTATGGTGTTTCTCTTTTATATCTGCGCGTCTTATTAGTTCCATACAACAAAAGTTGGACGATAATGTCAGATGTTCCGAACTACAATATACTCGATCGAAATGACTACCAGGTGTTCAATATTTTCGTCACTAAATTTTATTTCGATTAATGTTTCCTTGTTAAGTTATTAACTTTTTAATCAACATTTTATCTCATTGTTGCCACTTTATCTTTATCTTTAAGACAAAACTAGGAAAGATTTTGTTACTTCTATTAACAACAAACTAAATACTAGTGCATATTATGCTTTGTAAAACACGTTCTTTAACTTAAACCTATCTAAATATAAATATATTAGAACAACTATCGCTGAAAACACTGATGTGCTTTTGTAACTAATTTAATTTTCACCAATAACAGAATTCAGTTTGGCCTAATGGTTATTATCGCGCACTGTGAACCCAGTGGTTCCAGTTTCTCGAACTTTTGACCCGGTATGGCCAGGTGGTTAAGGCACTCGACTCGAAATCCGAGAGTCGCAGATTCGAATCCCCGTCACACCAAACATGCTCACCCTTTCAGCCGTGGGGGCGTTATAGTGTTATGGTCAATCCTACTTTTCTTTGGTAAAAAAGTAGCTCAAGAGTTGGCGGTGGGTGATGATGACTAGCTGCCTTTCCTCTAGTCTTACACTGCTAAATTAGGGACAGCTAGCGCAGATAGCCCTAGTGTAGCTCTGCACGAAACTCTAAAGAAACAAAAACAAACCAGATCATCATAACGCTGCCACGAATACGCGTTTCATAGTTTGCGGTCTGTTTTGGCAGTGAGAGTCAAATCTAACTATTCGAACGAACCAATGTTGTTATTGGTTGTTGCTTCTCCTGTAATTTAGAAGTTCAAAATTTGTAACAGCTACGTGCAGATAAGTTCTGCGTGGCTTTGTGAAAAAGTTCTGAAACTAGCTAACAATCTTAACACAAATTTTGAAACTAAAATCTCCGCTTTATGACCTAAACGTACTTTGAAATATATAAAAATTAAGTGTAGTACACAAACGTCTTCTTGCGGTAGATTTGCTTATTAAAATGTTTTTGTTTTTTTTAATTTCGCGCAAAGCTCCTCGAGGGCTATCTGCGCTAGCCGTCCCTAATTTAGCAGTGTAAGACTAGAGAGAAGGCAGCTATTCATCACCACCCACCGCCAACTCTTGGGCTACTCTTTTACCAACGAATAGTGGGATTGAACGTCACATTATAACGCCCCCACTGCTGAAAGGGTGAGCATGTTTGGTGTGACAGGAATTCGAACCCGCGACCCTCGGATTACGAGTCGAGCGCCTTAACTACCTGACCATGTCAGTGAAATATAATATATAATATTAATAAGTATAATAGTGAAAGTGAATCTTATTATTTGACTTAAGCGGTGGCAGTGGGCCATACACTAGTATGCTTTCAAAGTTGCTTTCATTAACGTTACTGATTAGAATATTCCAAATAAGTTAGTATATCGTTTATGTTATCTTTAATTTTTACACTTAAAACGATTATTTCAAATTATTAATATAGTATATAAATTTAAGAATAACCTAAAATATATATGTAAAAACTGCTCGTTTGGGTTGAGAAATTTTTTTTATGCAGAGGAGCGAACAACGTTTCGACCTTCTTCGGTCATCGTCAGGTTCACAAAGAAAGAAAGAGGTAACTGACCGATAGCTGACCACATTTTTGAAGGGGGTTGTGTAACTGAGTGTAGGAATGTAGATGGCGTGCTTAGATGTTTGATTATATTTATTAATATAGGTATAAAGATGTTCCTTTTTATTGGTTTATTATGGGCTTGAGTTGCTGTATAAGTAAGGCTTCTTTAATTTTGCGTTTGTTTATGTTTGTTTCTTTATTTAGTAATTGGGTGTTTTCTATGGTTATGTTGTGTTTATTTGATTTTCAGTGTTCGAAAACGTGTGAAGTATTTTGTTTAGTTGCGTTTCGTATGTCTTTGTTGGATTTGTGTGTATTGGTTTAAATTCGTTTGTGTCTGATAGGATGTTCTTCATTTTTTGGCTGTATTCATTCGTGTTCATTATGACTATAGCGTTTCCCTTATAAAAATACCACTAAAAATGAAAAAAGCCAACACAATTTCAAAAACACTTTATTCCTATCTGCGCAAGACCAACTTCCGCACACCACAAATATACGGCATCCCCAATCTTCATAAACCAGATTGTCCATTACTACCAATAATGTCCACATATGAATGGTTTTATTACAATCTTGGTAAATACATAGCATGGGCATTCACCAAATATGTAACATCAGCCAGCTCATTCATCAAAGACTCTTTTAATTTCAAGTCTAATCTTAATCAACTTAATCATAAAGTCTCAATGGCCAGTTTCGATGTTATATCCCTCTTTACAGAAGTCCCAACCGCTGAAGCTTGCAAGATAGCCTTGGAACTCTACATCCGAGACCCTAACCCATCAATAGGCATTCCCAGCAACCAATTAGCAACCCTCATAGAATTCACCACGATGAAGACAAACTTCATGTTCAACAACCACAACTATATACAAACAAATGGCCTAAGCATGGGCAACCCAGTATCACCAGTTCTAGCTAATATTTTTATGACACAAGTTGAAACACAAGCAATTAACACAGCATTACATCCACCACTATACTGGTACAGATATGTAGACGACGCGATTGCGGGATTCATATCTACAAAACACACACTTAATTTTTTCAATCACATTAACTCTATACATCCCAACATTAACTTCACATGTGAACAGGAAGAAAGCAATCAACTATCATTTCTTAATCTCAAAATTACAAGAACTGACACACAATTTAAAACAGAAATCCAACGAAAAACCACTTGTACTGGACTATACATTCCTTGGGACTCAGCACATAAAAAAAAAACTTAACATACTAATAAACCAAATAAACACAGCCATAAAACTATGCTCGCCAGGTAAAATTAACGACGAATTAAACAAAATAAAACAACACTTCACCAACATCAATAAGTTTCTTCCACAAACCGTAGAAAACATCACACGCACACCCCTAGACAGAAAGCAAAATCAACTAACAAAAGTAAATATATCCCACGAATTAAAAAATCTGGAAACCATATACTGCTGCATACCATATATTCCCGACATCAGCAGAAAAATAACCAACATTTGGCAAAAACTAGCAACAAAATATGACATTCCAGTTAATACCAAATTTATTCAAAAACCAGGCATAAAACTAAGGTCTATACTATGTAAAAACTACACTGACAAACACCACAACAACATTATTTATAAAATACAATGTAATAACTGCCACAACTTCAAAATTGGAGAAACAAATGGAAAAATGGAAACCAGATTCAAAGAACATAAAAAGTCACCTTAACACGTTTTCAAACACTGCATATCAAATAAACATATCTTAACCATACAAACATCCAAATACTAAATAAAGAAACAAACATAAACAAACGCAAAATTAAAGAAGCCTCACTTATGCAACAACTCAAGCCCAAAATAAACCAATACAAAGGAACACCTTTATAGATATATTAATAAATATAATCAAACATCTAAGCACGCCCTCTACATTCCTACACTCAGTTACACAACCCTCTTCAAACATGTAGTCAGCTATCGGTCAGTCATCTCTTTCTTTCTTTGTGAACCTGACGATGAAAGGTCGAAACGTTGTTCGTTCCTCTGCATAAAAAAATTTTTCTCAACCCAAACCAGCCGTTTTTACATGTATATTTTTCTCTACAAGTGAGTTTTCTCGTCATCGCTGATTAAGATTAACCTAAATTGACTGAATTTTGTCAGATATGTATATATTTTGGGTTTATGGCCGAAAATGTCGTTAACAGCGAGATTTCCTTTCCAATAATGACCCAATGATAATCACATTATAAAATACAGTTTTTGTTTTGTGTGTGTGTACATTGATTTTCAATAGTATGTATTTATTGTGCAGAATTTATTTGTTAATTTACAAATTACTTTTTAAATTTGACGTATAATATAATTAGCTTACTTTTGAATTAGGAGTTATCAATAATTGCGTATTTAATGTTAACATAAATATTTCTCATATAAACTTGTGGTTTGATAAAATATTAAATAATTTATCAGTGTTATAAAAACATGGAGGTTTTACATGTATTAAACTAGAAACGTGATTTATTTTAATAATTCATATGTTGTTCGGCATGATAGTTTGGATCCCAACTTTATGTTATATTTACATTACGCTCTAGTACTGAAAATTGGAACTGCATCATGGCCCGACAGTTGTATTAGAGTTGAAATATAGCTACGTAAAACTAATCCAATGAAGCGTTAAGCCTGAAAGTTTCGTTCTGTATGTGATATATCATTAAATTTTGTATAACACGATTACACATTGATATAGAAAACCATAATGAATGAAAGCATATCAGAAAGATGACTCTTGTTTGCTAATAAGTTTGATGTTCTCGAGAACTATTTGAATCGCAGAGTTTTAGTTGGGTATAAATCAGGTAGGTATGTATACTTTTCATTATCATCATGGTATGATATATAGGTAGTGATATTTCTCATGTTAGTAGGAAGGCATTCACATGAATATACTTTTATTCCTCAAGAAAGGCGCATACGTTTAATGTACTACACTTTAAGCTGTTACATCATTAATATATGATAGCTTCCTAACATCCTTAACGGCTTTAAATATACACATTCTCTAATTAGTCGTCGTTTCACGTGACCTAAAGAGCAAAGGTTTAATAAGAAACCCTGGCTTCGGACAGTTAGCTGTTTACTTGCTATTAGGATTACAGCCTAGTTGTTTATTACTTTACGAGAGGACTCTGCTACGTGATATGGAGAGAAATTGTAGTCTGAAGTAGTGTAGCAGTTTACATTTCGCTATTAATCAGACTGACGTCTCGCAATAAGATCTCTTTTGTTGTGCTACCGTTATTTAAATTTATATTAAAATATTATTTCTATTCCAACTCTTCTAAAGTTTACACACATTATTATGGAGCTATTTAATCACTGGTTCAGAATAGAACCCTAAACTTAAAGTAGCATCAAATATATTTTAAAATTTTATTGCTGTTATTTTCTAATAAATTTAAAGGTATTGTAAGTAAAATAAATAATATTGTGGCTCTAAAACGACCAAGGAAATAAATGGGCTCCAAATAAACGAAACAGCAAATAACTTGTAATGTATATGTGAAAACAAATGTGTTTCTCGTCATCACGGATTATAACTTGTAATGTACCTCTTATGTTCTTTATTGAACCACAGTAACGTGTGGTAAATAGAAAATATTGATTTCATGTTTATGATTTCACCAGAATATGCAAACTGGTTACATCTTTAGAGGCAGGTAGTCACATTCCCATAATTCTTTTACAAACGGAGAGATGGACGGACACACAAATACGTAGGTAGATAAATGGTCAGATGGACAGAGAGATAGGTTATATTTTTGTTGTTTTTCAACGACTTTTTAATTTTAGTTAGAAATAGTACGGGTTAAAATATACGTGGTTATTGTTTTGTAAGTTCTTTCCACTTATTAAAATTCTGCGACCAAATTAGTTTGTTATGCTGTGTCACGAAACTGCGATAAGCAATATTTCAATTAACATGTGTGGCTATATCACTTCTTGCTACTGATAGCTATAAATCCACCAAATACCGTATTCTCGATAGAAATATAACGCGCTAATTAAAAGACTTCGTCACCCGCCAGGTTTCTAGATTATGTACACAGTTAGAATGGGTTGTCTCTGTTGCTAGGCTTACGTGATTTAAGAAACGAATAAATACGCACGAGCTCTAGATTAGAAAGTACTGCTCTCATTTGCAGTGTATAAAAAAGTGGGAACATTGAAACAGTTATTTCAAATTATTAACTACGAAAACAATTAATTAACGTAAAGGTTTGAGAAGATAAAACAATTTCATAAACTTTAAAGCAAACAGACAAATCATATAAAAGTAAAAGAACTGACGTGAAATAAAGCTGTTTCGTTATAAGTGTAAGTGCAAAGCTACACAATGGGCTATCAGAACTCTGTCCACCATTAGTATCGAAATCCAGTTTCTGGCGTTGCAAATCCGCAGACATACCGCTGTACTACTGGAGGACTTTTTATGTGATATTCATGTGAAAGCAAAAACAGTATATTTATTTACACTTATCAAATAGTTCGATATTTATTTGAAGTTAAACATAAAGCTACACAATGAGCTATTTGTCCTCTGCTCACTACATGTATCGAAACTCGGTTTCCATAGTTGTAGCCCCTCGCTTGTACAGCGGTAACTCTACGGATTTAACGCTAAAATCAGCGGTTTGATTCCCTTCGGTGGGCTCAGCAGATAGCCTATAGTGGCTTTGCTATAAGAAAATCACACACACATACATAGTTATAAGTTCGCTCTGCCACTGGAGGGGGTGTCAACTAATTTTATATTGTTATAACAAATGACCTGAAACCAACGCTATATTGGCTGTTATAGTTTTTATTACTTTTTGAAATTTAAAATTTTAAATGGTATTAAATAACGAAATAACTCGACCATAAAAATTTATAAAAATCAGTTTCTTTGTTTTAAGTAAAGTCATTTTAAAATGTATTTCAAACAAGTAATTAAATACTTGCAATCTCTTTTGTTTTGTTTTTAGCATTATAAAACTATCCATTGCGGCTGTACTGTTAACATTGAGAAATATCGGCCATAATGCACAGTTATGTAACAAAAATTATAGAGAAAGGTATTAGGTGGCCTTTATCAGTAGAATTGTATATACGTAACAGCAGAAACTAGTTTACCTTTTTGTTTTCAACTTTTAATTACCCACCAGGAAATTAGGGTGCTCGACTCGTCATCCGAGGGTCGCGGGTTCGAATCCCGGTCGCACCAAACATGCTCGCCCTTTCAGCCGTGAGGGCGTTATAATGTGACTGTCAATCCCACTATTTGTTGGTTAAAGAGTAGTCCAAGAGATGTCGGTGGGTGGTGATGATTAGCTACCTTCCTTCTAGTCTTACACTGCTAAATTAAGGACGGCTAGCGCAAATAACCCTCGTGAGGATCAACATCTGAATCCACATTAGTATCTGGATTATTTGTAATCTTCCCCCGCAGTATACCATCAACAATCATATGAATATAGAACGGTTCTTCGGTTATTTGAAACTCATCCAACTGCGGGGAGGATCAACATTCATCTGGTTCTCTGTTATTTAAAGCGGTTAATATCTGTGAGAATCTGGATCGATAAGAGAAGAACATAACTATTTTTGCGAATTAAACTAATCATTTTAGGATACGCTTTAGTTTAAGCATTATAAGACAGGATTGTTTTTGTTTTCCGTAAAACTCGACTATTTCCAATGCTGTAAATAATTTCATGTTGTCGACGATTCGCCTCGAGCCTTCATTGGGATTGTATAGTTATGACCCAGGGGTTTGGGAGCAAAGAAACTCTAAGACAAAAAAACGTGATAATAAACAATAACACTTCTTTAAAGAATATTAAAATAACAATAATAATCATAAGCGAGAAACAAATAAGTTGTGAAACTGAAAAGACTAAATACATTTGTCAATCTAGATGGGAAGAATCAATCCAATACTCAGGGAACAATTTTTTTTATATAAAAAAGGCGGGCATTTTGTAACCATTCCATTTTACAAAGTCAGCTCGTGATTTCGGTTTTTGTCTGACAACTCGCTTCTCTAAATTTTTGAAATAGCGTAATTTAAACCCAAAAGTAAACTTCTTTATCACATATCTCTTCCACTATTTGTATTGTTTGAATCTTATGAAAATTACAACAAAACTAGCTGTTGTGTCACCAAACATCGCTCGGAAAATTATTTTTTGATAAATGAGCCAAGCTTATTAACTTCTGAAAGTGATTGTTTTATATGTCTTTCTCATCTAGTGTTGTTAAAAGTGCGCTACTATCTAACGTTCACGCTTATTTTTTTTTTTTGGTATAATGCTCAGCAGTTTACATCGTCACTTAGCAACAAAACCATTATTTGATTGTTCTTAGGCGAACCGTGGTATTTATGTTAAGAACTCAACATTCGCGTTGAGCTATTAGAAAGGTTTGTTTTAATTATTTGAATTTTGACAGTTTCGGTGTTTTACTTATGGGTATCAAAAAATTGATTTCTCGTCCATCTCTGAATTATTTCGAGGTTTTGAGAAATAACAAGTTCCCGGTTTCTTTGGTCAATAGTGAAGATGGGTTTAACAGTTATACCAATAAACAACACATTAATGAAATTAATTAGCTCGAAATGAAATGTTCTGAGAAATTATTATCTTCAGCTCATTGCTTAACACTTTCTTCTTGCCCAGTTATCTTTAACAACAGATCTATAATTATAATGCTTAATATGAGTGAACCTTAAAATTTTCTCTAGTGTGAAATTTTGTTCACTTTGTGATACAGAACCATTGTAACTGATATTTATACAAATAAAGTAATCTCTCACTTCTGCTAACCACCGATATTACATTATTCAGGAAAAACTCGCCCAAAATAGAAACTTATTCCTTAAAGTGAGGGACAAATGAAACAAGCAGAGAAATTAAAATTATTATACTTTCTTTTTTCAGTTTGCTTTAGTTAAGTGTAAAACAAACAAAAGTGAGGTTAAATAACGTGATTTAAACCCTAGATGCAGTTGTGAAGTGCAGTTTGCTTAATTAACTGTTTTATTTGTTTAAAGTGTTTGAATTTCGCACAAAGCTCCACGAGAGCTATCTGCGCTAGCTGTCTATAATTTAGCAATGTAAGACTAGAGGGAAGGCAGCTAATTAAAAAAAAGTGTAAGAAAATTGAGATATATATATATAACAAGTTTCTATTTATATTCATAAATTTTTTAGCCGCGGCTGACTGATACATAGAACACTTCTGAGTTGTTTTTCTTTTCACGTACAAACCTTTAGCTTACAGCTCTTATCTTTTGACCGATTTGAGATCTAATTACGATTTTGAACTTAAATTCATAGATTAATTAATTTACTCTAATTCTGCCTCGAAGAATTTTAATTAGAGAGTAGAATACTAGAGATCCTGGTTAGTAATAAAATTAATACGTGTATACTCGGCCGCGCGCTTGGTATTGCTGGCGCACAAAAATATAGCTAATAGCTAATAAAAAGGGAAACAAAAGTTACACAGATTAGTTTACTCTAATCCTGACCGAAATAATTTCAAGCACCGTAGCTGTTGAGGATTCACTCTTGTTTTTCAATTCCACAGTTTACATTTTCTTCTTTAATAGTAATGTATGTGTAACTTCGAAAGCATGTGGGTATAAATTTTAGTCATTATTACTTGTTGTTTCAAACCCTCAGGTCTTAGATGTTAAACAAAAGTGTAAAACCATCTAACGTTTACGTTATTTAAGAATATAGTGTTTACAAAGATAGCAGTTTTTTTCTAATATGAGGCTATTTCTTTGATCGATTCTCCGCTACATCTCTCTCAATGGTTCCTTGTTGAGCATCAGAGTTTATAACGTTGCAATTTGGGGTTCAGTCTTCGCGACACGCACATAGCAGACAACGCATTATGTAGCTTAACGCTAAAACAAAGCAATTATTTATTCTAATCCGCTCAAATTTCTTAAGTTGTACTTTAAGTTTGGTTTAGTAGGAAATTTGCATTTTCCTATAAAGGTAAAAATACCACGTGATTACAAAAATTCTTCTCTTAGGCTTATTAATCGCATGATAGATAATTTGTGAAACAAAAACTACAACTTGAAAAACACCAATCAAAAGTACATTCTTTGTTCAACTTCAACTCAAGGGATTTTCTCTCGCTTTAGGTTTAACGAACTGGTGTCATATATCGTGTTGCCTTGGCCAGATGCCTATCTCGAATAAATCCTTTTTCCGCACAAACAACCTATTGGAGTTTTCAACTGAACATATAAGAAAAGTGCTGTATTTCTCCATTTGTCTCAAGTCTGAAGAAATGTCGTCAACCAACGTCCTGATATTTAGGCTTTCTTTATTTAAAGAGCTCGACAATTATTTTGACTGAGAAAATCCTCTTTGGTGAAACTTTTATCGACATAGATGTATTAAATGACTTAACAGATTCTTGGGTATAAAGTCTTTGTGAGTATGTTGTTGTTTTTTTTCTGTGGGTCTGTTCACTCACACGTGTTTTGTGTTTGTGTTTTTTTTTTAAGTGGAATAACAAAATATTTGTAAGGTACAAAATCGTCATTAGTTAAAAAATTGTACTCATTTTACTTTTGTAACCCGATTCTATTTCAACGAAAGATTTCTTTAAAAAGCTCGAGTTTCAATTTAGACTTCTCTTTCAGAAAAATAAGAGTTTTTAGCTGGTGGATGGCTTTCCAGTGGCACAGCGATATGTCTGTAGATTTACAATGCTAGAAACCGGATTTGGATACCGGTGGTAGGCAGAGCACAACATATTGTGTAGCTTTGTACTTAACTTCAAACAAAGAAACAAATCCATGTGAATAACTTATTTTAATCGCGGTAGATATCAAAGGAGATTTGAAGAAATATTTGTGACATCATAGAAGAAAGGCCAGGAATTAATCTGTATATAATTATCGAAATTCCACGGAAAGTGAAAATATTTTATAGCTAAATATGTCGAAACATTTGATTATAGTAACCTTAGTAGTGAACTAAAAGATTCTTTAACAATGCACTGAATTTATGATTTACATAGATAATATTAAGACATAAATATCGATGTTTTACACTGATCGAATTTATACAATATTAATATTTTTACTTTACAACGCTTTCATGTCACATCTTCAAAGAAACACATGGAATAACAATGACAGGTGGTAACTTTAGTCCTCAAATGGAAGATTTTTTTTTCCAACTTCAATATGAATATGTCACAACTTCCCAAGAAAGACTGTCATAAAGTTTTATTTTCTTGGTGATATTAAACACATATTTAACCCGACAGATCTACTACTAGTAAAAAGTTTAATAAAACACACAATCTTAATCTAAACATTAGCGTTATTAATCAAACATTTTAGTTCAAGCCTTACAACAAAACAAAGGAGTTTTATTGTGAAATTATATATTTACCATTTCAAGACGCAAAGATTAGTTTAAAAATAGTCTATAATGTTTACCTATCACAATTTATTACCATTTATCTTTACCTAAAACTAGAACAATAACAGTTTCTCTGTCTTTCGTACAATTTTCAATGAAGATATTATGAAAAAAAATTTATAAATTATTGTAATAGTTATGAGTTATGTACAACTTTCTTTATCCTTCCTTGCCTTACATAACTTAATACAAATCTATACATTCCACGTTTCAAGGTTATAATTTCATTAAGTTCAATATCAGCTATGTCATTTGTTCTTTGCCTCAGTATAAATCGTATAATTATCAGAATAGATTAAAAACTTTCTCCATCCCAGATATTGATACTCCAACAAAAATGTAAGCATTTAACCTCTCACGCTGGTCGTTTTATTGAACCCCCCTCAAAGTTATGCTTGGTCAGTCGTGTACCACGGTGTCGACTTACACTGTGTATAGATCACTTAATTAAAACAGTCGCTATAAGGTATGAATAGCTTGCTTTATTCTAATCTTATTTACTCTAATGCAAGTCCAAAGATTTAACACACCAAAAAGATTGAAACTCAAATGTTACGTGAGCTGTTCATAAGCTGTTCTTCCGCTTAATAGAGTTGGTCATCTTTGAACTATTTCCCACCTTCTTCAACTTTAGCTGTTGGATAGACCTTCGTTAGCTAGGTCACCCTCAAAACGTTTAGAACTGACCCGGCACGGCCAGGTTGTTAAGGCACTCGAGTCGTAATCCGACATGCTCGCCCTTATAATGTTACGGTCAATTCTACTATTCGTTGGTAAAAGAGTAGCCCAAGAGTTGGCGATGGGTGGTGATGACTAGCTGCCTTACATCTAGTTTTACACTGCTAAATTAGGGACGGCTAGCGCAGATAGCCTCGTGTAGCTTTGCGTGAAATTCAAAAAACAAAACGTTTAGAACAAGATCAAATACACTAGCGGTCATCTACTCACACGTAGTGTATTGTTCTGTGGACATCTAGCCAAACTTATAGTATGATAAAAAAGCATGTATATGTTTCTGTAAATTATAGTACGTTACAGTACGTTGAAATTAAAAACAAAGCTTCACAATGAACTATCTATGCTGTGCCCACCACGGGTATCGAAACTCGGTGTTTAGAGTTGTAAGTCAATAGACATTCCGTTGTGCCACAAAAAGGGGACACATCTTAAATAGTAATAACTACATTAACCAAATATGATAGACATGTTGTTGTTGTTTTGAAGTAAGCACAAAGCTACACAATGGACTATCTGTGCTCTGCCCCTCACGGGTATCGAAACCCGGTTTATAGAGTTGTAAGTCCGCAGACATACCGCTAAGCCACTGGGGGGCAATAGACATGTTACATGAAGCTCTAATTGTGACAGCTCTGTTTCAGTGCTTGATAATATTAATAAGAAGGCCTAACTTCGTCACGTGATTTTGAGTTGAGGTCCGAAAATCCCACTAGCAGTGAAGGTACCCGACTGATGATTTCAAACAGAAGGGTCATATAAGTCTTTTGTAGCTTGGTTGTTACTCACAATCAGAACTATTTATTTCTAGTTACAACTATTACTATATACTAGGGTTTTGTGAAACACACCAGGTGACCCCGCCCTTCTTACGAGGCACTAGGAGTTCAAGGTCTTACTAATAAAACACTTTGTTTACAAGGTTCGAACGTTTTGGAATACGCTCATTCTCTCTTCAGAGAAATCTGAAAATCCTGTTACAAATATAATTATTATCTAAAACTATAATGTCATAATCACTAGTTTACTTAGTTTTAAAAGTAAAAGGTAAACAGAAGAATTAAACAAAAAACAAAGGATTATAGATACAACTAAGTTTTATGTACATTTAGAAAAATTTTAAATTTAACGAGCTTCGTTGTCGGGAAGAATCGGGTGGTCTTCAGCTATTAGTAAACTTTCTTTAGACTTAGAGATCTTAAGATTCTCTAATAATGACAGAAAAATTATTACATGAAATATTGTGACCCTTAGTTTCAGAATGTTAACGAATAATTGACTTTAAGTAACAGACGGTCGATTCTGGTAGATATTCCTAAATGTTCACAGACAATAGTTTTTAAGTGGTGTTTTGTTCTGTCAATGTACGACCTTTAGAGTCACTGCACGTGTATATATACAAGAGCTTCGACATGCTGTTTAAGTAATTGGTCTTTTAAAATAACTAGGCCCGGCGTAAGTGGTTGGTTAAGGCCCTCGATTCGTATTCTTGGGATCGCGGGTTCGAATCCCTGTCATACCAAATATGCTCGCCCTTTCAGCCATGGGGTCGTTATATTGCGATGTCAATCCCACTATTCGTTGGTAAAAGAGTTGGCGGTTGGTGGTGACGACTATATACCTTCCGTCTAGTCTTATGTCTTATACTGCTGAATTCGGAACGGCTAAAGCAATAGCCCTCGTGTAGCTTTGCCCGAAATTCAAAATAAATTTAAAATTTATTTTAATGTGTAGGTTAATTATGTATATTAGTCTCAGTAGAATTTATATGTATAACTATTTTTGTTTTATGTTTCCGTTTATCACTTCTCCACTTCTATTAATAACTGAGTAAATGATTATAGTTTTAGTTAATAATCATCGTTATAACTCGATTTTTAGATTTCGCTTAAGATGAAATGGTGTATTCCAAAACGTTGGGTGTGTATGTGTTTTCTTATAGCAAAGCCACATTGGACAATCTGCTGAGTCTACCGAGTTGAATCGAACTACTGAATTTAACGGTGTAAATCCGTAGACTTACCGCTGTACTAGCAGGGGCCACAAAATGTGGGAACCTAGTAAATAAAATGTCTTTTTTTAATCAACCGTCCTCATCATCATTATTAGAATTCGATTTCCCAATCATTAACCCCGTAATAACATAATCGTGTCATCCAAACTTTGACCTATAACGTTCCAACAGAAATAGCTGAAGTATACCATATTTATCCATATGAAATTATCTTGCTCAAGTGGCTCTGCGGTAAATGGAAAATTCATTAATCCATAGATATTTCACAATTATCATCTTGTCTCTTTCTAATTACGTCACAGTATCTGAAAGTTACTGTTTAAATGTCGAAAACAAGGTGAAGTACTCAAAACCTATAGGCATAAGGTTTATGGTAAAATATATATCGGAAAGTTTAAACCTAAAAATTAATTTCAAACACCGTTATTAAATAAATTAATAGCAATAAAAAGTAATAATAAAACTGGGAACTTCACGAAACCCTGATACAAATAAACGATTTGTGATAACTGATCTTTAACTTAGATGTTTTTAAAATTCGTCAATATCTTCGAAATGTCTACGTCAATCAAAGTACGTGTATAAACTAAAACGATCTGAAGAAGTGGAACCCTCGACTCGTAATCTGAGGGTCGCAGGTTCGAATCCCTCTCACACCAAACATGCTCGCCCTTTAAACAATCAAGAGATGGATACCTACGCTGTTGACAGTGTTTTATTGGCTTCGTTTCAGTAGGCCTGCCATGGTCAGGTGGTTAAGGCCCTCGACTCGTAATCTGAGGGTCGTAGGTTCGAATCCCTCTCACACCAAACATACTCGCCCTTTAAACCGTGGGGGCGTTATAATGTTACGGTCAATCCCACTATTCATTAGTAAAAGAGTAGCCTAATAGTTGGCGGTGGGTGGCGATGACTAGTTGCCTTCCCTCTAGTCTTACACTGATAAATTAGGGACGGCTAGCGCAGGTAGCCCTCATGTAGCTTTGCGCGGAATTCTAAACAAACCAAAATCAAACCAGTCGTATGAGTACCCTAACTTTTATTGTTTTATTGATTAAATTGACATCTGATTTTCAGTTGGGCACTTTTTTATTTGACAGTTTTTGATTAACTAACTATACATCCAGACTTTAGCTGAATACATGTGATTTTGATAGTGTTTTCACTTGTTAAAGAACGGCAAGCTGTTACATTTGTGCTACTAGCTGTTTATATTACTGATTACATATAATGATATTCATTAAAATATAATCCATTACCCCAAAACTTGCCCAAGGAACAGAATTCAGTGTTGAAAAATATAATAAGCCTGATGCTAATATCACATCATAAGTATAATTAATTATGATCATTCTTCGCCAACATTTTTTATCAACTACATTTCCCTGCGCCAATAATACGAAGGTGTGAATCGCTTATACCCGTTTCAATTTTATTACTCATCAGGGATCTTTACCAGCCTACCATCAAATTGAAATTCTTTTCGGCAAGATTAGAGTAAATTAATTTATGAGACTTCGAGCATGTTTAAATACATCAATTGAAAGGGTTTGATCTTCTGAGTCGAAAACTATAATAAGATATTAAATCGGTCAAGAGATGAAGGAGCTATGAGCTAAAAGTTTGTACACAATCAAAACTCGGAGCCATTCTATGAGCCACTATGCCGCAACTAAAAAATATAATAAGCTTAACACTAATATCTTGTGACAAGTATGTATATGAATAGCATTGTCTGTTCATGTAACTATTTCTAGGGTTGGATGGATATTCACGAAAATTGGTTATTAGGTTCATGCGGATGTATACAAATAAATTTTCAGTTTTGCTTTTTGTGGATTTGTATTAACATTTTGTTTTCTTTACTACTACTTTGCTTCTGTAAATGGATTTTCATCAAATTTAATATGAAAAATTTATTGGTCAAATTTTTAGTTTTGTATTTTGAGTTTTTTTATTTTTATCGACATTTTTGCGTTTTTTATCACTACTTTGCTCCCTCCAAATAGATCTTCATCACATATGTTTTGGAGTTTCATTGAATTCATGAGAAGATAAATGCGAATTTATGGTTTTACATTTTGTCTTTTTTATGGATGTTTCTGCTTTTTTTATAGTAACATATAATAAAAGCAACATTTCATGTCTTACGGTAACCTTTCATTAATAATTAATGCATATATCGTCCATCCGGGGGACTGGTACTAATGTTTAATATAATCAAGTTTCGCAAACTTGTAAAGTTCATTCATACCATTAAAAAAACAAATTTGTTTTGTCAGTGAGAACTAAACACTAACCTTTCACTTTTATTTTGTTTATACTTGTTTTGAATCGTACTTTAGTCATTCTGGCTCTGTATAAAAAGTAACGTTGTTGTCCAGACGTTATGACGATATTATTGCACTATTTTCAACAACCTACTTGATTATATATTTAAAAATGGCTGGTATGAGTACAGAAGGCACTAGTAGAGGAGCGAACAACGTTTGGGTCTTCTTCGGTCATCGTAAGGTTCGCAAAGAAAGAAAGGGTTGCTGACCGGTAGCTGACCACATGTTTGAAAGCGGTTGTGTAATTGAGTGTAGGAATGTAGAAGGCGTGATTAGATGTTGGATATATATATCAATATCGGTATAAAGGAGTTCCTTTGTACTGGTTTATTTTGGGCTTGAGTTGTTGCATAAATAAGGCTTTTTTTAATTTTGTGTTTGTTTCTTTATTTAGTATTTGGGTGTTTTCTATGGTTATGTTGTGTTTATTTGATTAGCAGTGATCGAAAACGTGTGAAGATGACTTTTTGTGTTCTTTGAGTCTGGTTTCCATTTTGCTACTTGTTTCTTCAACATAGAAGTCGTGGCAGTTATTACATTGTATTTGATAAATAATGTTGGTGTGGTGTTTGTCAGTGTAGTTTTTAAATAGTATATAACTTAGTTTTGTGCCTGGTTTTTGAATAAATTTGGTATTAACTGGAATGTCATATTTTGTTGCCAAATGTTGGTTATTTTTCTTCTGGTGTCAGGAATATATGGTATGCAGTGGTATACGGTTTCATGATTTTTTAAATCGTGGGGTATATTTACTTTTGTTAGTTGATTTTGCTTTTGTCTAAATGTGTACTTCTTATTAAGAATAAATTTTCGATACTTCCTTGGATCTATGTTTATATATATCTTTCTCTATTTGTTAAAATAATTATTTGATCCCAAGAATTAAACTGTTTGCTAGTTTGTTATACGGTTTCTGCTTTTTATAAGTTTAAAGCAACGTATATTTTAAATTATTCAATGTAAGAACGCAAGGGGTCGTTTTTTTAGATTAAAGAAAAAAGGTTTTACAAATATCGGGGTGGTCCTAGATTTACGGTCACGTGAAAGAAGGACGTAGTGTAAAATTACGTTGGAGTATTCAGACTTGTTAATTAGTGACCTACAAAACTTGTTAATTCGGTGAGATTGTTACTACACGTCAAACTGGTAGACACAACGTTTTGAAGAAGGAAGGAATGATTGTTTCCTATAGAAGGTCTCTCGGTGGAACAGTGATTAGTCTGTATCTTACAACCCTAACATCAGGCGTTTGATTCCCTTCAGTAGACACAGCAAATATCCCGAAGCCGCTGTGGTATCAGAAAACACACATTCTATAGAAGTAGAAAACCTCCTAATTTTAGAAAAAAATACAAGGTTTTCAAACTTGATTATCATCTTCAAATGAGTCTCAAGTTGTCTTTTGCAGTTTTTCTTGATTCGTTTCTCGATCTCTACTTTTCTCTTCCTAATTCTTTCTTATTCTTTGGTTGGTCATCAAACTGTAACAACCAGTTTTAAATTATTTTTAAATAAAGCTTCTCCTTTATCACTTTAGTCAATTATGAAAAGTGACCTGTTCGATGCTCTGAACGTTGTACATTTTCAAATTAGTATTCTCGATATTTGAGCAGGTATAAAATAATTGTAATAATTAAATGGTGAGTTAATAATTCTTATTAAAATATTGGGGTTCTTAATTTAACGTTTGTGCTGTCATTTGGTAAAAGGGCCCGTAATGGCTAAGTGGTTAGGAAGCTCGATTCGTAATCTGAAGGTCGTGAATTCGAATCCCGTCACATCAGATATACTCGCTCTTTCAGCCATGGGGGCATTATGTTATGTTCAATTTCACTATACGTTGGTAGAAAAGTAGCTCAAGAGTTGGCGGGAAAGTGATGACTAGCTGTCATTCCTCTAGTTTTACACTGCTAAATTAGGGACGGGTAACACAGGTTGCACCCGTGTAGCTTTGGGCGTAATTCAAAGCAAACAAACAACAATAAACACGTGGCTATGATTCTGGAATTTTCTCCAAGGTTTAAGAAAATATTAATCGAGAGCGCTTTAGGCTGGAGTTAGTAACTGAATTTGTTAGCCAGTTGAGTAATTAGTATATGATTTATTCAGTTTGATGCTGTTAGTTAGTTGGTTAATTCAGCGAGGTAAATTTTGTGTTTGTGTTTGCGACGATGTACGAGAAATGCAAAGTAGCAAGTAAGTGGAATTTCTGTCCAAACGTGATTTGTATTTGCAAAATTACAGAAAACAGTGAAGACTAAAACTTCTAGAACTGGCGAAAATAACGGTTATTATTTTTTAGCGCAAAGTTACACAATGGACTATAGGTGCTTTGTCTGTAGTTTCCCGTTATTACATTTAACTTTGACCTACCCGAGAAGTAAAGAAGTAAAAATTCTTTTTGTTAACATTAAATAGATTGGAATATTATTTTTTTTTAGCTTTTCGAAAGAACCTCCCAAATAATTAAAAATATTATAGCAGTATACTAGTTTATTGGCTTATTTTATTGGTCATTCAATAAGTATTTTAATTTTCTACCTTGAACGAACAGCGTTTGCATATTGGCTAAATGGCAAGGCCACACATCCCAAGATTAAAACATATCTGTTCTTGCCCACCAGTGGCACAGCGGTATGTCTGCGGACTTACTACGTTATGAACCGGGTTTCGATACCCGTGGTGGGCAGAACACAGATAGCTTATTGTGTAGCTTTGTACTTAATTCAAAACAACAGCATATCTGTTCCTAATTTAGAATTACTAACTAGAAGGCAGTCAATTATTTACGCCCACTGCCACCGCTTAAGTCAAATAATAAGATTCACTTTCACTATTATACTTATTAATATTATAATATTATATATTATATTTCACTGACATGATCAGGTAGTTAAGGCGCTCGACTCGTAATCCGAGGGTCGCGGGTTCGAATTCCTGTCACACCAAACATGCTCACCCTTTCAGCAGTGGGGGCGTTATAACGTGACGGTCATTCCCACTTTTCGTTAGTAAAACGTAGCCCAAGAGTTGGTGGTGGGTGGTGGTAACTAGCTGCCTTCCCTCTCGTCTTGCACTGCTAAATTAGAGACGGCTGGCGCAGATAGTCTTCGTGTAGCTTTGCGCGAAATTTAAAACAAGCCAAACCAAACACTATTTTTCAGTGCTCTCAGTTAAAAGTGCGGAGCGTATTTAGCTATAATAACGTCTCGAACCCTCAACACTTTGACATGCCGCCCGACACGTCAGCTTCTATACCACGCCCGGCCAAACTGCAACTGGGTGTTTTTATATTACCAGAAAATGTCGTTTTTCTCTGTTTGTTTAACGTCTATTTCCTGTTATTGCACTTCAACAAAAGTTGCGCTTCATTAAATTTTAGTTCTATTTTCATGCTGAAAATTTTATTTCTTAAATAAAAACTACGTGTTTGTTAAACGTTTTCAGCGTTTTTTATTTGTTTATTTAGAATTAAGCACAAAGCTACACAATGTGCTATTTGTGCTCTGTCCATCACAGGTATCAAAACCCGGTTTCTCGCGGTGTGAGTCCGCAGACACGCCTCTGTGCCACTAAAGGAGGGGGTGTCAGAGTTCTTAGAGTCAGCGTGTAAAAGATGTTTTTAAAATTAAATAAAAAAACATTCCGATATTTCACTCAAGATACTAAATGCGGGTCCCGTCATGGCCAAGCGTGTTAAGGCTTGCGACTCGTAATCTGAGGGTCGCGGGTTCGCATCCCCGTCAGGCCAAACATGTTCGCCCTTTCAGCCGTATGGGCGTTATAATGTGACGGTCAATCCCACTATTCGTTGATAAAAGAGTAGCCCAAGAGTTGGCGATGGTTGGTGATGACTAGCTGCCTTCCCTCTAGTCTTACACTGCTAAATTAGGGACGGCTAGCACAGATAGCCCTCGAGTAGCTTTGTGCGAAATTCAAAAACAAACAAAATAAAAAAAGATATGAATGCATTCTAAAACACATGCTACCGATCAGGTTTCGTTTAATAATTCACGTTATGGAGAAAAAGACAAGTGAGACACAAAGAACTATTTCCAATCTAATCCACATTCTTGTCATTGAAACACCACGTGCTATCCAATGCAGCTAGAAGATTGACAGAAAAACGATCGTCGACAGAAAAGTCATTTTGATAATTTTGGATTAGAAATGCCAAATACTCGAAGGAGTGGATGATTGTATAGGTCTGAATAAAATACGGTCGAACCTATTGTTTACTACATTATTGTTACCACTGAAAGAATGAATTGACTGAAGCTCAGTACAGTTGTCAAGTTGATTCAGATTAGTGAGATGTCAACTGGAAAAAAAAAGGGAAACGTGCAGCAGTAGAAGTGTAGTGTGTTTTTACAAAAGTGAAAAAAAAAGTGTCTTACACAAAGACCTTCCCGTTTTGAAAATTTATGGTCAGTATCACATCAGTCCAATATGGTTAAGTGTTACGAGTTATGTGAGACTGCAGTCGTAAACCAGCTCAACCAGTCATGTATGTAGCTTTTCTTTTTCTTCTATGTCCTTAAGAGAACAGTAACAACTTCTTCTGTGTGTATCTTTGTCATTACTCATGAGATAACCTAAAGAACCCCCTGCAACTCTATGTACAAGGAAACATCACTGAATTCTTGTAATATATTTTGTTGGCCAAATATTAATGACACTGTGTCTAGTTCTTTATTTCTTTCTAAACCTTCTTTCCCTCGACTCTACAAAGACAGAGGGGAACTATTCCATTTTTAAGTTATCTCATACTTTGGGCTTTTCAAAACATAACCATTGCAGTCTTCTATACTAACCACACCGTTTTGTATTTCAAAGCTATTCCATAAGGTTTGTCGTTGTTTGCCTTTTCTAAGTTTGTATACTTGTTTCGAAGGTTGGAATCTGTACCGTTGTTACACTTTATAATTAGAGATATCCTGTCATCTTTCTCAAGAAAACATTTTTTAATTTATAGAACTTGCAATATAACTGACTGTAAACAGAAGTTTGATCTTTTTACATGCCGTATTTTAAATACTCAAAATATTATATTTTTTTTAGTTCGAAAACTCCAACATTCACAAAATAAATTGTACCTGGGATGATAGAGTTTATGAATGGACAAACTGAATTGATAAAATAAATCGGCAGCTAAAATTTGAAAGTTATTTAAAATAAAACACTCCTATTACAATTCAATTATATATGATAATATATAAGCGGAGTTATCACCAAAAAATTACCTTGAGGAGTTGTTGATAATATTCTATATTTTATATATTGTTCAAAGTAATTTAGAACTAAAAATGTTTCACCGTAAGGAATAAGTGTGTTCTTGCTTTCATTAGATTTAAAATTTTATAATATTTCATTCTTTTTTAATTGAACAGGAAATATTCAAATAGATTTTCGTTCCCCTTTTCGGAAGTCCCTTGAGATTATACATTAACCAATCAACTCAAATAAGTTGTTTTTATGTTAATTCTACTGATCACCCTTTTGTGAATAATTTAAAAAAAATTCAGTCATTGATTTGAATTTCGTACAAAACTACACGAGTGCTATCTCTATTAACCGTCCCTAATTTAGCAGTGTAAGGCTAGAGGGAAGACAGCTAGTCATAACCACCCACCGCTAACTCTTAAGCAGCTTTTTATCAAAGAATAATGGGATTGACTGCAACATTATAACGCCCTCACGGCTGAAAGGGCGAGTATGTTTGGTGTAACGGCGGATTCGAACGCGCGGCCCTCGGATTACGAGTCGAGTGCCCTAACCACCTGGCCATGCTAGGCCTCCATTTTCAGAAACCTAACTGTTATCAGCTCTACTCTTCTTACATTTCAGTTTTCTTTTTCATAATCCATTTAAACGAAACACATGGTTTGTAAAGTATTTAGATAAATAACAGTTTGAGATTATCATTTTTGCAGGCACTCGACTCGTAATCCGCCCTTTCAGTCATGGGGGCATTATAATGTGACTGTCAATCCCACTATTCATCGGTAAAAGAGTAACCCAAGAGTTGGTGGTGGGTTATGATGACTAGCTGCCTTCCTTCTAGTCTTACACTGAAAAATTAGGGACGGCTAGCACAGATAGCCCTCGTGTAGCTTTGAGCGAAATTCAAACCAAACCGAAAATGGAAGCATTTAGCTTAAAATGCTGTTATACTTGACACTTAACATCAAGTACCATTCCGCACAGCTATTATTATTCTAATTCAAAAGTATTAAAACGTTTTTCTGGATCTTTATAAATATTATTTGTTTTTGTAAAACTATCTAATTTTACAAATAAGCAGATAGAATGTTGTTTATTTTGATGAAACTTTGCAGAACGGACGGTAACTGCCTGTTGTGGAGACACAAGTGTGGAGGACAAAGTTTCGAAAGTCTTCTGCCTTTCCCTTTGAAAGCCTTCGAGTTGTTTAATTTGTTGATGTAATTTGACTGATTTACTTTAAAGTACGAAATAGGGCTCCAACATGCTCAGTTTCGGATGAAGTTAATACATAACATAACATCTTAATATAAAGAAAAACACACTTACCAGGAAGTTTCTATAAAATGAAATTATCGTATACTGGAGTTAAAAATATAATCAAAAATACAATACATCTAATACTACTGGTGACAATAGCAGGCTTGGACGACTATTAATTAATCTTTCCGGATCTGACGTTAAGTGTATTAGGCTTGCATCTCAGAACGGTTCTGTATATGTGTTAGGCTTTAGCGTGTTGCTAAACAAGAAAAGACGAAAACGATTTTTTTAAGTCTACCACCATTTTATACGTAACAGATATTGTACATTTCTTTACTTTAAAACGTTTAACAAAAAAAAACAAAAAAACAGCACGAGATCATCCTTTAGATACGAAGGAGCTTCAAACTTTAAAGGCCAGGCGTGGTCTAATTATTGACATGTCATACTGGGAACCCGTCCCTTGGCCACAAAATGGGGCTCTGCACTTTTGAGGGTGGGCGCGCTATAAGAACGACTATTTGATTAGAGTAGCCCAAAAGCTGATACTGAATGCTATTGACTAGATGGCTTCCATCTAGTCCGTCAATTAAAAATTAGTGATGATTAGTGCAGGTTAGCCCTTGCGAAGTTTTGTACGAATACACGAAACAAAAAGACAGCTTCAAATTTAAACAAAACTAGGGAGAAAACTTCAGATTACACTGTAAAGTAATAATGACGTAAAAGATATAATTTATGACATCTCCTACCACCTGAGCTAGGCGCCCATGGTAAGGCATATATTATTTATGACGGGAAATATCGTTAGGAGATGCAGATAACAGTGAACACATGAGAATAATTAGATACACTTATCTCACTGACACAGGTCCATGCTCTACTTTTGTTAACTAATGAGATATATTGTTTCTATATTAAAGCATAAGGCTACAATTTTTATATTAGTTCACAAGATATTGGTCACAATTTCAACAACGGTATTCATGTGTTGCATCCTATGGAATAATACTTCCATAGAAAAAATGAAAGTTTTCCAATGGATTACATAACACCAAAAATATAATATATTCGTATGAACAAGAGTTCTCCACAATGGATTATATAACACCAGAAGAATCAGATATTCGTATTAAAACATAACTTCTGTGTTGTTGTTTCTATACGATTTGTCTCTTCTTTCGCAATTTCACAAAAAAGAAACGAGATTATGTGTATTAACTGTATAAGTTGGCATAAAATACACTTATAAAAATCCTAGGATATTTCTTTGTATTGACATAATACTTTCATTCCTGCTTATATAAAAGTGGAATACTTATAGACACATTTTATATATTCCTATAAGTTGTGAATTACAAACAGAAAAACAAAGTAGGCATACACTGCATGTTGGTCACCCACGTGTAAGGTTGTACAGAGGAAGTTTTATCACACTATGCCCACTCCTATCTTGTTTCCTAACTTTTTAGTGAACCCATTTCTACACTTGAAATTTTTTGAAATATTTTTCCCACTTGTTCATACATATTTTAAATACAAGTTGACATGACTCTAGGCATCATTTATAAATTTGTGTTGCTGTTCTGTACGTATTATAACCATAATATTACGTTACGTATTAAATGCTTTACGAACGTAACCTTGATTTAATTTACAATTCGTATTATAAATTCTTTCCAGAAAAGCGTAGCTTGTCTGCTAGCCTAGATAGGTGAAGTTTCTCTCATGGCTCATCTTACGTCTGCTAGCCTAGATAGGTGAAGTTTCTCTCATGGCTCATCTTACGTTAGTTTGCCTCATACTACTCACAGTTTCCAGATCTTGTTATACAGTGCAGTCGTCAAGGAGACCAAACTCCACTGTTTCATTTGATCACACTTATTCACTATAAAGAGTGAGGTAGCGAACGTATGTATTTTAAAATGGCATCCTGTTAAAGGTATTACTTGATGTACGTCAAATAACTATTTTTTATGATGTTTAATAGAGAAACAAGTTACCAGCAACGCTTGATCTCTGTGCTATTATTCTATTTGGTGCACTTATAACTGTGATAAGTCTGTTTCGTACGAAGGTAAAAGCGTTAAACAATATAAGACCGTCAGTGAGAACGAGAAATTTGTGGTTTTGTTTTAATATTTTTTGTATGGGCTCAGTTGTATGACTTGTAATTTTTCATACCATCTAAGGGTGTTTCTCAAATACTTTTGAAGATTTATTATTTGGTTGGTAAATGTATATAAAGTAAAGAGTTCGTTTTGTATTATGTATCAGCCCCAATCCCCATTATAAGGGCCCAGCATGGCCAGGGGTTAAGGCACTCGACTCGTAATCTGAGGGTCTCAGTTTTGAATCCCCGTCCCACCAAACATGATCGCCCTTTTAGGCGTAGGGGCATTATAATGTAATGGTCAATTCCACTATTCTTTGGTAAAAGAGTAGCTCAAGAGTTGGCGGTGGATGGTGATAACTAGCTGCCTTCCCTCTAGTCTTACACTGCTAAATTAGAAACGGCTAGCACAGATAGCCCTCGTTTAGCTTTGCGCGAAATTCAAAAACAAACAACAATCTTTCGTGAAAAAAAAAAAAAGCATCTTAATTCTCGTATTTTCGAATATCTTCTATTCTTTGATCTGGGGACCATCATATTTAAAGTAGGAATTTGGTTCAATGATATAATTGTATTATTAATTATTTATACATCGTAACTAAGTTTGTTCCAATAAAATCTTTGCTATTATAAAATTTCTTTTAAAGTTTATTTAAAATTAAAATAACGTTACTCTTTAAGCATATCGTCTTGTGTTGTGTAATTATTTTGATTACTTGTGCAAGTTATTCATAAAAGATTTTCCTACACAGCACGATTGCCATAATTCAATTTTACAGTCTTCAATTTTATCAGCCTTAAATATTTATAGAGGACATTCACGAACTGCCTCAGGATATGTTATGGCACTTGAAAAATAATTGTATAAGATTTGGTTCTTCGTACTTTTAACTACCTGCCACGTGGCTTCAAGGAGCTTCATAAACACGAGCATAAAAAATAGTGTCTTCTTTATCATCCATGAATATAAGAAACCTACTCATTCTCCTGTACAAAAAAATGTTCACCATAAAATACAGCAAAAATGATAATCTCAAACATTTATTTATCTAAATACGTTATAAACCATGTGTTTCGTTAAAATGAATTCTAAAAAAACTGAAATGTAAGTAGAGTAGAGCTGATAACAGTTAGGTTTCCGAAAATGGAGGTCCGGCATGGCCAGGAGGTTAAAGCACTCGACTCGTGACCTGAGTTACGGTCAATCCCACTATTCGTTGGTGAAAGAGTAGCCCAAGAGTTGGCGGTGGATGGTGAGGACTAGCTGCATTCCTCTAGCCTTAAACTGCTAAATTTTTGTAGCTTTGCGTGAAATTCAAAACAAAACAAACCAATCATGAAAGAAAATAGTGATTCAAAAAACATTAAACTATTTTGTTTTCAAAATGGATTTGTACTTTTGTTACTCAAAGAATATTCTAAATAGAAATAATATTCAACTACCATGTACACATTCACACAGTTATATTCTGTCATTGAAATAATGTTACTTTACCCATGATAACTTTGAGAAAATTTAGAGTTTTCTGCATTTGATTTTTTACATTAATTCTAGAACGTTGTTAAGTCAAATAAACAGTTAGAAATATTGTAGCTAAATATCAGTGTAGTTAATGCGTGAGACTTTTATCAATGCCTTGCATTGTTACTGTGACATCAAGTTCATAAATCGTGAGAAGTGTTCTAACAAAAGCAATCTAACCCTCTATATATTTCATTTATTAATTAATAAAACCAACTGAAATTGCATTTCGTATCAGAATGTATTTCCTCAAAGGTTTTCATCAAGTTCCAAAATATTTATTTACATGTAACATTTTTCTCGCAGTTAATCAATTTCTTCACTGGCTGTTTTTTTTTTTACTTTTCTTATTGTTCTGTTTTCTTCTATTTCAGCTAAAAACGTCTTTCGCAAGATTCTCCATTAACGCAGTTAACTAAAATGTACAGGTTATCTTTGCTACAATTTGAATAAAACATTGTGAATATATTAATACTCGAAGTGTATTGTTTCATCTAATACTCAATAATAATGTTCCTATGCAGTGAAGGACGTCCAAGTGTCGGTGGTGAAAATATTCAGTGATCATTATTGAAATAAATAAGAAGTCTGAATAGAGGCTTGTTTGTTTTATTTGTTTCCTTTTGGATTTCGAGAAACGCTTCACGGGGGCTATCTGCGCTAGCCGTCCCTAATTTAGCAGTGTAAGACTAGAGGGAAGGCAGCTAGTTATCACCACCCACCGTCAACTGTTGGGCTACTCTTTTAACAACGGATAGTGGGATTGATCGTGAAATAATAACGCCCCCACGGCTGAAAGGGCGAGCATGTTTGGTGCGACCGGGATTCGAACTTACGCTACTAAATTAGAACGGCATTGTCCAGTTGGGAATTGTTAGTGGTGCATAAGACACAAGAGAAAGATTATATCACACAATGTACAGTTATATTCTTCAGCTGTTGTCACTTAGAAAAGAAATGAGTATAGAGGTACAGGGTAGACAACTTTAAACTCGAAGATGAAATAGAAAACCAGGGAAGAAGTTAACAATGCTGTTGTCAGGGGGCACTGATTTGAAAGTATTGTATAATTAGGCTGATATTTTTTTTGTATTTCGCGCAAAGCTACTCGAGGGCTATCTGCGCTAGCCGTCCATAATTTAGCAGTGTAAGACTAGAGGGAAGGCAGCTAGTCATCACCACCAACTATTGGGCTACTCTTTTACCAACGGATAGTGGATTGACCGTCACTTTATAACGTCCCCATGGCTGAAAGGGCGAGCATGTTTGGAGCGACCCTCGGATTACGAGTCGAACGCCTTAACACACTTGGCCATACCGGGCCCAATTAGGCTGATATTTAATGTATTTTGACTTCTGAGATATTTGTAGAGTTCAGAATATTTAATGCACAGAGCCCTAAATATATACAATATAATCAACATTTTCTTGCCTCAGCTATATCTGTTATGAAATACTTCTTATATGAGGTATATTTACCTCATTTTATTTATTTTAATTAGTGTGAAGATCATACATTAAACCACAGAAATAACCTTACTGAAACGAATGAGTAATGATTTATAAAGCGCTTATCTTTGTAGTGATCAACAACGTGCATTCAACTGGAAGGAAGTATTTCATGACATTTCCCGTAAGGCCTCAAACGAACAAAATTTTCTCAGCATTACCTATGTCTCTTTGTAGTGGATTTGAAACGACGTCGGCTAAAAACGCCTGAAGCGAATGAGGCGTAGAAATTAGCGTGCAGGACCGTGAATCCGAGGGTTAACTGTAACCTTTTATTGCCACAAAAACACTCTTCGCAATTTGGGATCATAGGCGCATTACAACAGTAACGATCCAATCCCACTATTCGACCAGACAAGTGTATACTGAAGATTTCGGGTGAGGCTTATAACCAATTGCCTTTCCTCTAGTCTATTGGTTCAAATTTACGGACAGATATGCGCAGACAGCTCTTTTGTACCTTTATACGAAAATTCTAACACAAACAAATTTAGATTAACCTTACTAAATTACCGGGAAATATGCCCTCTATAAAGAAAAGTATTTATTCATTCAGAATATGCCTTATAGTGAAGAACATGTAAAAGACATAATCGCATTAATAGGCTTCCAGCGTTGCCAACTTTATCTGTGACTCGGGTTTTAAAAGGGAATAGGGTTAGCAAATAATCTACGATTCAGCTTTCATTCGGAAATTATTCATGAAACAGCAAATATTTGATGAGATTTACCTTATAACAAATTTTATTAAAGAAATATGTTTCAGTATATTTATTTTTTATAGTCCTCGATTATAAATGTACAGAATAATTTAAAATTCATGAAGGCCTCTAGTTCAATATTCAAAATTTGTATTGTGTCAGCATTTGTCTTTTCCACTAAAACTGATTATCAGGTGACTTGAGTTATATTCTTGTTCTAACTATACCTTTGTTTAGGGATCTAACACTTAACGTATCTGAGGCTTATCACACAGAAAATCAAGTTTCGATACCAGCAGTTGGAAGAGCACAGATTGTGTAACATTGCACTTTACAACAAACTTACTACCATTAAATAGCTTTCGAAGAAAACAAACAAAATTCTACTGTTTAACTTTGACTTTAATGTATGTACCCTTACTTTACTAAACATTAATTAGTGTAATCATTAAGAAAACATTACACAATATTATCTCTCTGTAAAATACAAGTAAACATATTGTGAAAACAACTGCAAACAGTAATAAAAAGGTTTGGTTTTCTTTAATTAGAAGTTACTTATATTCAGTACAAGATTTACGATGTACAATAATATCTGCTTTAATTAAATTAGGACATTTTTAATTAAATGAGATAGCATACTATAATGCTTTATTTGCTAGAATATTCTCTTTCTTTAAATCTCAAAACGTAGATTTGTTAAAAATCATAATAATTCAACATTAAACTTATCATTGTTATATTACAGTTCATCTTATTCAACAACTCAACATTAAAAACTGATCATTATTGTATTACAGTTAATCTTATTCAACAACTCAACATTAAAAACTGATCACTGTTGTATTACAGTTCATCTTATATACCACTGTGATAATTCATGATTCACAAATTTATTCTTGATTTCATTTATAATAGTTGACTGTTATAAAAACGTTAATTAAAAAAATTCAACAATTTACAATTCGTAATAGTTGACTGTTATAAAGACGTTAATTGAAAAAAATTTAACAATTTACAGTTCGTAATAGTTGACTGTTATGAAGGCGTTAATTAAAAAAATTCAACAATTTACAGTTCGTTTTTTTATGATAACATTCTCATCTTAACAACTAGTGATGTAACAGATTGGCTTATATAAATAGTGTTCTGCCCACTGTAATTTTATCGTGTCCTAAGCACAATATTACACTGCGCTGTTATAGATAGGCAATTAGCGGGTTCAGTAGTTGTTTTAGTAGTGGGTACGTATTACCTGATCATAATAACTTAACGTAGTGTGGTGATCATACAGGCAGTTTGAGGCTTTATGAGTGATAATTGATGGGAGCGGCATGTTCTTGGATAGCTTGTGAGCTAGAGGTTCACTTATCGGCTTTTCTCTTCGAATATTTAACATTAATTAGTACAATAATATTAGTATTTAATAGCCTCCTAGCTGACCTAAATATTGTAAGAAGTATTTCGAAACGCATCGAATTTACACTAGTGTGGGAGAAAGGTTTAGATGATAAAATATCAATAATTGAAAAGAGAAAATGAGATGGAATTTTGAATGTTGTTGTGAACAAAGCCTGATTTTGTAACTGTCATATTCTGTGGCAAGATTATCGAAACAGGAAAGAAAACAAATAAGGTTAATAATTTGCCACTTTCTGAGAATAGAAAGAAGAGAATAAAAATTAAACATGATTTCTTAAGCAAGAAAATCATTGTGCTTTAGGTGTTCTATACATATCTATATTTCGTTTTTGTTAATAAGTACAAAGCTTTGGAAAGAGCTATCTAAACTCTGCACACCACAGGTATCGAACGCCGGGTTCTAGCGGTATAAGTTTCCACATATACAACTGTGCTGCTGAGGAGTGTTTCTTAAATAGTAGTAACTAGAAGCTAGCGATTGACATCATACATAAAGCTCTAACTGTGACAGTTCTGCTATATTCTATTCTACCCTATATTTCATCCTCTGATAGGTGCTAAACAACAGATAGGACTTAAAGATATAGAAATCACGCTTAAAGTTCCTTTCAGACAAAGAACTATTTACAATAGTCATTGTAATAAATTTAAAGTTCTGTTCTTTCCTAACAAGTTTGATATGTTTCTCGTTGAGAATGTTTTGAATAAATTATACATTTATCAAAATCGGTCATCATATTTTCTTTCAAAACGCCATCTGTAAATGATAGTTTCTCTTAAACTTTGCTGTGAATAACGAAAACTGGAGAAGATGTAATACAATATGCCAGTAACATTCCTCAGAGCCCTTTCTGTGTATAGAAGATGATTACTCGCATTTTCTGCTCAAACGATAAGGACTGTAATTACTTGAGTGCAGCGAAGGATATTTATAAGGCAAACACAAAGAGTGGAAGTTTCATGCCTAAAGCATTTCAAGAATCGAAGGCAGATGATAAAATTTACAAAATAATGCTACACATAATCTCAACGTGTTTACATGCACGAAGGTATGTGTTTTCAATTATTTGACAGCATATGAACAAATTAATGCCTGCGCTTTCGTAGTTTTCCTTTTCATTTTAGTTGAAACAATAGCTCCAGTATCATTAGACGTTTCGTTGTGTTACTGTTTAATTTAAAGTTTAGATCACCAGTTACTTGCAGCTTAGAAAATATTTATAAATTACACTTCAATTAATTACTCATGAAACCAACGTATAACGAAATCTAAAAAACTAAGCTTGCTAATAAAAAGTCGAAGGCTGGAAAAGATGTTTTCCATCTTTACATACTTGGCGACTTAAACATTTGATTTAAAACATTTCTAATTTAAAAGTGCCTCCAGTAACAGTTAAGAAAAAAAGTATTTTTGACTAAGAGATATAACTTGAAGATATAATAGTTCGTTAATATTTTAGTTATTTTAGAGTTGATGAAATTTTAAACCAATTGATACTTTGCTTTAATTCTAGTTGTATTCTTTGTTTTTAGTCAGTGAAAAGCCATTAATATGTAAAACCATAATTTCACAAAAGTTTTTTTATATTGTAAAGTCACAGAAGACAATGAAAGTTAGATAACTAATTATTCTTCTATATTTTGTACAGTTCAGTTAATTCTACCATAAGTTCGATATACAAGAGTTTCTTTTTGATATAGTTGAATGCATATGTGTGTGTATATATAAATATAAGGTGCAAAACGTTTTCTTACACATGTTAATATTTTGTACTGTTTATTTGAGGACAAAACCACCTTTGACTATCTACCACGTAAACCGTGGGGAATCGAATTTCAGATTCTAATCATGTAAGTCCGTAAACTAACTGCTGTCCCACTGAAGGATATTAATATTTTAAAATAACAAACACGGCGTCAACTTCCTATAATCTTTATCCCACAGTTACAAGTATAACAATTCACAGATCGTGTACATAGTAACTAATATTTATACTACCACTATTATACAAGCCGTCAAATGTTAATAGAGAATATGTTAACATATGTTAACAAGTGAAGGATCGTGTCTCGTTAGCTCAGATGTTTTACATCATCACCAAATAATTAAAAACAACAAGCTATTCTGGAACAAAGTTTAGAAATACGCTCATTAGTTGCATACTGAATGGGCATTTTACTATCATTTGAGATATATAACGTTTTAGGAGCTAAGAAGTGAAAACGACTTAAAAACTGGACTTGAATGCCTCTTGAATGCGTGTTCAGAAACAATATACAAGTGAACTATGTTGTACACTTTAAAATAAATTACGAAGTTAAATCACGTTTTATAGCCCATCAGAGGTTCGTTACTATCTTTGACATATATATTACTTCAAGTTAATTATACTACAATAACAGTGTTTCTAGTAGTTGCTACGTACAATTAATTATTCCATCATCTTAAACTTTTAATAAATGAAAAAACTTGTGAAATAAAATAAGATGTCTTGTGAAGCTGGAGATAACTAAACTGAATGAGTAATTACCATCAATTCAGTTTTCAATCGTAGGCTTAAGATCCTTTTTGTTCCCCTTTATTTGTTTTAGATTTTATTTAAACACAAAAATAAATCCATATTGACATTATTGATTTTAAAACTTTGTTCTTTAAATTTTATCATATTGGACAAACATAAGAAGTTTTATTTTATTACGTTTACGAAGTACGAAGATTATAAACTGTTTACAGAGAGTTGCTGGCAGAGTGGAAAACGTTTATTCCTGTTTTAACCTGGAGGCAGTATTGCGTGATTACTTGGTAGGATGTTAGTGCATCTGAGGTTAGAAATAACCGTGTTCATGCGAGAGTTACAAATAGCTGTAAACGAAGTACAAGCTGTTTCGCTGTTGACGGTTGAATTTACACGTGTCACACACGCAAAATATTCGAGTGTCCAAAGAACTTAATTCGTGGGGCAAAAAAATATTGAACTATTTTAACTTGGCCTAAGTCGGCCGATTTACAAATAGTTTTCACACATGAGTTTTAAATGGCTTTTATCTACTGGTTAATCCTTCTCTCCCATGGTCCAAAAGGTAAACTTGATGGCTCATAACGATTAAATTCGAGGTTCGATCCATTTGGTACTACAACCCAAATGGTCCACTGTGTAGCTTTGTATTTAAACAAACATTTACAGGGAAAAGGAAGCGAGAAAGCATCAAAATAACGTCCTCTAGTCGGAAGTCTGTAGGCTTGCCAGTGGTGGTTGGCAGAGCAAATATAACTCATTTACCGACTTTGCACTTAACAACAATCAAAATAACGTAACATATTTTTAAAAATAATTCCTTTCATCTAGATCCGGCATGGCCAGGTGGGTAAAGGCATTCGACTCGTAATCTGAGGGTCGCGGGTTCGAATCTCCGTCGCATCAAATATGCTTGCCCTTTCAGCCGTGGGGGTGTTATAATGTGTCGGACAATCCCACTATTTGTTGGTAAAAGATTAGCCCAAAAGTTGGCAGGGGGTGATGATGACTAACTGTCTTCCCTCTACTCTTACACTGCTAAATTAGGGACGGCTAGCGCAGATAGCCCTTGAGTAGCTTTGAGCGAAATTAAAAAAAAACAACAAAAAACGCAAAAACCTTTTATCTAAATTAGGGTATCGTTTAAAAGAAAACTCACTAACTACCAACAATTCTTGCAGATATCTTAACAACAGGTTATTATCGCATTAAGTACATGATCATTTAATTTTGGTTGTCTCATGACAAACAATAAAGTTACAAATAAGTGATATTTTATCATCAGCTCCCTCCCACATTCCAATGGTTCAACAATGTGTTTGAAGGCTTATAAAGCCGAATTTACGGTTTGGTTTTTGCGGCGAACATAACGCAGTTAGTTCTCTCTGCAAATATGCGCATGGACCAACAAACCAAAAAAAAAAAACTCAGTTTGTTTTTAAATAAGAAATCCTAAATGGATTTGTTTTTATAATTTTAGAGTCTTGTTGCTTATGTATTTAAATTCATCGTTTACAGAAATATTCTAAATTTTACAAGACTTTACAAAACCACTTTCATTAATTAAATCGTACATATGATAATAGCCAACTGCATAAATTGTGCTCTACCGCCAGTTATTAATAGATATATTATAAAAAGAAATTTATAAACCGTTTATCCAACAGTCCAAATAATAATGTTTCTGGTATAAAACGTTTAAGGGGAGAAGTGCTAAAGGCCTATTAGGCTTAAGAAAAATAATTATGGACGAATTATGAGGAATGCGAATATGAAACATCTGTTGTCAATAATTATAATTTATATAACAGTTTGTTTTAAAGCTTTCTAGATAAAAACCAGGAAATTATCATTACAATGGAATTCAATGGGGATTTTGTAAAACTGTCAACTTCGAGAGTAGATTGAGATCTTGGCACATAGATCTATATTTGTTTTAGGGTGAAAATGTTTGTGTTTATTGTTTAGCCTATCGCAAAAATTCAAACGTAACTGGACGAATATTTCACTCTCTGGCTGTTTTTCTCGTAGATGCTACGTGTTGCATAAGTTGCATTTTCCGAGAGTAAAAATTAACTGTCGTGTGTTTATCTTAGAAATATTAACAAAAATAGCACTTTTAACTATTTTTTTATTAAGCGCCTTGTACTACACGTGGTAAGTTATATTGTTTATTTTGTACGTGTTTTACTAACGCTCCCAATGGCTTAGTGGTAACTCCGAGGGCTCACACATAACACGTTCCGTATCTTAATGGTAAACAAGAATAAATAAACACATTATTTCATAATTTTTAGAGTCGATATACTGTCATTCTAAACATTTTGTACAGAAATGTACTCAAAAATGTTGGCGAGAGTTTCACAACTTCCTACACTGTTACAATTCTTATTTCCGCCATAACATTCCACAGATTTTATTAGCTGAATCTATGTGTTTTACTTGTGAAAATATAGATTTGTTTTGTATCTGTCTTCTTCTGATCAATGCGCACAGATAAGAAAAGGAAAAAAAAAACACAACCTTTACAGCATCGGCCATTCTGTTCTCTGTGGACTAATCTGTCTTTCTAGAGGAGAGGTCGTCCTACTATGGAAGATATCACAAAAATAAATAAATCTTACGTCATTTCTGTGAAACATCAAATTCATTTAGACAAGTACTTTGTTCGTATTGCTCAAAGCGCAGAAAACAAATAACAGGAAACACTCTGTTACTCAGAATAATGTTGAACAACGGTATCATTCCGGCAAAATGGATTTTTTTTTTTCAGATAAAACTTACGTTTTGTTTCAGAAACAAAACAAATACATAGAACGATAATATTTTATCTCCGATGTTTGATCGCTATTGGGCAGTTCTTCGTAAAGAGTTACCTCGTAGTACAAATGTGAATTAAATGCATCCAGCTAATGCGTTTACGTTTGTTGTGTTAATAAAGTGGATGCTTTCTGAGTAGTTCTAATAGAAAGACTGGTTTTTATCGTATAAGAATATGATAAAAATATAAAAGTTATACTCTTAAAGTTATTTAGAAAAACTTAGGTTATCGAAATTGTTTTACCTACATTAAAAACACGGGATATAAAGGTTACAATTCACAGGTATTTAGGATGGTATTCTGAGTTTGTTTTGTTTTTAGTTTTGAATTAAGCAAAAGCTACTCAATGGGCTATCTGTGCTCTGCCCACCATCGGTAACCCGATTTTAGCGTTGTAAGTCCGCAGACATACCGCTGAGCCACTAGGGGGCGATATTCTGAGACATCAGACTCTTTATGACGAGGAACCCACTTGAAAAAAAAATGTATCTCAGAACGGCTAGCATGAGTATTAACACTTTTAATGAATAGCAAAGAACAGCGTTTTGACCTTCCTAGGTCATCTTAAAGTTCACAAAGAAAATGACCAAAGAAAGTCGGAACTTTGTTCTCTGCTTATCAATAAAAGTGTTAATACCCATACCAGTCGTTCTGAGAAACATCAGACTGTTGCTATAACTCATATTTACAGAAGAAAAATAAGCATTTAACATGAGTTATAATGAAATTCGTTTGATCCATGCGACTTATATATTCCATGGAACAATATTTACTATAACTATAACTGGCACGTTTCAGGAAAAGCGTGCGGTAATGAATCCATCATCACAACAGAGACTTTGCTGCAAATGGCTAACATTCTTTATTAACATCTAAGACATACTATGGATATTGGAATTTTTGATATCTGAAAAAAAAACACTAGTAGCGGCAAGTTTACGAACTCATAACGCGACGGGCACACCACAACTGGCACAGCATGACCACGTGGCTAGGACGCTGAACTCATAATCTGAAGGTCGCGAGCTCGAATCCCAGTCACACCAAACATGTTCGCCCTTTCAGCCATGGGGTCGTTATAATGCGATAGTCAGTCCCATCATTCGTTAATAAAATAGTAGCCCAAGAGTTGGAAGTGGGTGGTGATGACTAGCTGCCTTCCCTCTAGTCTTACATTGCTAAATTAAGGACGGCTAACGCAGATAGCCTTCGTGTAGATTTGCGCTAAATTCAAAACAAACAAACGTTTTGAAAAGATACGTATCGCCACTTTCTATTCTGTTTACATTACTTTTTAAGAGGTTTAGCGAAGAATTACACATAGATATTACAGCTCCTAACCGAGGATTATTCTCTGTTAACATATAGATGTACAACTATTAAGTTGTTATAACTCACTGAAGGAAAACGTAAATCCCATTCCATTCGTTATGTAGGAAAATATCAACATTTCCTTTTTTGCAAAATGTCTTGTAAAACTATTCTATTCAAAGTTGTCATGAGTGATGTTGAAAAACAAAGTTGTTACACTAATAAAATAATAAACTTCATATTAGGCACCTACAAACATTTATGAAAATATTCAAATTTATTGCTATTAAATGGATTCAAATCAAACTGTTCTGACAATAGACTTCGCTTCTTTGTTTTTTACGGAAAACATACACTACATCCATTTTTTTATGTGGTAAAGGAACTTTAAATGTTATCGTATCAGTAAGACATAATTTATTGAGATGTTCTATATTCACTAAGAAAAATATTGAAGAAAAGAGTAAGATGGATACTTATCAAGTGTTTGTTTAAAGTTAAGCACAAAGCTACTCACTGGGCTACATGTGCTCTGCCCATCGCTGGTATCGAAACCAGATTTCTAGTAATGTAAGTCCACAGACACACCGCAGTGCTACTTGGTGGAGGCATTTAGTAAGTCTATTTTACATCGTTGTCACTGGCAAGTTCTGACGTGTTAGTGGTTAGTTACGTGAGAGAAATATGAAAAAATAAGGGAAATCACAGATATTACATGCCCTGGCCCCGTCGCTTCTTTTAGAAATTGTATATATTTATATTGGATAACGTTAAATAAACAATATATTTTAGTTGTCTTATCGTATTAGCATTTGTGCATTGATTAACTTGTGTTTCGTACTTATACGCTTAACTTCCTGTTCTGTTCACTCTATTACCGCATAAACACAACAAAAACTAAAACCTATTATTACACATCACGAAACATCAAAACTATAACAAGCATTATCTTTTCGAAATAGATGCCAGCTGACACATGGAAATGGGAAGATTCCCTTCTCACGTTCTCATTAACGGAGGGATTAATCCCAACTCTAGATACGTGTCTGGTGATTCTCATCGTGTTCTTGTAGAGAAAATACAGTAAGCAAAGCTATCAAAGTAAGTGTCTTCCTCCTTACTCTGAACCTGAAGATACGTTTTGGTATTTAGGGTTAAAAATTGAGAATAATATTTAATGATTGTTTGTTTTTTTAATTTTGCGCAAAGCTACTCGAGGGCTATCTGTGCTAGCCGTCCCTAATTTAGCAGTGTAAGACTAGAGGGAAGGCAGCTAGTCATCACCACCCACCGCCAACTGTTTTACCAACGAATAGTGGGATTGAACGTAACATTATAACGCCCCCACGGCTGGGAGGGCGAGCATGTTTGGTGCAATAATACTTAAAATAATTTTATATTTACCAGTTAATACTGAATTAGAAAACAAAATAAAGTAAAGTGAAAATGTCTTAACAGCAGTTTTGTATAGTTTAGCTAACTGGTAAAAAACAAACAAAAACAGCAAGCAATAAATTTGCAAATATAGGTGAAGTTTACTCCTAACATGCAACGCAATTTATAAATTAGCCAGTAAAGTTCACTATGCTTGCTAGTCCCTTATGACGTGTTCATTTTAGGCTATTTATCAACACTATTGCAATTAACAACCATAGTGTGTTACCCTACCTTTAAACGCTCTAGAAAAGGGTTGTTAACCCATTATCTTACCCTGTCGTCGAATCTATTTGAAAAATTATTTCTAATCAATTTGGTTATATACAAACCATTGTTTAAGTTTATTCTTGTATAATCATACGTAAAATATTTTGCGTTATGTATTACGAGTTGTAAATTATTCGCCAAACAATATTATAAACGTGTCAAAATTACAAGGAACAAATAATAACACAATGTATTAAAACATTTTTTGTGTGTATAATGTGTTATGCAATGGTTTATATACAATTATATACTAAAAGGTGTTGAAAATGCTGTACACCTAAGCGTAAGTTCGCATTCCTGACTGAGAATGAAATTGGTAAAATCAAAATACCCACCAATAACCAGTAATTCACTGAAAAACACATTCAGAATGTAGGGTTAAGCACTAAAGGTCCAGGTCATATTCTTAAAACAGTTACCAAATAAAGGATAGCTCACCACAACATCTTGTAAAGTTAGTGTGATAATCTAATGTGGTCATTGCAACGTGCTAATGTTCTAGTGATTATACTACAGTGTAGGATCAGTCATTGCTGTCTCGGTTATCTTGTCAGTAATTTTCAAGCATGATACATAATGTTAACGAAATTTGGTAGCTATCTGATAAAATACAGAAAATTTTTAATCTATTGACTTTGTACTTTATTAATGGTAGTATTCAACAATTTATTTCACACGATAATGAATTAATTCAAAAGATTCTGCTTCTATATTTATCATGCATGACATACTTTTAATATCTCTAGAATTGTATAATGTTACTATCATATTTAATATACTGCTGAAAATGTTTACAATAAAGTGTTTTTATAAATATTGATCGAGACACTCAAATGTGTTTTTATTATCGTTGTTGTTGTTTTGAATTAAGCACAAAGCTACACCATGGGCTATCTGCGCTCTGCCCACCACGGGTATCGAAACCCGGTGTTTAGCGTTGGAAGTCCGTAGACATACCGCTGAGCCATTGGAGGGCTGTGTTTTTATTATTTAGTAGACATTAAATATATTGTAATATTGTTTTACTTTTATATTTAATCACATTTTTTACATTTCCTGTCATTTTATAAGTAAAACACTATGATTATTATATAGCTTGATAAAAAACATTTATTTAAATCTCTAAATAAAATAAATAATTTAATATACAAACTTGCTCTTTCACTGGTTTCACTTTATGCTACCCAAATAAGTAAGATCTCTATTGTCCTTGACTAAATACTTCATTCCACACATGAATACTACAAGAGTTTTCACTCGCATACTTTCTAAAAATTTTAACAGTGTTTCTATGGGTCAAAGAAATTATAGTTACAAGATCTTACCAAGAATAATGTTACTTTAGGCATACAATATCTCCGTAGGATTTTAAACCATATGCTGTTTTGCTTTCACAAGTAAAATCATATTTCAACAATACAACTATTATAACATATATCAGTTTTTATAATACACATTATCCACTGTTATCCATTATTAGTGAGGTAGTTATTACAACCAACAATTTACATACTTTTTATTGTCCTGAAAAGGACATACAAACTTTCTATTTCAGTTCGTAACTGTTTATGCATATATGGAACATGTTTCATTAACCATAATATCTAGTGTAAGACATATTCTTATGTTAACCCCATATGTAGGATTTCATTCGTATCATTTTGCTACATATGATAAATGAGTGACTTACTGATTATTCAATCATTTTACTATTACAAAAATTATTTAACATAACAACACTTACCATTCACTTGAAGTTCTATACAATTTCAATACATAAAGCTTTGTTAATTTATTTTATTATTCATCAGACATTGAGATAAGTCTCTGTCTGTCATCAAGACCACTAACTGTTAGGAAATACAAAGATCATCATGTAGTCACTCATACAAACGGTGTGGCCGTTCAACATATTACTAATGGCAAGGTTAGAAAGTTTTGATCTTGTGTTCACCTAACATTAAAACAAGTAACAAATCAGATATTTTATTTCTATATATTTCAGTACTTCATTTTACGCACGTTTAAACTTATTAGTTTTCTAAATACAGTTTTCACAAATAAACATAACCGAAAAAGAAACTCTTTGTTAAAAATCAAGTGATTATTTAGATGTTAATTTCTTCACGTGGATTTTGGTCAGTCAGCTTAGAATATTTTTTTTAATAATAAAAGATTGATTTAGTTGTGCTTTAATATCTGCTTAGACACGTGATATTTATAAGGTTTCATTATACACTTGATTGGTAACAGTCCAAATAATGTGTGGTCACAAATTTAGTCTACAGCCTAATTATTATTTTAAATACTTCGTGTTACAATGTTTTAAAAGTAACACAAATTTCGAAACACTTAAAGATTAGTGTTGCCACATATCCAAACGATGTTTTAAAATACTGTATGTACCTTTACAGCCACATGGCATAGGTCAGTTTTGGGTTTACCAATTCTATTTTACAGTATATTCTAAATTTAACAGTCGGTAAACATAGTGATACAAAACACTAAATGTGCATTTAATATTTAACGCGATATTTTAGTTAGCGTACTGTTCTTGTATAGTTTCTGTTTAATTAGATTCCATAAACTGATTATTGACCTTTCTGTACTGAGACGTCATCAACGCCTATATTTTATGAGTAAAACTGTTATCATTTATTGATTATATATTTATGTATTGTGTAAAACAGTAAATTAGTTCTTGACATTTTATTATTTTTTTACAATAAAGATTTTGCAGTCAGATCTATATAAAAAGACAGATCTATCAAGGACGTATTAACATGAAAACGTTTTGCAACAATATCACAATGTTAACTTACTTGGCTTGAGGGAAATACGCGTGTGGCGCCCTCTGATGGTGTTTAACACAATAAGCCACCTAACTGCAGACCTTATAATGAAAAATAGACAGATTGCTAAATTAATCACCAAATATACAGATTTCACACAGCTAACATCTGTTCTGACTATTAGGCACCTAAGTCTAAAAAAAACAATATTTTTAAGTTAATCTTAAATGCCATAATGGAAAATGAAAAATCTAACAGAGAAGAGCGTTTAGGACATTAATATGCTCTAAAACTTTATCACAACCCAGTTCGGAGCAACTCTTTCATCCGCAGTGTGAAAGCTACAGTGATGAAAGAAAACCCTCCGGCCCAAAAGACTATTGCAATGAAGCTAGGCATACCTCTTGGTACGGTCAACAATATAAGAAAAAAAATATGTGCGTATCGATGACTCATAAGCTATTAACAACACCTCAAAATCAGTGGCTGTTTCCTTAAGAAAGATGATCGAAAAAATTGAAATCACAACAATTCCTTTCGACCACAGACTTGTTTACCGTCCCCCAATGCTACACCAATGAATTCAGTTCCTTCATAAGTAGTGTCGGTTTAAAAGAATGACTTGGTTAGAATTTCTTGTGAAGATACACGAGAACATCTGGGCTACTAGCAGTGATAGACTAGATAGAAGACAACTACTTAACACTGTCAAATCTTTACCAACGAAAAATAAAATAATGACCGTCTCATTATAACGCCCTCACAGTCGAATAGGTGAGCCTATTCACTGACGAGGATTCTAACCCTCGACCTGCATATAGGAATTCGAGTATCTTAACCACAAGGCCATATCAGGTATAAGTAGTACTGAACAATAGTGTGTTATTATGGTCATCAAGTTGAGTAGAATCTATAAACGAGTAGTTTCAAAGGCAACCGTTTTTATTCGCTTCAACACAAGAAAGGTTCTAGGGTTAAGTATCTGTTTTATCAACACGTTTATAACTTGATAAAGGTAACGTTTATGCACATTCTAGAAACTCTGTCTATTCAGTAACGTATTTCTTTAAAGTATGCTTTACTGTATAAATATGCTTTCTTTGGAATCAACATAATAATAAATAATGAATACCGTTACACGAGGTTTAGTAAGGCGCCTTTTGATTAAATGTAAGTATTACTGATTAAACTGATACCATGTAAATATGGACATATCTATAAACACATTTCCTTTGAATCCATCGTACATTTTTAAGTATTTCATAAATATATACAATATGTAGTACAACTATACATACTCGTAGGCATGTGTAGCAGTTTATCACTGTATACTGTAGGTCCTAATATGTTAAGTTATCAGTTTAAAATACGCCAATTGCATTATATACTGATGTGGTAAGAATTTTATTCTACCATTTTTTTCATATTTTTGCCAAACAATCTTTGGTTAAAATAAAAGATGTAAAGTACTTCAACGCAAGGTTATCATCAAAATTATTAATTTAATAGCTACTAGCACGTGCATACTCCAATGTAATTCTTTAGTAGTTTAAAAAATAAAAGATATTATTCGAGATGTAGTTGAAGCAATTCAAAATTTCAAGCACTAACTAAGGCTTAACTTAACTTTATGTCTGTAATAACTTTAACCCTCCAAGAAAAAAAAAATAAAACTATGGTAAGGAAACTTTTCTCACAGCGTGATCAATGTTTACTACTTACGTTTTTAAGTCTTTGGATTTTTATTGATATTTAAATGTGGTAGAATCTAGTGATTTGTTCTGGAATCATCAGACAGAAATGAAAATTCAGTCGCTTTTTTTGTTTTTGCTTTCATGTTTCGAATACGTCATCGTGCTTACGAACTACTCGGTTTATTTATCTTTTTTATGGCCTTCTATGTGTGTTTTAAAACTTATTGGGAATCCTTAGTACTTTCTGTATTTTTTCATTACGATTCTGGTTGAATTTTTTCTTTACTTTTTGATTATTCTGAAGGTTCTGGTTTTACTTTTGTTTGTTTTTACTCTCTATGTTTTTTGTGATTATTATATTTATTGAAAGTTTATTGAGTTTAGCAATAACCATGCTTTAAAACAACGAGAACGGAACAAGCGCTTCAACTGACAAACTAACTTTAATAATTTCTCCAGTTTGAAGTGTACATGAATTTGAAGACTGTTTTGGTATTCTCTGATAAGGCTGTTTTCTTGCTCTTTAAGTAGAACTGGAACCCTACCTAACTCTCTTTACTTAAGTAACTGGTGCACCGTTATTGTTAACCTCTTTCTTCCCATAATTAGATTTCAAGGTTGATAATTCATGTTTCTTCAGGCCGTTACGCCTAAAATTAGCCATCAATAACTTATATTAATGTACGATTTAAATATGTATATGACATTAAAATACAGGTTTTCTGATGGTACATTATATTCTACTATTGCTATGAATAATAGAACTCAGAATCCACAGTCCTTCATGACTAAATATTAAATGTTATAAATTACAGAAAGCGAATTATCACGATCTAAATAATATAGTGGTCTTTTAAATAAATAATGCAAAAGAAGTTTCATCCACAACGTACCATTACTGGCCATTACTGTATGATAAAAAAACTACCCAGAATTTATTGTACGAACACGCTCGGGGTATTTTTTTCAAGTAATGAATTGCTAAATGACCAACGATGATGTTTGAAACTAGAGGGCAGTTCTGTTAAACGAAGAGATAAATACAATCATTAAAATGTATTTTTCAATGTTGTTGATCATCAGACAGATTGTCATTGGACTTCATAGGGGAACAAGGGATCACATAAACAGTTTCTTTTAATGAGCAGATAATAAAGAAAACTCTAAAAAAATATATGATATAAGAGTCAGGCCAGCGAAATAAGTAATGAATAACAAATGAAAATGTTCAATATTTGTGTGACGAAACTCTTTTCCGTTTAGTTTCAATGACAAAACCCTGAATTTTGCTGCATTTTCTTCGTGTTTGTTTATTACATGCTCCATTTTAATTTTCTATATCTATATTCCAAAATGTTCGCGTAAAGCTGCATCAAACCCTTAAAAGACAACAGTCGTCGTTATCTGACGGTAGAAGTACGTCTTATTAGCAGAAACACAACAAAACACAACGTCTAAACTATGAGTCTTAGTACACGTGACATGATGGTGTCTACTTGTGACAACAGATACGAAAGACTGTGATTAGATATTTGTAATCTTACAATTATTTTAATGTATACGCACACAAAACAAATTTGCAGAAAACCTTAAAATCGATTCATGTTCTGAATATATATATGCTTTACTTAATAACTACTTTTTCAGAATAATTATGAAGTTTAATCTTTGGTGAACAGCTTTAGTATTCCGTTGACTGAAGATTATGAAATTAATCCATGGTTAAAATGTGGGATTTAAATGTTTAAAATATTCTATTAACTATGAACTCGCTTTTCCTTGTTTTTTATAAACTATGTTTCTGCATATGATAGTTTTGTAAAATACGGTCGCATAAAAAGAAACACGAACGGCTAAATATTGTACATCTTATCAAAAATCTTAGAATGTGAATAGAAAACTCTCAAAGTTTTAGTCAAAACAAGGGAAATATGTAAAGATGTATTAAACATAGATAAGTTAAATGTTCGAAAAAATAGTATTATTATACATATGAAAAGCATTATTTGTGTGAGTTAGTAATTTCTATGATAATGTCTGGAGCTAACGTTTTCCTGACACAAACTCTAGGAGAGTGTATTTCCTAAAGAAAAGAAGATTCTCTGAGATATATAGAAAACTACATGGTCAAATCACATAACTACTCAGTCATAAGGATTTGTGAGAAAGATGGCTCTCAGTGTCTTACATTATCAGAGTTACTTCTTAAAAATACCTACGTGTTGCTCACATACTATTAGTGAGTCTGAGTGTGTGTGTATCTGCTTCTAACTACGAACTGAAACATCCATTATTAATAAATCTGGCAAGTACCCTTAAAGGCCAACAGGGAGTCACAATAAGGGAAAGTTTCGGATCTAACTCACTACATATGTGTGTGTTATACTATGTTATTATTTCAATAATAATAAGTTTGACGTAACAGACATTTTTGAAAATTAAATCTTTGACTTCTTCTCATTCATACATTGTGTACTGATTAAAATTCAGTATATGAAATGTTTAATATATTTATTTCATAGTAGCAATGGAATTATATGCTTCTCATATTTCGTGTACTTACTAAGAACAAGATTCAATCTTACAGGAGGTTTTGAAAAAAAACATATTAAAGCATTTTAACAGAATGCTATCTTTGTCATATTTAACCAAATTGTTAAAAATCCTCCCAAATGCTGATAAACCTTACGTTCCTTAGAATTTCGTTTTGTAGCTTTCTGAAAAGCTAGATTATACTTATATCGCTAAATTTAAACAAGTCCAGATGACTTCTTACTAAATTCGAATCCACCAAGAGGGGTATACTGATTCCCACAAAGTCCTATGTCTTTATATGTGCAAATACGGCTCGTTTGGGTTGAGAAAATATTTTACGTAGAAGAGCGAACAACGTTTCGGCCTTCTTCGGTCATCGTCAGGTTCACAAAGAAAGAAAGAGGTAACTGACCGGAAGCTGACCACATGTTTGGAAGGGGTTGTGTAACTGAGTGTCGGAATGTAGAGGTCGGTGTTAGATGTTTGAATATATAATTTTATTTTATTATATTTAATATAGGTATAAAGACGTTCCTTTATATTGGTTTATTTTGGGTTCACGTTGTTGTATAAGTAAGGCTTCTTTAATTTTGCGGTTGTTTATGTTTGTTTCTTTATTTAATATTTGAGTGTTTTCTGTGATTATGTTGTGTTTATTTGACTTGCAGTGTTTGAAAACGTGTGAAGGTGACTTTTTATGTTCTTTGAATCTGGTTTCCATTTTTCTGCTTGTTTCTCCAATATAGAAGTCGTGGCAGTTATCACATTGTATTTTATAATTAATGTTGGTGTGGTGTTTGTCAGTGTAGTTTTTACATAGTATAGACCTCAGTTTCGTGCTTGGTTTTTGTATAAATTTGGTATTAACTGGAATGTCGTATTTTGTCACTAGTTTTTGCCAAATGTTGGTTATTTGTCTGCTGATGTCGGGAATATATGGTATGCAGCAGTATATGGTTTCGTGATTTTTTGATTCGTGAGATATATTTACTTTTATTAGTTGATTTTGCTTTCTGTCTAGGTGTGTACGTATAATGTTTTCTACGGTTTGTGGAGGAAACTTATTGATGTTGATGAAGTATTGTCTTATTTTGTTTAATTCATCGTTAATTTTATCTGGTGAGCATAGTTTTATGGCTGTGTTTATTTGGTTTCTTAGTATGTTTAGTTTTTGTACCAGTATAGTGGTGGATGTAATGCTGTGTTAATTGCTTGTGTTTCAACTTGTGTCATAAAAATATTGGCTAGAACTGGTGATACTTGGTTGCCCATGCTTTGGCCATTTGTTTGTATATAGTTGTGGTTGTTGAACAGTTTTTGTTTTATGTGTTGAGTCCCAAGGAATGTATAGTTCAGTATGAGTGATTTTTCGGTGGATTTCTGTTTTGAATTGTGTGTCGGTTCTTGTAATTTTGAGGTTAAGAAATGATATTTGATTGCTTTCTTCATGTTCACATGTGAAGTTAATGTTGGGATGTATAGAGTTAATGTGATTGAAAAAAATTAAGTATGTGTTCTGTAGATCTGAATCCCGCAACCGTGTCATCTACATATCTGTACCAGTATAGTGGTGGATGTAATGCTGTGTTAATTGCTTGTGTTTCAACTTGTGTCATAAAAATATTGGCTAGAGCTGGTGTACTGGGTTGCCCATGCTTAGGCCATTTGTTTGTACATAGTTGTGGTTGTTGAACATGAAGTTTGTCTTTATCGTGGTGAATTCTATGAGGGTTGCTAATTGGTTGCTGGGAATGTCTATAGTTAGGTTAGGGTCTCGGATATAGAGTTCTAAGGCTATCTTGCAGGCTTCAGTGGTTGGAATTTCTTTAAAGAGGGATATAACATCGAAACTGGTCATTAAGGCTTTATGATTAAGTTGATTTAGATTAGACTTGAAATTAAAAGAGTCTTTGATGAATGTGGCTGGCTGATGTTACATGTTTCTTGAATGTCTTTGTATGTTGAAAGCGATGCACACTTTTGTTCATTAGACATCTTTCAGTCGACTGCATTTACCAAACGCCGCACGATTTCACATTTTAAAAAAAAGAGGAAAATCCTCTGTGAGAAGAAGGTTAATGACGCTAGTGGTATTACATTTTTATTTTTAGTATCGAGATAAAAATGCTTGACGTCGAAAACAAAGTTTGGCATAACAGTTTTTACGACTGTGTTTCGTGCGTAGGTATACACTATCGGATAATCAACTATTTTCAAGACTTGTTATTTTGAGAACACAGATTATAAATTTGCAATTAAATTCCAGTAGAGCGAATATTTGAACCTAAAGATGAGTCTTACCAAAGCTAAAAGTCATATACTACTTATCTAATTCTCTGTCTATCCATCTACTTGTCAGCCTATCAGTCATTAGTTGTTTGAATAGAAGAGCTGTAGCGATGCTAAAACGAAGCAGCTTGATTTTCGTTGGTTTTATACATAGGTTTCTAACTTATTGAGTACATAAAATAGAACGACTTGAACTGAAAAACCAGTACTTTTAATGAGTACGTGTATACGATATAAATTTGTTTATTTCATATAATCAAGCTTGTATAACGTGGGAAACTATTTTTCGATACAAAGTAACTTGGAACGAATAACATGCTAAACTGTCTTTGAACCAAGCAATAGAATTTCAAGTCGTCCTATAATATTCTTTAAAAGTTTTAAACTAACGAATTGCCAATTCTTAAGCGATATGTCTGCGGACTTAAAATGCTGGAGACTGAGTTCGATACCATTGGTGACAGAGCACAGATAAATCTTTGTGTAGCCTTGTGCTTAACTACAAACAAGTAAACATAAAATAAGTTAAAATACACTAGTCATCGATACACTGAACATATTTAGTTCGTAATCTTGCTCAAACAAATTAATATAATAGGCCTAGCATTTGTGACGAAAATCACGTAAACTGCAGACGATTGTTTTTTTTTTTCACATTTCTCTTGGTTTGTTTATTTAGAAATCACAAGAATGTGAAAATAACCTTTTAGATCAATCTTTCTTCTTTTCATTTTGAATTTAAAATTTAAAGATTAAGAGAAATATGGAAAAGAATCCTCAGCGTGGGTGATTTTTATAACAAATGTTAGGACTATTAATTTATAATTATTTGCCAGGTTTTGGCGTTTAAACCGCAGCTTTCAAGCATTACGTTACGTATGTGAAAAGCATTTCACAAAATATTTTGTTTCTCATCATCCAGCCTAACCGACGAGTTCTGGTATTGAAAGACGTTTTTTTTTTTTGGTTTTTTTTTTTTGGGGATAGCATGACTTTTTAAAGACAAAAGTAAGATCTGAAATGCTATTTGTTTACGCTCCTCTCATTTTTATTTAGAAATTGACAAATGTGGTAAAAATATCTGCAGTTTACGTAATATTTATAAAAACATCAGGTTTATTGGTTTCTAATGCTTCAGTTTGACAACTTTCGGGTTTTAAGCAATAAAAATTTAAATAGTGTAGTCTTGTTTTGAATTTCGCGTAAAGATGCTCGAGGGCTATCTGCGCTAGCCGTCCTTAATTTAGCTGTGTAAGACTAGAGGGAAGGCAACTAGTCATCACCACCATCGCCAACTCTTGAGGAACTCTTTCACCAACGAATAGTGGGATTGACTGTCGCATTATAAAGCCTCCACGGCTGAAAGGGAGACCATGTTTGGTGTAAAGGGGATCCGAACTCGCAACCTTCAGATTACGAGTCGAGTACATTAACCACTTGCCCACTAAATAGTGTAATCAAAGAAACTAAAGAAAAACAAAGAATTTGGGATCAATTCGAAATAGGCCCGTCATGGCCAAGCATGTTAAGGCGTTCCACTCGTAATCTGAGGGTCGCGGGTTCGCATCCCCGTCAGGCCAAACATGCTCGCCCTTTCAGCCGTGGGGACGTTATAATGTGACGGTCAATGCCACTATTCGTTGGTAAAAGAGTAGCCCAAGAGTTGGCGGTGGGTGGTAACGACTAGCTGCCTTACCTCTAGTCTTACACTGCTAAATTAGGGACGGCTAGCACAGATCGCCCTCGAGTAGCTTTGTGCGAAATTCAAAACAAACAAACAAACAATTCGCAAGTTCACGAAAATAAGATGAAACATATGAATCTTCAATAACGATTATTTGTTAACATTAGAGCTACCACGCCAAATGCTATGGCTTTTTTTCAATAGTGTTCTTCCTTTAACTGTATGAAATAATTACTTACCGATCGAAACAGAAGTCTTGCACTACTATATAGTTTAATATAATAAGCAATTTACTCCAGCAAAACAATTATTTTACCTGGTTACTAAACAAAAATCTAATTTGAATCATAGGATGAAGATACCTTGAAACTGTAACAGGAATGTTTTATTTGAGGGAAATATACAGCTGCGGAATATTTATTTGAGAATTCTAGACTACACACAGAAACTTAATTGCCATGTGGCATGCATGATCCCACCCTTTTTCATGACATATGCTTGGTAACTAAGCATAGTTGTATGCATCAACATAGATTTTCATTATTTGTATTTGGTTACTTGTTATTAGAATCTTTTGTGAAACATGAAACATTATTTGACTTAAGAAACTTACTTTCTGGGTGAAACAAAGTGTGTAATGACAGTTTAGACACAAACTATCGAGAGACCTCCAAGTAAACATACATTTTGTGTATTAGTTGGTAGTTTTCAGTACTACAGAGTATATAACTGAAAATATTGAAAAGAAGAGAAAGATCTGTAAAAGAAGTTTATTACTGCAAGAAGCATCAATAACACTCGACATCTAGAAATTTATTGCTTTGATAGGGCATACCGGAAGAATTCCCGCGTATGACCACTCACTTGGAGTTTATTGGCTGGAGTCTGCCTCGTGCCCAAACGGCACTTGCGCGATCGATACTTTAAGTTTTGCGGTGAGAGCAGACGAGACGTCTTTGGAGTGGTGCCAGATAAAGTCGTCAGCCGCAAAGTTTGCCATGTAATCATTAATGCTGCTACCGCATGGTGAGTAACTAACGTATTACAAACTTGTTTTTTTTTTAAATACACCCCAGCATATTACTTCTTCTTTTGTTTCTAATTAGTTGTTGCAAGAGTTCTGGAACCTGAAAAAAAAAAAAAAAGGTTATCAAAGGTCATTGTTATAAAGGTATGAGAATATATGTTTCCAGGGGTAGTCTATCACGTGAGCAATAAATATTTATTTCTGATATTTTAATTCTCCATCCTGTGGAATACGTTTTGCTAAGAATTCTGTTTACAGAGATTAATAAGAACTCCATTGAGGTTTATAGATTCCCAATTCACGCCAAAGACTATCCGAAGTCATGAATCTGTTATATGTACCGAGAGAGTCATGAGACAGTTTCAGAGACTGTTGCTAAACTTTACAAGTTTAAGTCTTCGTGGGAGATACGTAGCATTTATATCAGCAAATGAATATTTTCGACATTTATCACGTGTGAAAATATGTATCATCAGGTTTAATCTTATATGCCATGTGGAAAGTTTGTGTGCTTACAGTAATATTATATACAGAGATTATATACTTAGGCCTATAGTTGCTTGGTCATGTTTCTGTGTCATGTCCTCCTGGAATGAAATCGTACTCGTCCCCAGGAGTGAAGAAAACTTGTACAACTATAAGTTGGGATTTAACTGCCTCGAATATGTGTTATGGAAATGATCATTGATGTAGATAAGCTAAGTATTATGGGATACTGCACTAGAACCTTGATTTGACTTGAAAGTGCATGACATTTTCATTATTCTTTATCTCGTTTCTGTTCTGTGGATTTTATGTTTCCTAACCTGCTCTCTTGCCCCAACAACCAGTTAGAGCTCAGTTGTAAACTGGAAACCAGATACTGGCGGTTATTAGTGTACCTGGATGCCAAAGATTAAGATTTAATTAAAGATTAAAAGCTAATTTTAACACTGTAATAAAATTGTTTTTATTGCATGGGTTATTTTGAACGTATTCTTCTATATTTTTCGTTCTTTCATACTATAAAGTTTCTAAAACATGATTGATATGAAAAGGTACTTCCTAAGACCATTTATAACTTGCAGTTAAGTGAATTTTGCTCTTTCTATCAGTATTTGAAGGATCTGTGTTCGCATTCTCGATCTGTCCTCAAGGCGATAGGTTGATAAATAGCCAAGAAAACCCCAGCCAGCTGTATGCAATATGTACTCGCAGACTAACTAAAATGGCCTCTAATGGAATTCATAAGACTCACTAACTAGCTTGGCCCGGCATGGCCAAGCGTGTTAAGGCGTGCGACTCGTAATCTGAGGGTCGCGGGTTCGCATCCCGGTCGCGCCAAACATGCTCGCCCTTTCAGCCGTGGGGGCGTTATAATGTAACGGTAAATCCCATTATTCGTTGGTAAAAGAGTAGCCCAAGAGTTGGCGGTGGGTGGTGATGACTAGCTGCCTTTCCTCTAGTTTTACACTGCTAAATTAGGGACAGCTAGCACAGATAGCCCTCGAGTAGCTTTGTGCGAAATTCCAAAACAAACAAACTAACTAACTAGCTTTGAATGATTATAAATACAATGTTTATTAAGATATATCTAAGTTTTATGATCTAGGTTTTAGAAGACAAGTGTAGAATCTTTTGCGGTATCACAGGTGTTCGAACTGGTGACTGTTCTGATCTAGGCACTGCTGATAATGTGGACAGGTGGAATTGCAAACTTCACAAATCATTTAATTTGGTATTTGGGTTTATTCTTTTTCAATTGTTGCTCTCAGCTCATTGATTATTGCAGGTTTTTTGCTATAAACCTTATCTTTGACGTATTCCCATAAAAAAGTCCAGAGGTGTGAGGTCTGGTTAACGTGGGGGAAATTCAGTGCTACCTTTTCGTCTAATCCATCTGTTCAGCAAATTTTCGTCAAGATAGGCCCTCACATTACAATGGTAGTTGGGAGGTGCTCCATCTTGCTAGAAATAAAACTTCTTATCTCCAAATTGCTCTCGAATGCGTCGCACGACAGATTATTGCAGCGACGTGAGATAAACGAGACCATTGATTGTGTTTTCGAAAAAGAATGGTCCATCACTCACAACGCTGATAATCCACACCACATTATAACTCCTGGTAAGTTTACGTGGTGTTCAACCGTAACATGCAGGTTCTGAAGTGCCCAGTAAGTGCAACTGTGGCGATTAACTGAGCCATTTAACTTAAATGTGATCTCTTTGCTCCAGACAATTTTGTTTGGAAACTGTGCATCCTCTGCAGACTTTACCAAGTACCACTCACAAAATTCAACTCTCCGGTTAGGATCATCTTCATTGAGGGCGTGGACTAATGCCGGAATAAAACTTTTCCAATGAACGCGCTTCAACATACGAAGGAAGTTCGATTGTGGGATTCCTGTCCCACGGTGTTTGCCGAACAAATTTTATTGAAGATCGGTGAAGACTTTCCAACAGCTCTGCTTGTCGTGTAGGACTAGTGGACGACCGCGGTCTTCCAGAACGCCCTTTATAGACGTCTTGAACAGTTTCCTTTGTTTCAAACTTATCTCTGATACGAGTAATGGTGAGTCACGTTGATGGATCTGTTTGAAACTCCCTTATAAACCGTCTTTACACTTCAGCTACGTTCTTGCACTTTCAGTAATACTTTAAGTTAAATTTCCTTTCCTTGAAGCTTAGTTTTGCTTCTGTCATTACTTCAAATCAGTTGCATCTCTAAAAAAAAAAGTTTGAGTGAGTTAATAATGATTCAGAATGTTTATACATTTTTTGGGACACCCTGCATGTATTCACTGTGCTATAGAAGTTTTGCGAATTATGCATTCACTAGTGCTTTAGAGAAGCACTTGTAGTAGAGGGTTTATGCAATCACCTTTAAAACTGTAAAATGCAGCTCGTATCTACATCACATCTGGGTAACCTTTTCTGAAACAAACCTCGAGCCGTGACCTGATAAGTCGTCACATTTAGCCATACATTACTTACTGAACTTCTGGCCTGTCGAGGGTTCGTTTGGTTTGTAATTTTCATTTCCGAATTTTCCAGTAAAAACACCATGATTCTTTGCCTTTCATTGGTTTTCTTTGTGATCAGTGAAACAGTATGATAAAAGGATTATTATTGAAATGGATCGTGACTTCCTGTAAGAATATGGGGACCACCTCCTAACGCTGTCAATATTGGGAATGGGAAAAATGATTCTCAACCCCCCAGTATTGATAATCAATCTGGACCTAGTTAGGCTGAACTACCAAACCCATAAGCTATAGTATCAGGAAAAGGTGCCAAGAATGCCGAAACAATCAATATAATCTCTCACAACCACTGAAACGACTCTAAGAACCAACTCGAAGAGTATCATTCAAAATAGACAAAAATGACACCTGTTTCCAACCGAAGAATACCTGGTCCTTGCTGTATGCCAACACGATGTGTACTGTTACTTCAAGGAAGTTCATGAAAAGGCAGACCCAAAGAAATCTTCCATAATACTTCTCCAATCCTAATAAGCACGTTAACAAAAGATGTAAGGGAGTCCTACCGTCAACCATTCTGAACAGAACTACCACATACATTGAAACCAAACAACAGACCCTAAAAGACGTTCTTTTTCAATTGTCTCACTCAAATGTATAGTTAGTGAACTCGGTGAAGCCATAATTACAAATAATGGTAATGCTATACAATTGTAGTTGTCATACATCTTGACAATAACCTTGCAGTGTAGCTTCTAAAGCTAACGGTTTTTAGAAATATTGCCATGTACGTCCAGAGCACACCACTCTGCCCTTCAAGATATCTACAATACACCTAGAGTATGAGGCGATGATTTTTCCACTGCTCATTTCAACAGTCTGATCACACAAGAATCCACACGAGATGCATTGGCTAGTTCAATGGCATTTTCTTCGTATAGAACAGCATCAATACCCGTTTCATTCCCCCAGCTGCTTGAGATATCTGACTGTTCGAGGGAAGATGCGAGTGGAACCTTATCTAGGTTGGACTCCTTTTCGGATGTAGCTTATTCTTGTTTATCTTGTGCACTGGTTTTGGAACACGTGGACGGTTTTTACCACTAACATTTGCATTTATGGATTCTAACCTGTGACAAGACATCGTGTGTTGCTTACTGCGACTGGGATATAGCTTGTTACAGATCTCTTTTTGAAAGTCTCTGGCGCTTCAAGTTGATCCATATTCATTTATTTTCCAGGACCGTGAAATAAAAAAAGATACTCTTGTTTTTAATTTCTAAATTCTAGATCTGATTACAACTTTGTGATCTGAGTCTATGAATATCTTGCATCGGAAATTGCTGTTACCTACCATTCAAAAAACAAAAGATAAATTCGATGGCTTCACGCTACCTTTGAAAAGACAAATAATACTGGTGTGTAGTTCTGATACATGATATTCCACCATCACTTTATATCGGCTGTGACTGTTACGTTACTTGCTGATTTGCATATTCAAAATCGTTTTCATATAACGTACTCAACCCTATACAATCTTTATATGAATTATACGTTTTCAATTTCACATTCAGTTTTTCAATTTAGTTTAACTATTATGTTTTCTAGGTGTAATTAATTTAACACTATGATTTCCTGTATTTAAAGCGTTAATATAAAGAATGCCTGAATTTTGCCTGCTTTATCTATTTTAATTTGGTTATAATTTTCTTTTGCAAATTTACTTATTTTTCTGTCCAGTTCTGTTTATTTGATGTTGATTATGTTCATGTCCCTGTTATGTGTTTTAATTTACTCTTTTGTGATTTCGTTTAGTGTTTATAATTCACATAGGTATTTCTCGATTGTGTTTATTTCGATTTTTTTCAGCTCATGTCATTTTGTTTAATTCAGTTGTGTTTAAATACGTACTTAGTGTTTGTTTAATTTATTATATGATTTAGTTTTATTCTGTGTTTAGTGTGATTTTGTTTTTCTTTTGTTTGCTTTATAACCTTATCTGTTGTGTATTTATTTGTTTGTAATTAAGTACAAAACTACACAATCAAAACCCGGATTCTAGCATTGTAACTTTGCAAATATACCGCTGTGTCACTGGGAGGGTGGTTGTTCTGTATTTAATATCGCTTGATTTGTTTCATTTCAGTTTAGTTTCACTGAAACTTGTTTTTAATTATTTAGATTTTAAGTTCTAATTTTTGTTTTCATTTATTTTACTTCATTTGTGAATAACCCTCGGTGGACTCAGCAGATTCGCACCAAACATGCTTGCCCTTTAAGCCGTGGAGGCGTTATAATGTGACGGTCAATCCCACTATTCGTTGGTAAAAGAGTAGCCCAAGAGTTGGCGGTGAGTGGTGATGGCTAGCCGCCTTCCCTCTAGTCTTACACTGCTAAATTAGGGACGGCTAGCGCAGATAGCCCTCTTGTAACTTTGCACGAAATTCAAAACATACAAACAAACACAGAAGATAACCTGATGCGGCTTTGCTATAAGAAAAACACACACACACGTATTTGTGAATAATTGTTAGAATTTATGTTGTAAAGTTCCTTTTCCTTGTATAAGTGTCGTAGTATCGTGAGTGTAGTAGAAGGAGAGAATTATCAGAACTTATCACGTTGGTAGAAATTCCACTTAAATTCTTATCCACTAAAATACGGACTACAGATCACTCAAACAAGCTAGCAGTCTTATACGTTTTCAAGTATATAAATCCAGAAATAAATGGTATAATCGATACAACAGCTTGAAATAAAACAAACTTCTTCGGATGAGATATAGAACCTTATAAAGCAAGTAAGGGCGTATATCATCTGCTTCGTGCAACATAAGGTATATACTATGTACTTTGTACAACAGAAGAAAGATTCTTTCTACCCTGTACAAAAAAGGGTTTTTAGTTTCCCTCTGGACAACAGAGAAATGGATGGTTTAATAACATCTACTGGTAGACTTCAACTGCCTGGTGTTAAACATATTATAAAAGACTCAAACACAGTTGTTTTTATTCTCAAAGGCAGATACTTAATCATAGTGAAATTCACATGACACAGTTTCATAATTAAGCAGCATTCAAAGTCTGATACCTAACCATAGTAAAAAGCTCACACGACTCTTGTCTCACAATTAAGTGGCATACAACGCATGAAAAACTGTTAAAACATATATGTGAGATACTGATACAGATATTTAAAATATATCATAAACAAGTGCGTGAAGTAACGACTTAAATCAATTTTCTCAAAACCACGTCTAATACACGTGCTCTTCTGTCTTCCAGAACAGGCTAGCCTCAGACATGTAGCGATTATCAAGCTTTTTATACAGACGTTTTCTGCAAATTAGCCTAGCACATGTAGCAACCATCTCTCAATTTCTTTTTCTAATTTACAGTTCAAACTGGCTGAGAAAAAGAACCAGGCATCATTACATTTCTCGTGAAATTTTGCGTAAGCTAACATTCAAAAGGTTGACTTTTATTTCTAACCTATGTATATATCTTGCTTTTATCAGATATTAATTTTCATCACACCATATCTTCTGCTTTATTCTGTGAACTGCTCAGTGCACGAGCAGTCGTCACTTAAGCATTCATTTTTATAATCAAGCTAGCATTAGACAAATAACAATTAATATTCCTGTATTTAACGAAGCAACAAAGCAAAATCAGTTCTATACTTTCGTATTTTCTATTATTTTGTTCTGACTCTTACATTATCCCTTCCATACATATTAAACACAAAACTAAATATCAAACTTTAGAAGTAAAATCATAGCTTAGTTTTAATCAACAAACCTGTGAACAAATGTTTAATGTAGTAAGTCATATATATCTTAGTTTCAATCAACTATGTTTAATGCAACAAATGTTTAATGTAGTAAGTCATATATATCTTAGTTTCAATCAACTATGTTTAATGCAACAAATGTTTAATGCAGCGAGTCATATCTTAGTTTCAATCAACAAACCTGTGAACAAATGTTTAATGCAGTAAGTCATATCTTAGTTTCAATCAACAAACCTGTGAACAAATGTTTAATGCAGTGTCATATATATCTTAGTTTCAATCAACTATGTTTAATGCAGCGAGTCATATCTTAGTTTCAATCAACAAACCCGTGAACAAATGTTTAATACAGTAAGTCATATATTAGTTTCAATCAACAAAAACTTGTGAACAAATGTTTAATGCTGTAAGTCATATATTAGTTTCAATCAACAAAAACTTGTGAACAAATGTTTAATGCTGTAAGTCATATCTTAGTTTCAATCAACAAACTTGTGAAAAAAATGTTTAATGCAGTAAGTCACATCTTAGCAAAACTCTTAATAGATGTTTGACGTTCAATGTTCCAAGAACGGAAAAATATTTAAACTTGTTTATCCGAAACGTAACTCGTGATATTTTACCACAAGCCGAATTAAAGGAATACAATTTAACAGAACAGATTCACTTCTGATTTTAAACAAGTTGATTTGTTGATCTTGCAGGTCAGCCTGCGAGTAGAAATGATCCTGACAGATGAAATGGTGTCTAGCAATGAAGCTATTAATCTAGCAGCAGATCAAACGAATGAAAACTTGACTTTTGTTTAAAGAACTTGGATAAAAAAAGTGTATTGTAACCGTAACTGACATTTCAGTTCCCAGGTAAGTTTTAATATACTACCTGATCATATCAAGAACCAGTAAAAAACGAACCCAAACACTTTTGTTTTTGTCTGGAAATAAATCTGTTTTCTAGCTGAGCTATATTACATTAAGTTAAACACACAAATAAATAATAATATTTGACAAATTCAACAACGAGAATATTTATGTTATGTGTCAACATACTTTAAGTAATTATGAACCGCAGCTATTAACACGTATAAAATTATGCATTATGTTTTGCATAATTCCTCCCTTGTCATCGCTATGCTACATAAAACTGTTATCCGTATAAAACTCTTGTATCTGTGGTGTGAACCAGTCAATCAGTTCCTTATCAATGTTAATATTCACTGATGCTCGTTCATAAGAAAGGTTTTAAACCTCTGTGGCTACATTTTGAAGTAATATGAAACAGCCTTCAATTTGTTGCTGGAAACTAACTGTGGGAATCAGAAAACTGTGTCACGAGATGGAAAATTTTCTGTTCGTTTCTTCTAGAAATTTCTCTCAGGGATACAGAGATCCTATAAACGCACAGCTGTCCGTAATTTTTAACTGAGGGAAGACAGATAGTCAATACCACCCACAACTAACTCTTGAAATTCTCTTTTCTGGTTTCATAGTTCGTCTGACCTCACTCTTACAGCGCACACACGGCCTCAAAGGTTAAATCCCTTTTTTTTTTTATGGTAGTGAACCATGAACTTTCAGATTCTCTTCTCAGGCAGGCTAATCTTAAAGGAAAGAAAAGACACAAATATCATTATATAAAATAGAATAAACCATAGTTTATAGATGAGGTTATTAGAGTTTGCATTTCACATATATCAGCCTAATCACTCAATGAGTTAGCTTTTCCGTACGTTTCTAATGATACAAAGTTATAATAATATTTGAGTAGTCCATAAGCGCTTTCTCTAAATACTTTTAGCACAAAATCACTAATAAAATTCTCGCAAATTTTGTTTATTCTTGGAAATTCGCGCAAAGAAATTCCATCGTCTGGCTTTTGAGTTTGTAAAATACGCATATGTATATAGCTACGGCATTAGTTCCAACCGCCCATCCCATCGAATAGTAATGGTGGTAAAGGAACGCGAACGTTGGACCAGCAGATTCACAGTCCAACGCGAATCACTAGGTGACGCTTTGCTCTACTGGTGACATTGCATATAAACTTTAAATATTGTATTCTGGTGAGTGTATTTTTCAAATTCTAGTCATTGATTTCAGTTAACTCTGACATGCTTTCTTAATCTTCAAGATAGTTAGTATCTCGATATCCATTCTCTCTCTCATTTTAATCTGTTTTTTGTTTTTTTTATTAAGATACACAGGGTCTGTCTGCGCTAGCCGTCCCTAATTTAGTAGTGTAAGAATAAAGGTAAGACAGCTAGTCATCACCGCCCACCGCCAACTCTTGGGCTACTCTTTTACCAACGAATGGTGAGATTAACCTAATATTATAACGCCCCCACGGCTGAAAGGGCGTTTGGTGCGACGGGGATTCGAACCCATGACCCTCGAATTAGGAGTCGAGCACCTTAACCACCTGGCTATACTGAGCCAATTTTCATGTGTGTTTCTTAAGTTATCTATAGTTTGAAAAACTATTTAGATAGTTTTCTAAACGAAGTGCTTAAAGTCCAATCAGTTAGGTAAGTTTTCATATTTTTTATTTTAGTAACTAAGAGGAAATTAAATAGCAACACTTACCAATATTGTGTTTTGTTTGATAAGGTATCAGAATTTTTATTTTTCTGTAGAACATTCGCTAAACATTTATTACATGTTAACTTTCTTCAAATCACTTTAGATGAGTCAGAACGGGAAATACACAGCTCATTCTAGAATTACTGACAGCAAGAAAATAGAAAGTTTAGTTTGTACTACCATTTTTCTATAGAACGATAAATCCAAACAACAGAAAATTAAATTATTTAGTTTTTATAGTTTCATTATTGATAGTAAAACAATTTGCGGGTATACACTTTTATTTTGTTTACATCGAGGAACTTACGGCTTAATCCTTCATTTGAACGTGTTAAACATTCATTCACTGTTTATTATTTTACAAAGTACGAAAGCTAAATGTTTATAACATTCAGATATGGTATATACAGGGTGTCCCAAAATAACGTTTACACTCTTTGGATCATTAAAACTTGCCTTGTTTATTGATTTTAACAATGAAACAAGATACATATGATAGCCAAAGGATTTATTTAAAGATTTAATACTGAAATCAAGAGAAAAAATAACAAATAAAATTCTTCCCAGGAAAACTCTCCTTGGTTGAAATTGTAAAATGTCACAATTTGCTTGCTTCACTTCAGGTGTTCAAACTGAAATCCGTTCTGCTCCAGACACATCTCATAATGGGAAGAAATGGAAGTACACACATCAAACACCATCTCATCTGGTATTAAAGCACATTGTTCTTCAATTGCAACTCTCAATTTGTCAATTGTTGCCCTTTTTGTGCTGTAAACTTTGTCTTTCAGAAACCCTCACAAAAAGAAATCCATGGGTGTCAAACCTGGCGATCTAGCAGGAAATTCTACACTTCCTCTTCGTCCAATCTATCTGTCTGGCATAGATAAGCTCTCACGTCGCGATGGAAGTGGGGAGGAGCGCCATCCTGCTGGAAGAAACACTCTTCTTCTCCAAATTGTTCTTGGATGCGTGGCATGGCAAACTCTTGTAGCATGTTGAGATAATTCAATCCTGTTACGGTGTCTTGGAAAAAGACTCCGGTGAGTCCCCTAGCGGACAGACCACACCACACAGTCACTCCAGGCAAATTCAAGTGATGTTCCTCTGTAACATGTGGATTTTCTCTTGCCCAGTAGGTGTAGTTGTGTCGATTTAGTGAGCCATTCAGATTAAACGTTGCTTCATCACTCCAAACAATTTTGAGTGGAAATTCATCATCGCCTGTACATCTAACCAGATACCATTCACAGAACTCACCCCTTTGATCAGGGTCATCTTCATTCAGAGCGTGAACAAGCGATGGGATGAAATTTTTGAATTGGGAACGCTTCAAAATGCGATGAACGTTGGATTTAGGGATACCTGTTTCATGAGACAGTTGGCGCACTGATTTTCTTGGAGAATTCAGAACATTATCAATGACCTCTTGCTCTCTTGTTGGGCTTGTCGATGATCTTTTTCGACCGGAGCAACTCTTTCTCATATGGTGGAGAGTTCCGTGTTCATCAAACTTGGCAATGATGCGTGAAATGCTGGGGCGAGATGGCGCATCCATATGGAACTTTCTAGTAAAACGTCTTTGCACTTCAGCTTTGTTTTCGACTTTCTAAAAAGTTTTGAGAATGAATATTTTGTGCTCAATTGTAAGCTGATTATCCGCCATCCTTGGACACAAGTCAAATCTGAAACAAAAGAAACGGTTTATTAGCTATACACAGTCAAAGAGTGTAAACGTTATTTTGGGACAGCCTGTATATGTGACTTGTTTCTTATGTTAGAATAACATAATGTAACACAAATTTTGTTCCTGGTTAGTATGTGTTATTTCTTAATTGCTTATGTCGTAAAAGTACAGAAAATGGCCATTATTCCCTTCAAACTTTGCTTTTGTGACCTGGATAATGAAATTTAGAAATTAACCTATTTTCTATGTAAGAACGGGCGAATTTGCAAATTTTCATTTACATAAGGTCTGAATAAAATAACATATGAATCAAGATTTACATGTATTTATACTAAAGTTATACAAAAATGAACAAAAATGTTTAGAAGTGAGTAGTTTTTCGAGATTTGCCACCGTAATGTAAATCACTTTCATGTATCAGAGCCCAAATATAGTCTCCTATCACGTTCTAGTTATACGCTCCCAGGCCACAAAAGCAAAGTTTGAAGAAGAAAAAAAAGGTCTTTTCCATTTGCTTTAGGCATAAGCAATTGGGAAATAACACTTTCTGCCCAGGAACAAGAAAAAGTAAACATTTTGTTACATAGTGTAATTAATTCTGCCCTTTATCAGTATAATTTTATATTGAATTCGTATTAACAAACAAAGTGTTTGAATAGGTAGAAATTAATATTTGTCATCACCATTTGTATAGCGTACTTTGATGTACGAAACACAATTGTCAAGTATAAGTTTTTTGACATAAAGAATTAATGCCACAAGTGTAAAACTGACAAGCTGTTATTTTACAATGGTACCTACCTGATATAAGATAAATAATAGACGAACATGAAAAATACATAGAACAAATAGTAAATGTGTGTGAAACTAAACTGTCTGCGACCGATATTGTAACAAACAACGATGTTTCTTTTCTTTTTCACACACGAGCTGATACTGATCTATTGCAAGGTTCTTGAGCCTGCCCCAGAGTTATGAAACTTCCAAGAAGAGCGATTATTGAGATATTTTGTGTATTTGGCAAAGCGTTTGTTTTGCAGCTTCTTCTCAGCGTCCAGCACGTAACTAAGGGTTAAAGGTCAGATAAATCTGGGTAAAGTTAGTCTTTTATGGGAAAATAAAAAAAGAATATTTACGTTAACAAAGTTGTCAAAGAGATGAATAGTTTTATAATTAACTTGCAGTATACATCAATATGTTACCAAAGACCAAAGACAAAATAAATAATTTTATAACTAACAGGCGTACTTGAAAAACGTATACATCAAAATGTTGTCAAAACAAAATAGATAGACAGTTTTTAATTAAGTAGACGCACCTTTTAATACTGTTTGACACATAAATCAGCATGACCAGATAGTTAGGGCACTCAACTCACAATCTGCAGATCCGGATTCGAATCCCCGTCATACCAATCATGCTCGCCCTTTCAGCCGGGGAGCGTTATTTCGTTACAATCAATCTCACTATTAGTTGGTAAAAGAGTAGCTCAAGAGTTGGCGGTGGATAGTAATGACTAGCTTCCTTCCCTCTAGTCTTACACTGCTAAATTAGGGATAGCTAGCGCAGATAGCCCTCATGTAGCTTTGCACAAAATTCAAAAACAAACGTAAGTGAATAACGATGCCACTGATGAATGTTAAATCATCAATGGGCCCGGCATGGCCAGGTGGTTAAGGCACTCGACTCGTAATCTGAGGGTTGCGAGTTCGAATCCCCGTCGCACCAAACATGCTTGCTCTTTCAGTCGTGAGGGCGTTATTATGTGAGGGTCAACCTCAATATTGGTTGGTAAAATAGCAGCCCAAGAGTTGGCGATGGGTGGTGATAACTAGCTGCCTTCCCTTTAGTCTTACACTGCTAATTTAGGGATGGCTAGCGCAAATAGCCCTCGTGTAGCTTTGATCGAAATTCAAAAAACAAACAAATCATTAATGTTTTCTGATTGAAAACGAAAAATAACGACTGTATTAAACATTCAGACGATCATTATATCAGTTACGTTTAGCTTTGGAATTTTATAGTACAACGAAATAAAGCTGTGTTTTGTATACTAAACATTAATATAAAAACATCAAAATGGGTCATAAGAAAATGAACCTTGGAGAGAGAGAGAATGAAAACCTGTAGCTCTCGCAAATCAAACTTCCGTCAACGCAAATTTAAAATGGTAAATAAACCTAATATAAATATACTGTGTCCTTTCATAGCTCGTGATGTATATGATCTTGACATTGATAATGTTTTCTGTGGAGACAGAATCAATGTAGCCAGAGTCTTGAACGATATAAAAACATAGAATGCTTTAAATACGTCAGCATTACATCATTCTATTTTTGGACCAATAAATACTTATCTGGGCATTCAGTTATAATCACCAAATATATTCCTGATTTAAATTTTTGTTTTGGGTTTGTCTTTGTTATCGTTGCTTTCTTAGTACAAAGCTATACAATTTGTTATCTGAATCCTGTCCACCACGGTGTAGCGAACGTTGTATGTTGGGTCTTATGTGTGTATATTTACGGTTGACCCCTTGCTGGGAAGGAAGAAGAATAGAGGACTTAGATTTGTTTCTACATATGAAATGTAGTTGGCGTGGAAATAGGATATTGTGATTGGCTAACTGCCACTTAGGAACGGAGACAACAGTACCAAACAATTAGACCTTTATTACGAGAGAAAAGTGGAAATTATAGATGAGTCTGGCTGTTTGGATTTTGTGCTTCAAAGAGAGTTTCGTGAGATGAAGGAGGAAAAAGAGGAATGTTTTCATGTAATTCATGAAGATAATGTAAATATTTTATGTCGAGAACAGATTCAGAGTTAATTTTGGCCACGATAGTTTTCCAAACTAAATTAAATACGAGCATGAATTTTAACTGTTATTTAAACGTTGTTTTAAATCCGTTATTTTGATGTTGATTTAAGTAACTATTTTCACTAATTACGTTTATGTAATGTTTACAAGCGTTTCATGTTCTAGGAAAGTTTAATTAGTTTTTACTTTAGATTTGTAATCTGATGTTATTTCAATGTTGTTGTTTTTTAACTCCATAGCCAATACGCACGAACAAGAAAGGACGGTCACATCGAACTGCTTTAAAAAAAAGTTTTAAACATCCGTTTTCGAGCCTAACGAATTGGCAGATTGTAATAACAGTGTTGTAGCATGGATAATTCTATACGTCAGAATGGAGAAATAATGTTGACAGTCTCTGATGGTTCACGATCTAGGTTGAAGGAGAGAGGTAAATCCAATATAAGTTTGATATCCAGATGTTCTTCTACTGACAGTGAACAAGGCCAAGAGATAGGATGTTCCACGTACCTTCTAGACCCGGATAATTCAAAGCCATTTATTATTCATTTATCACAAGAAGAAATACAAAGTACAACTGCTGATACGGATTCCAATGTTTCGTTTCGAACTAGAGAACATTCTTTGAGTAAGTGTCCATTAGATATTCTGTTTTATCACTGGAACTGGGCCGGATTTCGGTTGGGATGTTTTGTAGTGTTTGTGTGTGTCCTGGTTGGAATATTCTGCTTTGTACTTAAATGGGTAACCTCCCAGACGTCTCACTGCGTCCCACCCAGAGAATGGTGGCAGGGTACTGTATCATATGAAATTTTTCCGGCTTCTTTCCAAGACTCTGATGACGATGGATTTGGCGATTTCACAGGACTACGCCAGAGACTCCACTACGTACAGAAACTAAACGTCGCCTCGATAAGATTAAATTCTATTTTCAGTGCGCTGGACTATCCTTTAGAGTATACACACGTTATCGACTTCAAGAACGTCGATCCACATTTGGGAAGGACTTCTGACTTTGACGAGCTCGTGCAAGACATTCATGCACGAGGCTTGTACGTGATATTAGACATTAACCCGGCTCTCACCAGCGATCAGCATCCATGGGCAGCCCACTGGCAGCAAAACAAAAGTGGTGAATATAAATATTTTTACGTTGAAAGCAACGATACTAAGGTAAGTAAAATATAAACATATTTTAACTAGGATTATGAAATACTTATTACTTAATTATACGTACAACAAGTTAAATTAAGAGTTTGAAACAAAATTATTATTTGTGATATTGAGAATATTAAAACAAACATAATTACTGATTAATAAAGTTAAACTTAAAATTATGAGTTGTATCTTTAAGCAGGTAAAGTAAGGGGAAAAATTCATACAAACGATATTGTTACTCCTAATTACTATAATAATTCATCTTCACAATAAAGTTCGTTTTCTTTACCATCAATCGTTTCTAACCCAAATTTTAAATGCACGTTTCACTTTTTATTTTTTTTGAAAACGGAAATGATTTGTGGCAATAAATAAGTATTGCCAATCAACTTAGTTAATTAATTACTACTGTCAACCGAAACTAGTGCTGTGTCTTCAATGTAAGTGACTTTAAGAAACTTAAAGAAGGCTACAATGTTAAACACAGGGAATAATAGAATTTTAACAAACGTACGTATGGTCGAATGTAAGCATCAATTTATAATATAAACAACTGTTTATCAACAAAGAATGAAAAACGAAAAACTCATCTTTTGATGCTTATATTGAATATAAAATGGTATATTATGGTCAAACTATAAATGGTATAGCAAATTACGGTCAAACTATAAATTAGATGTTTAGTTTTACTTCGTCATATCATGATTGTTAGGAAACGTAATATCATTCATACAAAATGAAATACAACAAGGAGGGACAAGATAAATTGATTAAAATACTATCTGCTCTTAAGAGCCAAGCTTAATATGTTTTTTTTAAATATTCACACTGGATAGAATTGTGATGTTTGTAAAATAAATGTTTTAGTGTTTAAAATAATAAGCACTATGTAGCCTTCTGATTTTCAGGGAGAAAACATTGGTCCTCAAGAAGAAAAGAAAAATCCAAATAGACCATTTGGAGGACATCTGTTTTTGAACTGGTCCCATCCAGCTGTTCAAATGGAACTCAACTCAGCGCTTGAATTTTGGCTTCAGAAAGGTGTGGATGGATTTTACATGAAAGGTTTAGAACACCTCCAATTTGCGCTGGAGATTGATTTATATTCTGTGATGAAACAATGGCGCCAACTTCTTGACAAGTACAGTACACCTAAGAAGAAAAATATTTTACTTGTTTCTTCTCAATTCATACAAGCTGTAAAAGAAAAAACGTTTCGATATATGGTTTCGTTATTAAAGTTGTGTGATATCTTAGACTTTCGTTTACATTTCAATGGGACAAATATCCAAGACTTCAGAGAGCAGTTAACAGTGGCTGATGAATGGAATTTTTATTCATCGTTGTCTTGGGTAAACTGGCACATAGGTGGCTCTGAGACAACGAGGCTGGCTACAAGGATAGACACAACGTATACATTAAGCACCGTGATCTTACTGCTGATGTTACCTGGTTCTGTTTCGTTATTTTATGGTGACGAGATTAACCTCCAGGATTCAAAAGATGCTCTAACTGGGAAGGTGAGAGAACCAACAACTTTTAATTCTAAAAAGGCTTGACTTAAACTTCATTGGGTTGTTTTGATAATTCCTATTATTAATAAAACAATCACAGTGAACTCTGGGCTATTTCTAAACTTCAAATTTGATTTCCACCCTCACCACCCAGTTGAGACAGCGGAAAGGACTTATATCTCTAAATTTTGAAGTTCCTTTCCCCTCGGTGGATCCAGCAGATAGCCCAATGTGACTTTATTATAAGAAAAATACACCCACACTCACACACTGCACTTCATATAGTTTGATTGAACTGAAAATGTTTCTTTGAGGGATTTTTTTATCATTCTCATATAGCACAAACGTAGTTTCATACACTATTTTTAATTTCAGTTTAGTGTTTCGCACCATTTTGTAAAACGTTCGGAACTGAATTCGGAATCATTTCATTGCAAAATATATTGTTTTTAAACAGTTTAGTCAACTTATTCTGAGAAACAGTAAGTTCCCTAGGCCCGGCATGGCCAGGTGAATTAAGGCGTTCGACTCATAACGTGAGGGGCGGTGGTTCAAATCCACGTCACACTAAACATGCTCACCCTTTTAGCTTTATAACCAATCCCATTATTTGTTGGTGAAAGAGTAACCCAAGAGTTGGCGGTGAGTGGTGATAACTAACTGCCTTCCCTCTAGTCTTACACTGCTAAATTAGTTACGGCTAGCGCAGATAGCCCTCGTGTAGCTTTGCAAGAAATTAAGAAAAATAAAAACCAAGCTCCTTATTGTATAAACATTTGGAATTTTATTTTGAGCATTTTTTTGTTTGTTTGTTTACGTTTCTGTATTATTAACAAAATTAAACTTTGGTTGGACATTAAAATATATTCCAGGTCAGAAATGTGACGTAATTTGTTTCATTACCGTTATTCCTTTAGCATATAATAATCTTTTTTTTTTTTACACAACTTGTTTATAATCCACTACCCTTTGACTAAAATACTACCACTATCATGACAGTCTTAACTGAGTCACAATGATTCTCCCACAGTTATAAAATTTAAATACTAAAGAAATAATTCGGTAGGACAGCGATATGTTTGCGAACTTAAAAGGGTAGAGTCCGGGTTTCGATAACCGTATTGAACAGAACACAGATTGCATGTTGTGTAGCTTTATGCTTAGTTACAAAGAAACAGTAATTCAGAAACAGTGACATTTCTTAAATGTGCGAAACCTCTTTCAAATTTCTACCACGAAAAATGCCAATACAGCGAAAAAAAGGTAAACAGGGATATTTGTTAATCGAACATAAGTATTTTCTTTTTTCTTTGCCAGAAAAGTAACTTCCTTTACTAGAAGCTGGGCTGTTTGTATTTGAAATCCTGTCTTTTAGTAATGCTATAAATCAACTGTTTTTCGAACCCAATAGACAAGAAGAGAAAAGACTTAGATCGTGGTCTGTTTTGCCCGAAGAGAATTATATATATATGTATCTTTAAATTTGAAAATCTATTCTAATAAATTTATATGTGTCATCATTTTTCTCGAAAATATTTTATAAGCAATTTTCCTGCAAATCCATGGCTTTTATACGAACATTCATACCAAAAGTTCTTGACTTACATGACGTCAAAGCCACGAGCTTCAGAAGTAACTAGAGGCAATAAAATGTTGCCTGGAAACGATTCAGTATTTCTATGGAAACAACTATCGTATCATTGCAGCTTATCACTAAAAAATATTATAATCTTAAAATGCGTTAAGGAAACAAACTGAAAATAAATGACTGCTCATTTTCTGAAAATATTCAGAGTACTTCTGAAAACAGAAAGTTAAAAAAAATTAAAGATAAAGAAAAAATTATGTCCAAGGGCAAAAGATAAAGAAAGAAATGGTTGAGTTACAGTCATACTGAAAGACAGGTTACACACTCAAATTCAACCTTGCTGATGTTGAGTTTCTTCTTTAAAAACCAATATTTTATTTAATAAATTTTAATTAGTTGGTTAACGTTACATGGTTCTCAACAGAAGACGTGATGATTGATCGATTATTTGGAATTACCCAGAAAGGTACACAATGGGCTATCTGAGCTTTGCCACTACGCATATAGAAACGCGTTTTGTCTGGATGTGAATCAGCAGACATTCCGCTGTGCTAATAGGAAAAGAAACGGAAAGAAAAGACTAATTAAAGACCTAGAAGCGTATTTCTCAGAAGTAAACCTTCTTGTAAACGGATATATTTTACTTCTGTTATTATTTTTTCAGTTGCGTAATTTGTCATTGGAGCAACTGTCTTAACGGATAACATTAATTTAACTTTAGTAGCTACTTTTACATTATATGAGTTCAAGTTTCAAACACTTCCTTTTTGAATTATAATTAAAATCAACGAATAATTAGCTGATTAGTCAGTATGTATTTCCTAGCGAGTTATTAGATGATTAGTCAGTACGTATTTCCTAGCTACTTATTAGATAATTACTTAGTATGTATTTACTATCTAGTTATTAGATGATTAGTCAGTATATATTTCCTATCTAGTTATTAGATGATTAGTCAGTATATATTTCCTATCTAGTTATTAGATGATTAGTCAGTATGTATTTCCTATCTAGTTATTAGATGATTAGTCAGTATATATTTCCTATCTAGTTATTAGATGATTAGTCAGTATGTATTTCCTATCTAGTTATTAGATGATTAGTCAGTATGTATTTCCTATCTAGTTATTAGATGATTAGTCAGTATGTATTTCCTGTCTAGTTATAAGATGATTAGTCAGTATGTATTTCCTATCTAGTTATTAGATGATTAGTCAGTATGTATTTCCTATCTAGTTATAAGATGATTAGTCAGTATGTATTTCCTGTCTAGTTATAAGATGATTAGTCAGTATGTATTTCCTATCTAGTTATTAGATGGTTAGTCAGTATGTATATCCTGTCTAGTTATAAGATGATTAGTCAGTATGTATTTCCTATCTAGTTATTAGATGATTAGTCAGTATGTATTTCCTATCTAGTTATAAGATGATTAGTCAGTATGTATTTCCTATCTAGTTATAAGATGATTAGTCAGTATGTATTTCCTGTCTAGTTATAAGATGATTAGTCAGTATATATTTCCTGTCTAGTTATTAGATGATTAGTCAGTATGTATTTCCTATCTAGTTATAAGATGATTAGTCAGTATGTATTTCCTGTCTAGTTATAAGATGATTAGTCAATATGTATTTCCTAGTTTGCTCCTTCTTGTTAATCTCTTACTTTTGTTTTTCAAAGATAAGTGAATAGTTCTTGTTTTAATTAACACAATTTTAATGGTATCACTTTTATTACTGATTTTAAACAATACTGACATATATTTCTTTTCTTAATTGACATCTGAGCATTTCACCATCGAGCATTAATTCGGGTATATTCATTTATAAACAAAATAAAGATATTGTGTATTTGTATGTGAGTTTAATTTGCTCCTTTCATATCAATCTAAAAACTTATCGAATGGAAATGAATGGGTATTCAGGGATTAAAACTCGTATGTTTGTGCACGGCTAAGGTTGAGTGAAGTAATAAACTGAAGAAACAGCGAGAGGTAACTATCATGTAATTACAAGTTACTGTTTTTACAGTACGATTTGTTTATGGAACAGCTACAATATTTCGATAACTGGAGCGGTTATTCTCAAGTATAGATGGTCAGGTGGTTAACGCAATAGTCTCACAATCTAAGGGTTGGTGGTTTAAATCCCCGTCACATTAAACATGCTCACCCCTTCAGCTTGATAATTAATTCCACTATTCGTTGCCAAAAGAACAGCTCAGGAGTTGGCGGTGGGTGGTGACGACTAACTGTTTTTTTCTTTAGTCCTACACTTCTAAATTAGGAACGGCTAGCGCAGATAATGCGTATGTGTACGTGTGTTTTCTTATAGCAAAGCCTCATCGGACGATCTGCTGAGTCCACCGAGGGGAATCGAACCTCTGATTTTAGAGTTGTAAATCCGTAGACTCACAGCTGTACCTGCGGGGTAAGCGCAAATAGTCTTCATGTAGTTTTTCGCGAAATTTCAAAAAAATACATAAACTCTTGTGACGTAATTCTTCCTTTCGATATATGCTGTAATTGAAAAACAATTTGTAGATTTTAACAAAACTAGCAATTTTTACGCATACAATGTTTATAATAGTGCGCAGCTGTAACTGATTATCGTTCAAGATATTTATTTCAAATTAGGCACGTGAAATCTACTGGATACAAATATAAATTACTGTATTCTCTTAACAACTCTCTTAGTTCATTCATTACGCCCCCTAGTAGCACAACGGTATGTCTGCGAACTCACACCACTAGTAAGCGGGTTTCGATACTCGTGGTGGGCAGAGGACAGCTAGCCCTTTGTATAGCTTTCTGCTTAATTTCAAACATTCAATACATGTTACCGTGCTTAATTCCACAAATTAACACAAATGAATCTAACAACAGGGTTTGTTTGCACGCTGCTCATAATCGCTTTTTACCACCGAATGTTTTTCTTAAGAAGAGGAGTGGCCCGGCATGGCCAAGCGTGTTAAGGCGTTAGACTCGTAACCCGAGGGTCGCGGGTTCGAATCCCGGTCGCAACAAACATGCTCGCCCTTTCAGCCGGGTGGGCGTTATAATGTTACAGTCAATCCCACTATTCGTTGGTAAAAGAGTAGCCCAAGAGTTGGCGGTGGGTGGTGATGACTAGCTGCTTTCCCTCTACTCTTACACTGCTACATTAGGGACGGGTATCGCAGATAGCTCTCGTGTAGCTTTGCGCGAAATTCAAAACAAACCAAAAAGAGGAAATATCACACTATGATTTATTGCTTTACGCTGCATATAAATAAAATCTTACCGGTTTGTCTTGTTTAAACTGTTTTTAAGTTGTTGTTTTTCTATTAAATTCTGTAAATCACCAGACAAGAATGTAGGCGTATAAATAATTCATAGGAACATAAACCACATCAGTACCAAAGAACTGATGAACTGGGATTTAAAGAAGACAAAAAAAGGTTTTTATTTGGAATATCTAATTCTTTCAACGAAAATAAATTATAATATTTTTAATATTTTGCGATGAATAATTTAGTTATAAAGCTCAAAACCGAAAGGAAGTGAACATAATATTAATCATGTTCCCAACATCCGAGACCGAACGACCACTAATACATTCTGTAATTTTGTTGTTTGATGTTTTTGTCATCAGTCTGAAAGAAAACAAAATCGAAACAGTCCGTAATAATGAAAAATTCAGTATAAGTTTATCTAACTCTGATTACTTTGTAACTTAACACGCCTTCATATTGCTGGTTGCCAATCGCTCTGACGTCAGTTAGTTTTACTTTAGTTTTGTGTATTCTTACCATATGAACTAACCGAAAATAAATTTAGGCTTACCTTAATTACAGGAATGGATTTCTATGAAAAAAAGAATTCAAGGATTAATCATGAATTAGATTTTAGGAAATTAAACTTTTCGGTGCTGTATTTCTTTGATGTTGCTTAGGCCTATCATAGTTTATTTTTTATTTTCTTTCCTTGCGTTCATTTTGCAAAACAATATGGTAAATACACATTTAGTATAATAATATACCATAAAAAACAAACTTGGATGATTGCTGATTGAAGACTCTTGATTCCATTCAAACAAACTAAAAACAAAAACTAAAATAGTATCTACTTGCTTTGAATATTTTTTTTAAATAATTCGGTCAAATTGGTCTTTGTTTTAGTTAACCAGTAAATAATTAAAATAATTTCCAAGTTAAAAAAAAACTACTCGAGCATTAAACGTTCATTTGTTTTTCTTTTTATCTTTTCAAGTATAGAAGCTTGAGAAATGTGAGCCCTGCGATGTAGCAACTAGATTGTTGCTTTCCCAAGCGAAACTCGCGTAAAAAAATGGCTAATTTCTTCTGGATTTAGTGCACGTGATGTATTAACGCTGCTCGTGTATAGAATTAACTGCGGCTGTGAGTTCGTGCAGAGATTTGGAGAGTATAAGGCAAATTAAGGCCTTAGCATTGGATACTAATTATTGTGAGAAATCTCGGTTTTACTTTACAAACCTATAACACTAGTCTCACATGACACGCAAAGAAAAATATATTTCTTTTGTAGAAGAATAAGGTGCTAAATGTGCAAAAATAATTTATTTTTATCGTTATATAGGAGAACCTAAGTATATTATAAAATAAAGAGGTTTAATATTTATATATTATATTTATAGTTAAATTAAATAACCAAACTAGTAGTTTAAACTAGTAGTTGTATAACAACTTATTTTGAATCTTGTATTTTCATTTTTACTCTTTTGTCAAAGAAGTAATTAAATATATTATAGAAGAATAGGTTTTATAATGTTTACACGTAAGTGGTAGTTAGAACAAAAAAACGCATTTCATAATTTGTAATTCTTAAAGAAAACTTTAATTTCACTTGTATATTTTAAAATAGTTATTAAGTAATATAATGAATTGAAATTATGAATAGAACTACAGAAACCATCACCAACAAAAATACAAACGTTCAAAGCACACCTCAGGGAGCATAGGCTAGTTGGTTAAATCACATGTGTAGCACATAAGAACAGAAATAAAAAAACAACTATTTCAAACTTGCATTTTAAAATGTATGTGGCAAAATATAAAGCAAGTATTCAAATTAAAAAAATGAAGACACTTGTACAGCGCGCATTATATATAATTGATACCAGTTCATCTTAGAAAAAGAAGGAAATGGGAGCTGCATAGAACCAGTTTTAGCTTGTTAGTGAATATTCAAGGGTTATTACATATGCATGTTTACGTTTGTCTCTTTTACACGGCTTAAGGATTTCTGTAATTTCAGCTTGCCTTTATTTTACATTTAAAATTTATAGTTGGATATTAATTCGCACATGTCCTACAGCAGAATAGAATAAAAAAAAGAATGTATACAGAGGAAATGAACTTGCCGCTGGAAATAATGATTTGTTTGTTTTTATAACAAAGCCACATCGGGCTATCTGCCATGTTCACCGAGCGGAATCAAACCCATAATTTGAACATTGTAACTACGCAGACTTAGCACCGTACCAGCGGAGGACCCTAATAATGATAATAAGTTGAAAACTAAAATAGCTATTAAACAAGTTGACTGTATTAAACAATTAGTCAAAGGTCAAATATCCGATAGTTTAATAAGAAAAACATCTGCACTCAATCTTATGCATACAGGTATATATATGAACGAAGATACAGATTAAAACATGTTTTTTAAATTTCGGCGTAACTATAATTTTATCTGAAAGAAAGTTGTTATGTTGCCAAACGAAGTATATTTTATGTCTTGTATTATAACTTTTTATTTATATAATGATTTATACTTTGAATATTTTCTGTGGCTTGAGCTTTCCCGTTAATCGTAATAATTTACAAAAGTTTCGTTAATAGCACGCTTGAAATAAGTACGATAAAAATGTGTGTATTTACTGAATAATTATAATTTATATTTAAAGTTTAAGTTGTTATCTCATTATTGTAGTTTTATACGATCACCTTAATTAAGCCTAACCTTAGCTTTTTTATATATATACCATATCCTACCAAATGCAACATTCAAAGTTTTCTAAGCGTTTAATTTATAAGTGGACAGGCATTTGTGTCGATGTAGGATGTATAGTGCTGATTTTTTTTCCAGATTTTTCGAGAGGGTCAGTTATGTCCGATGCAGTGGACCTCAGCTAAGGAAGCTAACTTCACCAAAAATTGGGTATCACCTTGGCTACCCATTCATTCTATGTCTTCAAACCAAAATGTAGAAGACTGTTCAGCTGAGATTTCGCTGATAAGCCAGTTAATAGCCACGCGGGACAAATCAGCTTCGTTATGGATGAAAGCAATTTACGACGGAAAGAGCGCAGTATGTGATGGGAGGCCTTTCACGTACGTTGTTCATTCTGGCAACGGAAGACTGATCACGTTAGAGAGAAACTTTCCTACAAAGGAAAGATACGTGGTGAGTGCCAATTTTGGACCAAAATCAGTAACAGTGGATTTCAGCAAGCTTTTTTCGGAAGCACACATACTGTTCTCTACAGAGAGTGAACTCCAAAGCGAGGAAAGATCATCCAGACCATGGAACAGTCAGAACGTTTCCTTAGATCCGGGAGACGCAATAATCATTGAACCGCGTTAGTGTTACAATCACGATGCATGGCGGAGTTTCACCAACGTATCACCCTGTTTAATGATAAGGTTTTATCGTTGTAGCGAGGTGTTTCTTGCTGTTAGATCTTCTGTTACCTCTATTACTCTTTTTCCTGTTCTTGAAACATTAAAAACACACTCCAGCAGTTTTATGTATTTAATGTAATTTATTATTAAAAAAATATATTTGAAGTAATCCACACGTGCTTAAATTTCAAGTTTTATAGTCAATAAATTTCATATCATAAACATATCAGAAACCTTATGTGTAGCATACTCATAACATTATTCTGAATTCAATTTATATTGTTACAAAATAACTTAAAGTCATACCAAGCTCATACTTAACATTAGAAATATGTATGGAGAGTCAACTCAAATAAACTTAAAGTTTACATACAATGTTCAGACAATCTACAGTGTTCTAAGTGCGTTAGTCCCTCTTGTAAGTTTAAAGAATGCTGAAAGTCCACAGAAGTGAATCGGAATCAGCGGTAAAGCGATAAAAGAGTTATTAATAGATCTCGACCTTGTTATAACCAAACAAGATAGTTTTATTGTATCATTTTTTTTCCAAAAGATGCAGTAATAATTTCCACAATGAAATAATACACACAACCGTTTTTTTCCCCGATGGATACAGTAGCAATTTCTACGGTGAAAGAATACACATAACCGTTTTTTTTCCAATAGATGCAGTAATAATTTCCACGATGAAATAATACATATAACCGGTTTTTCCAATGGATACAATAATAATTTCCCCGATGAAATAATACATATAACCGTTTTTTAACAATAGATGCAGTAATAATTTCCATGATGAAATAATACATATAACCGGTTGTTTCCAATAGATGCAATAATAATTTGCACGATGAAATAATACTTATAACCGTTTTTTAACAATAGATGCAGTAATAATTTCCACGATGAAATAATACATATAACCGTTTTTTTCAATGGATGCAGTAATAATTTCCACGATGAAATAATACATATAACCGGATTTTTCAATGGATACAGTAATAATTTCCACGATGAAATAATACATATAACCGGATTTTTCAATGGATACAGTAATAATTTCCACGATGAAATAATACACATAACCGTTTTTTTTTTTTCAGTGAATGCAGTAGCAAGTTCCAACAATAAAATAAATAAATTTATATTAAATTTAAATGTTCTCGCTTTAGTGTGTACTTAAACTGTGTTATCTGGATAGTGGTTTTTGTGAGAAATACATTACAGTGTGTGTTTGTGTGTGTTTTGTTATAACAAAGCCACATTGGGCTATCTGCTGAGTCCACCGAGTGGAATCAAACCCCTGATTTTAGCTATATTGCAGTACTTTTATACGCATTGTAGAGTCAGGGAAATGCAGTATTTCTGTAGAAATTATATTACTTTTGTTTCAATCTGTGTTTGATGTTTCATAGCATGTATGGGTTTTCCCCAAAAGATATATTCCACTTCACTAGACATTGGTGTGTGGATTTAATAACTGTCTGGCAAAATCTCATGATAGAAGTGAATAGGATATATAGATTACTCTAGAAAATAAACTTCACAGTTAAAGATAACTCTAAATATTACTCCTTACGTATTGTTATCAGTTTAACCAAATCAATAAAACGCTATTGTTGCAACAGCTGGTTTCTTTCTCGTAGACATAACATTTTCATTCAAACCTTCAAACTACATTAATCGCATTCGAATCAAAATAAATGTATTTTTCCATTACTTCGATAAACAACTGTCAGTTCTTCCTAAAGCATTTAGTAAAAACATACATGAACTAAGATTGGTGGAACAACATTGACAAAAGTGAATTAAGTTTATTATCTAACAAGAAATATAAAACTAAATACGATTACAGAGTAAAAACTGTAGTAGAAGAAACAGGAAATAGAGAAATCAATGAAATAACTAGATAAGAGAAACTAAAACAATTTCTGTATATAATTAACACACTGAGATATGTATAATCACACTTTGCTGTGTAGCTTCTTAATACCATTGGTTTACTATTTTAACCTGATCTTCCAGAATTACGATTCACACTCTTTGATAACAGGGTTATTATGGGACGGAGATCTTAGTTACAATCGTCCCTAACTTTTCAAAGTCATCAAAATTCATTTAGAAGTGTCTTCAATTGTGGGGAAGATTTCTACTGTCTTATAAACTACAATCCTTCTACAATTATGATGAGGAAAGCAGAATAATCCATTATTATAGAGACGTAGATAATTCATTTACATTCAATTATTAAAAAAAACAGTCGTTATACTTATGTGCAAAAGAGTATGGACTAAATATTTTGATACTAACAAATAAAAAAGATATTTGTAACATTTCGTATATGAAACTTCTCATTTGCAAAACGAAAGTACTTTAGTAAACCGACTGTATTTCTATAATTCTGTCTTATGTTATATTCAGATTCTATGGTGTATTTTACAGTTGTTATTAAAAACTATTCAAAAAATATAGAAGTAAGAATTGGTTTGTTTTGAATTTCGCGCAAAGCTATACGAGGGCTATCTGCGCTAGCTGTCCCTAATTTAGCAGTGCAAGACTAGAGGGAAGGCAACTAGTCATCACCACCCACCGCCAAATCTTGGGCTACTTGGGATTGATCGTGACATTATAACGTCCCCACGGCTGAAAGGGCGAGCATGTTTGGTGTAACGGGGATTGGAACCCGCGATCCTCAGATTACAAGTCGGTGCCTTAACCACCCGGCCATGCCGCGCCTAAAAGTAAGAAACGGGATCTTAAAATTGTATACCTTGAATCGTAGCTGACTCAGTACTAAACGTTTATGGACAAAACATAAAACGTTTGAAATATACGTCTGGATATTCCGATTTAAATGTTCCTATACAAATTTTTGTTGACGGACTTATTAGGATATTAACTACCATTTTAAAGTTTCGATTTAAGTTCGTAAATTCGTTAATATTTAACAAATACTTTTGTTTTTTTGAACAAAATAGCTAACAATGGTTAAATGATAGAATGTACTTCAAAAGTTTACATTTTCCACTTGAAACCTCCATTTGAATAGGAAAAATAAAGCGCAAGCCGCGTACAGAATCGCTACTTAGGAATTTTCAGTATCATCCTGTAAAAACAATCGTAATGCCAGAACACGCAGCGTACAGTAATGGATGTTTGAACTGAAAGACCTGCTGGTACAATAGACTCTTATGTCATTTATGTATCTCGATGTAACATAAATAAAACATCTTGAAGCATGAGATATTTCGTTCGTTTATAATCGCAACAGTTGCCGATACAGAATGTTTAATGCGTGATTCCGAAGTAAGTTAAAGCGTTTTATCAGTCGTTAAAAAGAGACGAGGCTTAAAATGAAGTTCTGCCTCTTCCTCTCTGAGAGCTGTATTCGAAAATTTTTTGTCTGTTTTCTCTGCACAAGACCTTTAGAGTCCAAAGTTTCTCGTCACTTGGGTATTAAAATAAACCACTATAAAGTCTTGTCTTGTTGTTTTCCATTGTATAGAAAGCGATAGTGTGGATACTGAACGTGACATAATAAAATGGCCTAATGTTTAAGCATTTTTAACTAAACATTATATTGTATTGAAAAGAGTATAAATTAACCTTATCTCTAACAACACTGTATTAAAATACGAGAATCACCTGTAATTCAATAGTTAGTTTCAATATAAACACTTTTCAAAACCTGACAATGCAACAACAAGGTATCAAACCTGTCGTTACGTTTAAGGATTCCAACGTTGTTTTATTTTTTTTTAACTTTATTTTTGACTGCAGCTTATCTATTTACATAATATTTATTAATCATGTGAACGTTTTGAAAAACTTTATTGATTTAGAATAGAAGCCATAGTAAAGTAAGATAAAGTTCTCTTATCTAAAGTAAGATTATAAATTGTAAAGTATCTTTACAACGTACGAGTAAAGAAGCAATGAGAGATATAGAGGTGCACATCAACCGAAGCATAAGAATAAAAAGTGTGTAATACATTTTAAAACTCAATAACAATTTGTCAACGTGGTGAAGAATGCTCACATGTAATGCGTAGTTGATATCTTTACATGATTTACAGCCCTTGGTCTTGCAATAACAGTTGTTGAACAATACAAAGGAACCAATCCACACCCATACAATGTACTTACGTATTCTAGGAGAATCTGCGTGTGATATATAATTATAGCCAGGACACTGCAAAGTTACCATTAATAAAAGTTACTTCAGAAAATAATATCAACGTTAATCATTATATAATTTAATAAAAAACCCAGTGGCTCAGCGGTAAGTCTACAGGCATACGACGCTAAAAATCGGGTTTCGATACCCGTGGTAGGCAGACCACAGATAGCCTGTAGCTCTGTGTTTAAGAGCAACTAATCAACGTAATTTAATAAAACTTTGTTTGATGGTAGTAAAATTTATGGCCCGGCATGGCCAAGCGGGTTAAGGCGTGCGACTCGTAATTTGAGGGCTGCGGGTTCGCATCCCCGTCACACCAAACATGCTCGCCCTTTCAGCCGTGGGGGCGTTATAATGTTACAATCAATCCCACTATTCGTTGGTAAAAGAGTAGCCCAAGAGTTGGCGGTGGGTGATGATGACTAGCTGCCTTCCCTCTGGTCTTACACTGCTAAATTAGGGACGGCTAGCACAGATAGCTCTCGAGTAGCTTTGTGCGAAATTCAAAAACAAACAAACATAGTAAAATTTATTTACTCTAGAGCGAAGTCAACGTAGACTATCTGTTGCGTCTAGCGCGGAGAATTAAACCCTGGATATTATTGTTGTAAGTTCGTAGACTTACTGCTATCTCAATGGAAAAACTATACTAAAGTCTATCACTAAGAATTTAGATAAATTCTCTCCCTTTGTGAAAATTCTCAGTAATAATTCTAAGAAATTCTCTCAGCTGTTGATGATTTTGTCAATATGAATCCTAAGAAATACTTCCAGAGACCACATTTCGTTTTGGTAAGAATTCCAAAAACTACTGTCATTTACTAAAATATATGGTAATAATTCTACAAAATACTGTTAGTTAGTAAAGTTTACAATGAGAAATGTTATGTTAATCACTAATGTTTTATCAAAAAATAAATACGCTCAAAATCAAATTATCACAACATTTAACGGAAAAATACAATCTAATGCAGTGGTCCATCCGTACATTTGAGAAGAATTACTGTTCAAATACGGCAGAAGTTCATTAACATAATTTTGATTCATTGAAAAATTGCCTCATGGGCTTTTCTCAAAATATAACAGTAATATAATACTGTTGTCGTTTTTCACGAACAAATCAGCTGTAACTTGGACAACATTTGATCCCATCAACCTGAACATATGTCAGATTATTTAAAGTAAAATGTGATGGTTTAACGAGAAAATTCATAAAGCTAATCATTAACATAAGAAGTGCTCTGGTAGCTTATTCACTATATATTAATGCAATCAAATTAACTAAACCTCCAGTCAATGATTTACCACAAAGAATTATTGAAAATTGAAACACCAACAATAACTGTTTACACATAATCAGTAACTTCAAATATATACAGTTGGAAACTACAAGCTGTTTTAACCTTGAATTCACAATTTTTATATTCATGAAAAACATTTTATAAAGAATTTGATACCTGTAATTATAAGGGACAATATTTGAAACCATTAATACAAGAGAACTAGCATAATAAACAAAGTAATTTAATTTTTTTTATAAACTACTTCTGGTATAATTTTGTCTGTTTTTGTTTTAACTATAAACAAATTTTTCTGCCATCTTATGACAGGTAGTATTACACTCACTGATATAACTACAATTGTGTGAGGTCCGGCATGACCAGGTGGTTAAGGCGCTCGATTCCTACTCCGAAGGTCGCGGGTTCGTGTCCCGTTACACCAAACGTGCTCGCCATTCCTGCTGTGGGGGCGTTATAATGTGATAATCAATTCCACTATTAGTAAGTAAAATTAACCTAAGAGTTGGTGATGGATGGTGATGAATAGCTGCCTTCTCTCTAGTCTTAAACTGCTAAATTAGGAAGACAATTGCAGATAGCCTTTGTGCAGCTTTGCGTGAAATTCAAAAAAACAAACAAAAGCCATTGTGTTAAATTACAATTTGATTTCATTTTGTTGTTTTTTAGTTTGTTTTTTCATAATTAAATCAATGCGATTTCCATGCTTAATGGAAGCTTTATAATATTTGTAAGAAACGATATAAGATTTCTTTCCATTGTCAGAATTGCAAATAGACAAAACTAATAATGTGAGTTCCCATAGTACCAAAAACCTCATCAGTGTAAGATAATACAAAATAATATTTTAAGGGTTTTAACAATTATTCAAAAGAAGAGAAGTACGTAAGGAATTACATTATTAAGGAAGTATTTTGGTGCAAGTTCAAAAGATAAAGCCCTGAATGGCCAGATGGTTAGGACGCTCGATTGGTAATGTAGGGGTCGTGGGCTAGAATCCCCGTCACACCAAACATGCTCACTTTTTTAGCCGTGGCAAAATTTTAACGTAACGGTTAGTCCCACTATTCATTGGTAAAAAGTAGCCCAAGAGTTGGCGGTGGGTGGTGATGACTAGCTGTTTTCCCTCTAGTCTTACAGTGCTAAATTAGATACGACGAGCGCAGATATTCCTCGTGTAACTTTGCACGAAATTTAAAACAAACTAAAGAATAAATTACGACTCAATGTATTTTTTTCTAATCTATTAATGTGATACGTAAACGAATGGTAAACATGTTCCGAGTTTTTTAAAGAACAAATTACTATCTAAGACAGAATAGAAGTCAATGTAGAAGTCATTTAACTTGCGGAGCTGATTGTGTTGCGATGAAACATTTTTACGGATCTTATAAATCAAATGTTTTGAAAGCTATAAGCTAACCAGTTTCATAACTTTTGAACGAGTATCTTAAATATATATTCAAATATTTCGATAACATATATCTATAAGCAATTCCATCTTTTAAAAATTGTATTTGTGCTTCTTTACATGTACAAGTTTTAAGTATCTGTTTCAAAAATGTACCCAGATTTTTGTCTCTCCTATATATATGGGATTTATTTCTTGAAACTTAATATAGTGTAAAACATTTCAGGTCCAATATATTACTAAACATATCTGTTTAAAGTTTTATTATACATTATTCTATAACTTTGAACAGTTGTTAAATTAACCATAAAATATTTAAACTCTCCTTTCATGCTTTAATTTCATATGTGTGCTGGTTGAGCGCCATCTAGCTGTGGTCACTGCTCTTCTTTACAATTAAGTTATGTACAAAATTAACTGCATAACTATATAATAAAATGAAGAAGCGCAGATTGAAATAAACTTCATAACTTAGGTAGGCCATGTACTACGAACTTGACACATTACAACATTACAGTGGGTACGGTGTGCACATAAGCTAATTGTACAAATATTTAAAATAATAAAAAACATTAATAACACATTCCTTAACATATCATAGCATGTAAAAGTTAAGCCTATACAATATACATAAGATATAAAGAAAATGTTTATCAGGAAAAAACAAATTACTGTATCTCAGAAATATATACTACTTTGAAAATAAACTGAATCCATTTAAAATAACCCTTTTTTTTCTACTTTTTACAGTTAATCTCGGAATTTGATTTCAATTTATGAGCATGATAGAAATTTGGTATGTGTGAAATACCAAGTTATTTGTAAGGAAACAAAGCTAGAAATATTATACGTTAATAAGTGAGAAGAAAATTGCACATGTTGATGAGAGATTACGACGAGTTACTGTGTTGACATAGTACCATTATTTATAATTAAAATTACATTATTTTAGTATCAGTTATATCATAATATATCTCATAGTATAATGTAATATTTCTGTTGTCTTAGCCCATTATTCTTTATTCTAAAGTCAATCTCCATAGCATGTGAATTTAATTGTGATATATGATTTACATATTTTATTTATTTCCTAATAGAAATGTTGAACAGGATTTTTCATAAGATAAAATATAATACTGCAGAAAATAAGATATACGCTTTCTATGAAATAAATAATTTATTATGCTTATCCTGCTCAGAAGTAAAATAAGTGTATTTCATTTCAGCGTATTCATTTTTTAAAAAATCACAAATGAAAATGTGTTAAGTCGAAGGCAAATAAAGAAGTAAATGATATTACTAAGGTGCCCAGTTGGAATTATATCGTTACTGTTCGAATTATTATTGTTATAAATTTATTTGGCTTAGGCCTTTCTAGGAGTAACTTCCAACGTTTCCCAGTAGACTTATCGAAATATAATGCGTTACTACACTATATACAGTAAAATGAGTCACATGCGACAGTGACACTAAGTGGCAAAAAAAACAAAAAACGTTCCATAATAATAAATTCATCCACTGCAGAAAACACCATGAGGGTAAAACAAAGTAATTAAGGTGTAATAAATAAATACAAGTTAATGACAGAAACAATCCAGTAAAAATAATGTTAAAGCATCTCAACACTTCAATAGGTTTTTTTTTTTCTGTTATTGTAACAATTCTATCAAATGATAACAATTAATACAAAAATACAATACGGCACCAAAGTAGGGCACAGAATATACAAGGATTATAAAAACCAGTAAGAATAAAAAATCGCTTTCAAGATACAAAAACAAAATGGGACTGTATTGAGACAAATAAGAAAAACAGCATTAGATAAACATAGAAAATATATTGTAATACGTATTGAATAAGAAGACATTAATTATTAAGGTTTGCTTTTAATAGTTTTAAAAAATTTATGTTGAATTCACATCACACTAAACATACTTGCCCTTTCAGCTGTGGGGGCGTTATAACGTAGCTTCAATCCCACTATTCGTTGGTAAAAAAGTAGTCCAAGAGTTGGCGGTGGGTGGTGATGACTAGGTGCTTTCCCTCTAGTTTTATACTGATAGGGCCCGGCATGGCCAAGCGTGTTAAGGCGTGCGACTCGTAAACTGAGGGTCGCGGGTTCGCATCCCCGTTGCGCCAAAAATGCTCGCCTTTCAGCAGTGGGGGCGTTATAATGTGACGGTCAATCCCACTATTCGTTGGTAAAAGAGTAGCCCAAGAGTTGGCGGTGGGTGGTGATGACTATCTGTCTTGTCTTACACTGCTAAATTAGGGACGGCTAGCACAGATAGCCCTCGAGTAGCTTTGCGCGAAAATTCAAAACAAACAAAAAATAATTTATGTAAGGTGCCAATTCATCAGTAAACGGCGTGACTGAAATCTTAAACCACTTCATTTGCATTTGATAATAATACAATTATCTTGCAACCAGCAAAGATCAGATGAATTAAAATAGAAGAGAAAATTATATTATGTAGTTATTCGAAGTCTTGATGTGAGAAGCGACCAAAAATTACTCTAGTAAACGGCCACATCGCTGTCTAATATATGCAGAGATATGACGCAAATTCATTTCCACAAGATGGCGGCCTCTTGGAAAGTTATCAGAACATCATTGTTGCATAAAAGTTGTTATAGAATATTTATTAGACAAGCGGTACAAATCCGTTCTGCTAATAAACTAAAAATAACTTCTTAGAAAAGTTTAACGCGTGTAATTATTTTATACGAATTTACATGTTATTAGTAACTTTAACAATAGTTCACAGAAGACAACCTTATATAATTAATGTTTGGAGACGGTTTTAACGGCTAGTGAAAATTATTTGATGACAGCAAAAGCTTATCAAAAAGTTGTAAATTAGTAAAAAAGTTTTCTTCAGTGATGATCAAGCCGTCTCCAAACTTTACATTCTATAAAAAAACCTCGTCATCAAACATGAAACCTCAAATAAAGTATTTGATAAAGTTACATTCGATGTGTCATAATTCATAAAGGAAGTACCTATGTTTATGAAGAACTATTTAAAATACAGTGCTGAACTATGAATAAAAATGTGATTTAAAACCTCTCACTTCATTATATAATTATCTAAAGCTCCCCAACATTCAAAAACATGATTAAAATTCGTGGCTTAAATTTTGTTTTATTCATTCCAGAACGGCCCGACATGACCAGGTGGTTAAGGCACTCGACTCGTTATCCGAGGGTCGCGGGTTCGAATCTCCGTCACACCAAACATACTCGCCCTTTCAGCCGTGGGGGCGTTATAATGTGTCGGTCAATTCCACTATTCGTTGGTAAAAGAGTAGCCCAAGAGTTGGCGGTGGGTGGTGATGACTAGCTGCCTTCCCTCTAGTCTTACACTGCTAAATTAGGGACGGCTAGCACAAATAGCCCTCGAGTAGCTTTGTGCAAAATTCAAAAAAACAAACAAACAAACAAGCCCCTGAGTAGCTTTGCGCGAAATTCCAAACAGACCAATCATTTCAGAGTCGTTGACAGGCGTAACTCAAGTCCAATTATATAAGCAGTTTAAGGATGTTTAACTGTTAGAACAAGATTACAATTTGAGGAGAGGTTAAGTTCTGTAAAGGATGGACAACAAATTAAGGAAGAAAGAGAATTGTGGAGTGGTAAACTTCAAATCAGTTTAATTTGGGACTTTCCTGTAGATATTTGTTCGTGTTGTTTTGTGATTTCGTACAAACCTGCATAAGGGTGTTTGAGCATAACCGTTTCTAATTTTAAACTCACAGACTAAAGGGAAGGCAGCTCTATTTAACAAAACCTACTGTCAGTTCTTCTCTGACCAAAGAGTACGAATTAACCATATCGCGTCCATGACCTCAAAGTACAGAGCTCATTTTTGCAACATCTAGATGCGAGACATGAACCCTAAGATTCACAGCGCAGACACACTCACCACCAGACTACACCGGGACCTCATTATAAGACTGAAAATTGTATGAATTTTAGACTGTTATCGATTTATGTTACTATAAGATTGGGAAAATTTTTAAGACTGAATTCAAGTTAGAACTTTTTTCTAAAACGTATTTAATACGTTGAATGTTTATTTTTAAAAGTTCTGTCACAAAAAATTTCTGGCTAAACTTTTATAATCACACTAGATTCCGTGATAGAATGAAAGCGTGGAATTACATCAGAAACATTTTTGAGTTATTATAAGGTTGGATAAGTTCGATTTCTTAATTCACTGGACCAATAACGTCACTCTGTAAAAACTGTGTCCTTGTGATTACCCAAGTAATGTAGTGCTACGTATTATTTTTTATCCCGGACGAGTCTCCGATTTATTATGTTACATACCTTACGTATTACGATTTCATATAGCCAGAAATTTTCATTTTCATTTATAAATTAATTAAATGTCGATATCTATTACATTTATGATATTTGCTAACACGAATGATACACACAATTTTCTCTCTTAACAGAAATATATTTTAATAAACAAAAGAAAAAATATATAATTTAGAATAATGGTTATTACAAATAGTTATTACAGAAAAGTTTTACAAACTACACTGAGTCTTATATCCGGCCTAGAACTGAATATTTTATCGACGATCCAGGTCCACGACGATCGAATTAATTCAGAGTTCATATTGTTACACCTCACTTAAGCTAGGTAGCTTGGCTGGCCTTACGCTACTTGTAAGCTGACTTTTTACCGACGAAGATATTTAATGTCCTCAGTTGAAATGTAAAGGTCCGAAGTTACATAGTTTTCCGACTTATTAGCCTTAATCACAGTTATAGCTTCTGAGGCTTATGGTATATTGACCTTAACTAATCATTAATAATACATATTTTTCAACGCGTTGGTTTTATATACCAATCACGCAAGGTTCTCGAACTTTCAACAATCTTCGAAAACATGCTGGCGTTTTTCTAACACAAATATTGTTGATTCTTACTGCAGAGAATATTTTACAAAATTAGATAACTGGCGAGACTTGTACAGTACACATTCAACAATATACATCGCATACATAAAAATATATATACTGAAACAATGTTAGGTATCAAAATAAACGTACAACAGTAAATCCGTTACACGTAGATTGTTTAAACATTAATTATGATAAATCGGGTAACGAAGGTTGTTTAAACATTAATCATGATTATTTATAAATAACCCAAAATAAAGCAACATTTAATTCTTAAAGGGTTGTTTACATAATCTACGTCATAAAAGTGAAGATATCCATTTTCATATCGGTTTACTTCCTGATAAATATTTAACAAAGACACCGCAGGCCCTGCCCAACTGATGTAATCCGAGACATAGCTACTGAGGACACCATTTTTTCATTAATTGTCAACACTTTACACTTCATTTAAAATCATTTCTTAACTTCAGAGCTATTGCGTAATATTTTTTATTTACAAAATCTTAATTAGATAAAAAATAGAACGATTATTGGATGATTTTAATTTTATTACATGAAAAAAGCAGTGTAATACTAACAACTTGGTTTGAGATACTAATTTAAATATTTTACCTAGCAAAAAATTAGCCTTTTCAGAAAGTATGTGTTTTTCTTATAGTAAAGCCACATCGGGCTATCTGCGCAGCCCACCGAGAGGAATCGAACCCCTAATTTTAGCGTTGTAATCCGGAGACATACCGCTGTTCTAGCTGGGGGACTTCAGAAAGTAAATGAAATACAAATAACTACATCCTGTTGGGAAAACATAAGTTGATTCTTCAAAAATATATAGTAACGATAATATTAGCATGCATCTTCCTCTATAAATACGTTGGATAAATAGCTATTTTGTTGACTGGAATACTCAAGCGAACATTTAGATACGAAAAATAAAATGTATGCGAAATGACCCGAAGCAAACTGAACTTCACTGAAATGACTGTTTTGAAAGTCCTTGTATGTGTTTGTTCATAGTTTCAAAAGCTTTAATCTTTTACTTAAGACATTTACAGCAACTGTACGTAATATTTTATTGAATAATCCCCATGAACGTTATACATTAACTATGTATGTTTCATTCTGTATGCTCAGATTAGTTGAATTGATATATATATTAATTAAATAAAAGTAGTTCCCAGTGCTTTATTGTTGTTTTACTGTCCTTTCTCAGGTTTATGAAATTTTCTCCTACTTACCATTATTCATATTATCTGAGAACACAAGTAAGGCATTTAAAATATTTCGTTATTTCACAGCAGAGCCAAATAAACCTGTCTGCTGCGTTCACCATGAGAATTGAACTTCTGAATTTAGCGTTGTTGGTTTATAGACTTACCGCTGTCGTGGTAGAGGACAGCGTAGAAAATATTAATATTCTAAAATATGGATTAAAACTTGAAAAAGAAATAAAACTGGGAAAATTTTAGAATGATACTTTTTTCCAATCTTTAACGTTTTCGTAAGTGAAAAATATTAGAATCAGAAAATTTATTTAGTTTCGTACTTGAATTCAAATAAAATATAATCATAGTTATAACAATAATTATTGGAAGGAATGGAATCATTGCCTTGATATAACTTTTAGTTGAATTTAAATACAAAGTTAAATAATTTTTCAAATTTCATTATTTTATTTTCCATTAATTTCATTTTGGGCGTGTCCGATCAAAGAGAACATTTACAAATCCACTGTAATGATTGATTATTGATCAATAATACTATATTCGTGAAATAATAATCTACTAACGCTGTGTTTTAATTATTCAAGTAAAAAAAAATAACTTGGTTATTTATCAGCTGCTGTTAATTATTACATTTATGCTTCAAATTTCAAAGTGTTAAACATTTAATTAAAAAAAATTAACTGTATGTACACATGGCTTGTAATAAAATGATCAATGTAACAGAAAACTAGGTGTATATCTATATATAAGAAACTATAATTAAAGGAGAATTTTCTTTTGAAGTTAAGGCTGGGTGGTTAGGACGCTCGACTTCTAATCTGAGAGTCGTAGGTTCGAATCTCTGTCGCATCAAGCACATTCGCCATTTAAGCCGTGGGAGCGTTGTAATGTTTCGGTCAATCCTACTATTTGTTGGTATAAAAGTAGCCCAAGAGTTGGCGGTGAGTGGTGATGGCTAGCTGCCTTTCCTCTAGTTTCACATTGCTAAATTAGTGACGGCTAACAAAATTAGCCCTCGCGTAGCTTTTCGTGAAATTCAAAAACAAAACAATTATTTTTTTACAAAAAAATATGTAAGTGCAACCCTGTTGTATCTTGTTTGTTTTTGAATTTCTCACAAAACTACTCGAGGGCTATCTGTGCTAGCCGTCCCTAATTTAGCAGTGTAAGACTAGAGGGAAGGCAGCTAGTCATCACCACCCACCGCCAACTCTTGGGCTACTCTTTTACCAACGAATAGTGGGATTGACCGTCAAATTATAACGCCCCCACGGCTGAAAGGGCAAGCATGTTTGGTGCGACCGGGATTCGAACCCGCGACTCTCGGACTACGAGTCGAACGCCTTAACACGCTTGGTCATGCCGGGGTCAAAAACATATTTACGAGAGAAAAATGTTACATACATTCTATAGCATGCATGCTAGTAAATTATATACTCTCTAATGTTATTTCAAATCGAGGAAAGAAGAAATTCCACATAGCTGTTTTCGTGTTATTTGAGACGTTGAGTCGTATTCAATGTGAGCTAAATTCTGTTTCATTTTAATGCAAAGATCCTTATAAAAGTGCTTCTTTTGTCTATTTAACTCAGAAAGCGCATTACTCAAATTGTCTTCACAAACGAATTTCTAGGTCGCAACTGAGTAAGCCTATTTGTATGTAAATTAACATAGTATTCTGTGCTCTGATGTCGTAAGACTATGCAGAAAATCAGCGGTGATTTTAAAATAAGAACCACTAACAATCCAGAAATATAATTCTCCTGCCTTTAGTAAACAAGTTAAAAGCTTTCTAATTAAATAAGTAATACGCACATAAGTACGCAAATACACACATGATTACTAAAATATTTATTTACAGGAAGTATTTAACAAAGTCCTTTGAAATCTTATAACGATAAATGCTCGCCCTTTCAGCCGGTGAGGCATTATATTATGATCATCATTCACCCTATTTGTTGGTAAATAGAGGCTTAAGAATTGGCGGAGGGTAGTGTTGACTGTCTACCTTCTTTCTAGTTTATTACTTCAAAATAAGTTGTGATTAGGATATGCAGCTCTTAAATAGCTTTGCGCGACATCTTTCGGAACAGGTACATATCTCTAGCTAATAAAACTCCAACAACACGAGATCGAGAGTTTTTGTTTTTTTTTGCTCGTTAAAAGTCGCTGCATTTCAAAAAGTAGGTACATGGTACTGAAAGCTGTAACGAGGCGGCGATAGTCGAAAAACGTAAATATGTTAGGATTTGTATTAGCAAACACTATTGCGAACCTCAGTGTCATAACAGTTTCTTTTTTATAATTTATTATTTTTTATAAAATTTACCATTCTTAGTGTGTGGGTGTAGACGCAAGTTCATGGTGCGGTAGAACTCTGCATTTTTGAAACACAGCACTCGCGACTACTTTACACGAGTGGCAGTACAACAACTAAAACCAAAATTAAACCAATATAAAGGAACACCTTTATACTTATACTAATTAATAACCTAACATCCAACTGCAACGCCCCCTACAATCCCGTACCGTTTATACTCTCGCTTCTGAAACGTGTGTCCGGTAACGATCACTTGCAAACTCTCTCTTTATTAACCTGAAGATGACCTAGGAAGGTCGAAACGTTGTTCTCTTCTTATCAATAAAAGTGTTACTACCCACACCAGACGTTTCTGAGATACATTTTTATTTCAAGTGGGTTTCTCGTCATCAAGAACGACAATCAATCCGTTAGCGTAGACGGTACGGGATATGATGCTGCTAATTAGTTGTCTTAGCTCTCGACAAGAGCAGGTAGCTTTAGCAGCTTTACCATAAATTCAAAATACAGATTTCCAGCGAGCACTTGTGTTTTGTACGTTACTTTATATTGTTTTATAATTTTTTGAAACTAATATAATGCAAACTAGCCAAAACTTAGAACGATGTAGACTATGTATTAAAAAACTATCATCATGTTGGATTTTTTTTTCTGTTGTTGAGAGGACGTCTCGTGTACATTATTCAAACGTCACGGTCTCGTGAAAGCAGAGAGATAGTGTGACTGAGAAAAAAAAGATTAGAATATTTTTATTTAAAAAACATGATCAGTCTAAGCAAAACAAAAATACGAAAAAGGTTACCAATCATTTATGAATATTCAAGAGTCCTGTACACCGATCAAGAAGTGACTTGATAATATTTAATGTTATATTTATTACGGTATTGTTTTATTATTTATTCCACATAACAACCACAAATCTGTAAATATTCTATAGTTCAGCAAAGTGATCGATGGTCAAGGGCCCGGCATGGTCAGGTGGTTGAAGCACTCGATTCCTAATCTAAGGGTCGATGGTTCGAGTCTCCGTCACACCAAACATGCTCGCCCTTTCAGCCATTGGGGCGTTATAAAGTGACGACTAATCCCACTATTCATCGGTAAAAGAGTAGCCCAAGAGTTGGTGGTGAGTGGTGATGACTAGTTGCCTTCCCTCTAGTTTTATACCGCTAAGTTAGGGACGGCTAACGCAGATAGCCTTCGAGAAGCTTTACGCAAAATTCAAAACAAAACAAACCAATTTATGCTCAAGAGCTAGGGAAATGGATGTTTTCTGTTCAACAGCATAACTAACTTGAAACAACCGCATGATTAAGATAGTTTAACGACCATACAATTCAGTGGAAAATACTATTAATCACCTTCATATTGAATCTTATAAATTCTTCATTTTAATTATCACGTTTTATATCTTCCAAAATCGTTAGACGTAATTAACGATCTTACGATAAAGTTAAACAAAAAAAAATTTAAAATTTTCTTCCTTTCGGGAAGGATGTTTCTATTTGTTAAAGAAATGTTTAACATTACCCAAAACTGTGCACAAAAGTTAAAAACGTCACAAGAACGAATAAATCAGTTTTTTATATAAACTTTATAAGGTGAAAAAATACACGTAATGATTCGTTTTTGGACGAGTCTTTTTCTGAATTTTCTTTGCTAGATATTGCATGCCAACCACCGAAATAATAGTCAAGGTATATTAAACTCTAAAATTAAGTACTTTATAAATATCGTTTGGTAATTGGTAATTTTAACCTGGATAGGACTTTACGCGAAATATTGGCTGAAGGATCAATTTAGGATTTCCTAAACTTCAGAAACACACCTTCTCCAGTTACACTGAAACTGTTAACTAGTGAAAAGACAACTTGTCATCTGCACCGAGTGCTGTATGGCTATCTTTAACCGAACAGCGGAATTGACTGTCGCAACTATAACGCTTCCTTTTTTTTAATGTAGAGCGTGTTTTTGAAATATCGAGGTCAAACTTTGTACCTTTAGGTTCACAGCCGTATACTCTAATTTAACCAGTAGATCTTAAGAAAGAACAGCTAGATATCAGCGAAGCTTGATACTTCCCATATCACGTTTAACCTACACCCTTGTGCAAATTAATTGAAACAAATGGTCATTTTACAATATTTTCAACATGGCGGCCAGTGTGGGCTCGCTGAACTCGCTGATTTCCTTTAATAGTCATTTTTTTACACAGACGGCGTCATTAGCTGTGTTTTGCAGTACGGTCGATCTATTTTTGGGATATATGACGAAATTTTGAAGAATATTACGTCATTCGAAATTGCGTTAGAATGGCAAAGAGACCAGTCAATAAACTTCTTACCAACTCAATGAAGGAAAAACGTTATCAAAGGGGTCTGAAATACAAGAACTGGACACAAGAACAATGAGGAAGGTGTTATTCAGTGACGAGACTCATTTCTTCGAACAGGGTCAAAGAAGTCTGCAAGTTTGCAGATCCCCAGGTGAGACACTTTGAGAATCTCACATCAATCAGTTCGTAAAACATCCCTTGAAGAAGATGTTTTGGGGCTTTTTCAGCTACTATGGCGTCGGAGGCTTACATATCGTAGAAAGTATAATGCGAGGACCACAGTACATCAAAGTTTTGCACAGAAGAGTCGTTCCAGAATTGAAAAAGAGATTTCCAGATGAATCTGGCATTTTTCAGCAAGATCTGGCTCCGTGCCACACATCGAAACTTGTGAAGAATTTTATCACTACAAAACGAATGAAGGTGCTGGACTGGCCTGGAAACTCTCCAGACTTAAATTCTATTGAAAATCTTTGGGCGATTTGTAAAGAAAGACTTCGGGGAAAAGACTGTACTATGAAAGATAAGCTAATTGAGTCCATAATTGAGGTGTGGTACCGCGATCCAAAAATTAGTAAAGATTGCAGTCAACTCGTGGACTCGATGTCGGCCTGGCATGGCCAAGCGCGTAAGGCGTGCGACTCGTAATCCGAGGGTCGCGGGTTCGCGCCCGAGTTGCGCTAAACATGCTCGCCCTCTCAGCCGTGGGGGTGTATAATGTGACGGTCAATCCCACTATTCGTTGGTAAAAGAGTAGCCCAAGAGTTGGCGGTGGGTGGTGATGACTAGCTGCCTTCCCTCTAGTCTTACACTGCTAAATTAGGGACGGCTAGCACAGATAGCCCTCGAGTAGCTTTGTGCGAAATTCCAAAACAAACAAACAAACAAAACAAACAGACTCGATGTCAAAGCGGATTAATGATCTTCTGAAAAATAAAGGCAATCATATCAAGTATTAATTTGTGAGTAATTTTTGGATTATCAGAAATAAAACGTAAAAAATGGAAAACAAAAATTGTAAGTTTCCGTCTTGTTTCAATTAATTTGCACAAAGGTGTAATATTTTGCATTCTACCATATAAAGTGCTCTGGAAATTTAAGTGCATAAATAAACAGGAAGTTAAAGAAATTACAGACTACCAAATACCTCCTGTACAGTGGACGGAAGCTTTGTAATTACAAAAACCATCGTTCTATGCGATTATATATTACAGAATGAAGAAAATGGTACTATTTTAAAGAAACTAGCCTTCTTTTACGATTTGATCTTAAATAAATAAAGAAAAGAGTATACTTGTAATACTAAGTACGGTGTTTCAGTCAGATTCAAATCTAAATATAGGTAGGAAATAAGCAGTTCTATTTTAAGCTTAAAGATGAACATTCAAAACCCGCATATTCAACTCTATTCGACTAAGACTGGTCAAATGGGAGGCGATTACTGTTGATTGGTTTATCTCTTTCTAATCATCAGTTCTAATCAGGTGACTATAGGTGGATTCTAAGGAACTGTGGCCTAGTTGTTTAACCCATGTGTCATGTAAGGACTGTTCAGCTCGAAAATGCCTGTATCAGTGCCTTCCAGTTTTAGCACTTAGAATATTTGGTAATCGTGATGACTGGTGATCGTTCTCAGTTCTGGTGTTTACACTGACCAATAAACGAAGTGTTTACCCTAACTGATAAACGTGATGTTTACACTGACTGATGAACGTGGTGTTTACCCTAACTGATAAACGTGATGTTTACACTGACTAATAAACGTAGTTTTCATAGTGTGTGATAATTCCCCACCTCAACGTGACATTGAAAGTGAATAACATATGAAATAACCCCTTTTCTAATTGGCATTTATAACAAATAGTAGACGTAAATATATCTCACTCTATCCTTTAAGATTAAAGTTCAGTGTAATTGCAGTGATTTTTTAGTAAAGTTCCGTTTGTTATTAAGGTATCAGCCCACTAAACATAATACATTTTATATAAGAAAAAATACACGTATGTTAATCTTAATGACTTGAATAGTAAAGTTGTGGTTATAAAAATATATATTCACTCACGCCTTTAAACTTTTATAAACTCGATGCAAATTTAACATTTTTATAATATACAGGCCAAGCGTGGACTAGTTAAGCAGCTCAGACTATGAATCCGATAATTAATGATCCCATCCTGTTGTTTCAAATCTGCAATTCATATTCTGGACCCATGAGTGCATTATAAGAGTGATGGTCAGCTCCCACTCTTTGGTCAGAAAAGAGTAGCTCAAGAGTTGACGGTGGCCACTGTTAAATAGCTGCCCTTGCTATAGCCTATCCGTAGCTGTACACACTAGGCTGATTGTTAATATATCAGAATTTACGGCTCAGAACAAAATGGAGTCTGCTTTGGTGACTCTACATACAAAGTGACGAACGGATCACACACACTGATGGCCAATGAAATGGGCTCGTTTGCAAGTCTTCACGTGATTTATCACTTAAAGCCATTAATCATTCTAATGTTAAAACGAACAGCTTTTCTTGAAACTTTTATACACTAATTACCTCCAAAATCAGATTCTTGAAATCTTAGCATAAAACAGTTAACTTTTGCTTTGTTTCTTACTAAACAGTGTAGTAATTGTGCAATAATACAATATTACGCTTCTACCAAAACACTTTACTGAACGGTCCGTGTCACTTCAAAGGTAATGATTATTTTATTAAATGAACGTGTGAAGGAAAACAACAATTAAAACACAGGAAATAGCAACACACAGTGATAGTAGCTTACATGACGATGCTTTTACGTCAAAGAACTACACGTAAGTAAAAAAATAATAAACATGTGCTAACAGCCTCGTTAAATAAACTTCAGTAGATTTGAAAGTTTGATGAGGAGCCTTTGCTACTATATTTCAAGTAGTGCACATCGTCGCAGATTTATCACAACCGGTTTCTTTATATTGTATATTTAACATACTGAAGCAGAACCAGAATTACCGAAGGAAGACGATTAACCAGAACATTCCAAAAATCTTATTTGAGCTCCAATTTAATCGTCATCTTAGTGCGTTTTTATATAAAATCTAAAAAAAAAATTGTTGGATCGTATAAACAATATCAGTCTATTGTATTCTAACGTCAACAGGCATTAGTAAAAGAAAAAGCCCACAACAAAACATTTTAGGTTAAATTCTTCGTCTATATTCAATGTTATTGTTTTGAAATTTTTTGCATTGTCCAGATACGATGTTATGATACTTATACCCCCTCCCCACTTTGATACTAGAACGATAATTCTGACGGACACCTCTGTTGTTACTTTTCATATCTTTGTTCATGAGTGAATCTTTTCTCGAAATGGAGAATATTCATGGAATAATAAGTTAGTGAATCGTATACGTGTATGCATGTTTTCTTATAGCAAAGTCACATTTGGCTATCTGCTGAGTCCACTGAGGAGAATCGAACTCTTGATTTTAGTGTTATAAATCCGTAGATTTGAATCGTATGCGTAAAATTTAAGTCATGCACTGACGATTATGTGTTTCAGGTTTATAGTATACCAATAGATCATAGCATTGAATAAACGTATCTAATACAATCTATCATTTACAATATTACAGACCACAATACTCACTTGGTGGCTCAGCGGTAAAAGTAAATTCTTACAACGTCAAAATCTGAGGTTATATCTCTGTAATTAAAGTGATAAGGTAATCTGTAATTTTACTTTGCACTTAAACCAAACAATGTAAACTTATCTAATACATTCCACTTGACAAACGAAGATTTCCTTCGTTTCCTGCGTGTATAAAGAGCTATTTGTAATTTTTCCAAAACCACGAAAAAGAAGAGAAATTGCCCAATAATCATTTTCCACGCAAAATATTTGAAATAAAACATTTTTTTAAGTACAAGTATACAGGAGTATCTTATTTAAACCATACTGTGTACGACAAAATATTGTTTGAAAAATTCAACATTGCTAATAACAGTAATAATATTCAATTTAGTAATAAAAATGTATTAATAGTACGTCTTCGGATATGCTTTCTTCCTTTTGTAAAAAGGTACAAAAACATAAGCATTACTAAGTATGGAGCAACACAAAAGGGAGGCTACACGCATAGCAATAATACTAGAAATAATACAAAATCCAAATAGAAGTTAACAAACACACGACATACTGAATAACACTGCTTTGTAAACGTTTGCCGTAAGTTAAGAAAATTTCACTGGCGTTTACGCAAGTCGCACGTACAATCTTTACAATCGACATACGCGCATTTCTTTTACTTGAGCCTATGTCGTGCTGAAAAATACTCGAAACGTTTATATAAAGTCACAACGCTGGGTTAGCTGTTTACCGTGAATATTTGGAAATGACTTGACTTCCTGGTTCATAATCAATACAACACCATTTCCAGAGTTACCCAAATATTGGCTTATTTTGGAAGATATTCGGTTCTTGTACAAACAACCATCATAAGTATACGTTCCCTCAAGGTTGTAGCTCAGCTGTAGTTTTTCTTTCATTTTTTTTTCTTTTCTTTTTACGGCTGTGTATCGAAGTATCTAAAAAAATACGAAACGTTAACACAGGAATTTTGTGAACGTGGAAGTAAATTATGCGTGTTAGCAAATAGTTTACTTTATTTTTTGTCTCCTAACATAATAGTTTTGGCTTTGGATTTGCATACATCAAGATAAAGTGCCTTTTTTGTTATTGAAGAACACTACCGTATAAAAGAACTTGGGGAAAACTAAATTTCTCCAATAATAAAATCTCGACTTGCGCTTGAAAAGTTTAACCGTAATTATGGAAGTAAAGCAATACATCTGTAAGCCTCGTAAACAATTTAAAAACTTTTGTAAAATGTTTTAAAACAGGTGAAATAAAACTAGATTTTTTAAGAAACGTTTAAAATTAAAACGAAAAATATACATATAAATCACGGACAACCAAATTTTTTCGTCACTAGAATCTGATACTATGAAAACTTAAGACAGAAAATCAAACTAACAACATTTACCGTTTTAATATTGAATGTAGCTGACAAAACTTCAGAATACGTTTCTGTTTTAACAGGACTTCACAACAAGAGGTACACTTTTCTTCATAGGGACAGCTCTACTCATTAAAAAAAATCCAAGGCTTTGTGCGGTTAAGAAGAGTGAAAAATAAACTCTTTAAATGTATAAGAATTATTACAAAATAAGAGTAACCTTACTGTGACAATACTACGTGAAATCCACTTGTTTACTCCTTGAAAAATGGGTTAGATAAATATTTTCCTTTCTTTAAATCTACCATTGTAACTACTTAGAAATACTATAGTGATTGTTCAACAGAATCTTTTGAAAGAAAGTATTTTTGATAATACAAAATCTGGAACTTCCCAGATAAGAAGATACGAAGTGCTTACTATATGTAATGTTTCCAGTACAGTATATCAGTTGCTTAGTTTATCGTCATGTTTAGCATCAAAAAATATTTAAAATAATCTTCGCAAACAATGTATAATAATTTTAAGTTACAATTATAACGTCATTAACAGTTAATAATATTTTTAAAAATTGTGTTCATTGTAGGTTCACTATAGCGTAGCGTTATAATTATAACATCATTAACAGTTAATAATATTGTTAAAAGTATTGTTCACTGTAGGTTCGCTGTAGTGTAGCATTATAACTGTAACATTATTAACATCTCATAATATTGTGAAAAGCATTGCTCTGAGTGTATTCATTACAGTGTCACATTATAATTACATAAATAGCTCTTAATATTATTGTCAAAACTATTGTTTGCAATGGGTTTAGTACAGTGCTAAGTTATAATACAAACACTAATAGATAATAGTGTCAAAAGTAATGTATACAGTAGGGTAACTAGAGTATTAAGATATATTACAAATACCAATCGATAATATTGTTTAAACCATTTATCACAGTTTGTTTTTCACAACGTCAAGGTATAGTTAAAGAAAACTACTGGTAGCTAAGTTTGTGAATGTTAATGTTGTAGGTATTGTGTAGTGTTAAGTCACACTTATAGAACAAAAAAAAAACAATACCAGTTTGAACTTGTCTATAGATTTTTCTACACCAATACTCCAGTCTTAACAGTGTACTAACGACTTGTGAGTGACGTTAAAGAGTTATTGTACTTTGACAACACAATAAACTCATTCTTTAGTTCTACACAAATGAATGAAATTATCCAGTAGTTTCGCCATATCATCACAATTAACCCACACTTTACCAGTACGGAAACGAGCCTATGCTTTTTCTGTGAAAAAACAGCTAGAGAAACACATCGTTTAATAACAATAATACAAATTAACAATGCCAGGTCAGATAACTTCTAATTAATTGTCTTTGAAAACTTTGAGAATGTTTAGATTTCCTCGATCTCTAAGGAAAAGCCTCCAGTGACACAGCAGTATGTTTGCGGACTTACAGTGCTGGAACCTGGGTTTCGATATCCGTGGTGTGAAGAGTATAGATAGCTCACTGTATAGCTCTGTGCATAACTTCAAACAAACAAACCCTAAGGAAAAAAGAAACATACATAAAATATAAATATTCGAATTATCACGTTATTGGATTCGGTATATGCAAGAAAACACTTACCTTTAGTCACTCTACGTGTACCTCAGACCACAGAATATAATCATATATATACACAAAATCGAGTTTTGCAATACGGAACTTTGATCTCCCCACATTTAACTACTTGATTCTATGTAAGTTAATAAACAATGTTTATTGTTGAATAAGGAAGATTAACCACTTAATTCTATGTAAGTTACGACACAGTGTTTATTGTTGAATAAAGCAGATTAGTCATTTTATTCTATGTAAGTTAATACACAATGTTTATTGTTGAATAAGGAAGATTAACCACTTAATTCTATTTAAATTAATACACAGTGTTTATTGTTGAATAAAACAGATTAACTACTTGATTCTATGTAAGTTAATACACAATATTTATTGATGAATAAAGCAGATTAACTACTTGATTCTATGTAAGTTAATATACAGTGTTTATTGTTGAATAAAGCAGATTAACCATTTGATTCTATGTAAGTGAATACACAATGTTTATTGTTGAATAAGGAAGATTAACCACTTAATTCTATTTAAATTAATACACAGTGTTTATTGTTGAATAAAACAGATTAACTACTTGATTCTATGTAAGTTAATACACAATATTTATTGATGAATAAAGCAGATTAACTACTTGATTCTATGTAAGTTAATATACAGTGTTTATTGTTGAATAAAGCAGATTAACTACTTGATATTTTCATAAACATTTTCAATAATATTTTGATATACAAAAGGCCAAAGGCCAATGATGAATTTTCCGCTTTATTTGGACCTCCAGGTAAATCTTGAGGTAGTTACATATACAAAATAGAACGATCATGCAATGTATCGGATGTTTGGTGTTGTCTTATTAACGCAATTAAGCCGACATGTAATTATTATTCAGCGTGTTAATTGTTGAGAGCAAGGGTCTTTCTCGCTAATAAATGCATATTTGCCTAGCAGGGTCATTTATTTCATCACATGTACATAGATATATCTCAAACAATCTATTGTTATTAGCGGTAGCCCAAAATAAACACTGTAGCTACCAACTGTTCATGAGTGAACAAAAAAAAAGGCTACCAGATATATCACATGTAAATAACAATAGACCTCACGCTATTTTCTAATTGATCGGTTTTTAAAATAACGGTCAGTATTCTATCACTTCTAGTCATACAGTGAGAAGGACATTGCTGAAGCTCTCATATAATATCCGACAACCAGTTCGAAGTCATCTCATTTCAGATGGGAACAGAGAAGTGAGTCTTCACTCTCCCTAACGCAATATGTGGATAGTTAAGGTAGAGTAGAATATGACATAATGTGATGATTCGCGCTTCAACCAACCTCCTTTTTTCTTTTTTCTTTATTGAAAGTAAAGTGGAAATAAGGAAATACCAATAAAACGCTTGTTTCGTTGCGAGAATGCACGTTGTTGGAAATTATGTAATCGTGTAAGGAACGTTCTATTGGTGGTGGGTGGGTCGTTGGTTCTATAAGAAGGGCAAATAACGTTGTTATTGGCTATATCACATCTCACAATGGTACATTTCAATTCTGATTAACGGGACTCTTTTAAAGATAATAATGAAGCATTACACATGCACCAGACTTTAAAAGACAGAACGTTCTTCCTAAAGCATGAAAGTGTTTTCAAAGATTTACTTCAGCTAGTGAATACACTGAGTTTCAGACTATTTGAGCATTTTTTGAGATAGGCACCATATTCACGACTGAGTCTTTTCCAAAAATCGCTTATATAATTGCAGACCGCGATTCTCAACAAATGGACTATAAACAAACTCAGCACTCCTTGTATCTTGTGTAGGATATTTCATGACGAGTCCAGTTAATATGGTGTAGGCTGGTTCAATACGATATTTGACGGGATCCTGAAAAGTGACTTGTCACTGTATGCATTAATCCTGACTTATGAATAAGGTTTTCATAAGGTTTGTTTTCTTTTAAACGCAAAGCTACACGAAGTCTATCTGCACTTACCGTTTCTAATTTATCAGTGATACACTAGAGGGAAGGCACTAACCACCTTAGGCTACTCTTTACCAATAAATAGTGGGATTAACTGTCACATTATAAAGATTTCACGACTTAAGGAACGAGCATATTGTGATAGAGATTCGATTCTGTGATTCTCAGATTACGAGTCAAGCATCTTAACCATCAGATCATGTCATGCCATAAATTTCATATAAAGTTTTCCTCCTTCCCAATAGCGCAGAGGTATGTCTCCGGACTTACAATGGTAGAAACATAGCTTAATGTGTAGCTTTATGTTTAATTAGGAACAACAACAACAATAACGTATTCCATACAAGCAGTAAGTTTAACTTCACATCAAAACAGCTACATTTCGAAAAGTCAAATATATCTTGCGTTAACATCTTCTAAACGCAAGAATGGATATATTAAAAGTTAAATCATTCTTTAATGTAAAACACAAAGAACTTTTCGGCTCTAAACAAGATGAAATATGTTAAAAAACAAAATGCTTATTTATGTTTACTAATATGACACACTAGTTTAACTTTGTTATGTTCACTAATATACCACACTAACTGATCTTTGATTACGTTCACTAATATACCATACAAGTTGACCATTGCTTGCGTTCATCAATATACCATACTAATTTATCTTTCTTTATGTTTACCAATATGTCACAAGTTGTTTATGTTTTCTAATATACCGTACTGTTCATCATTGTTTATGTTTTCTAATATACCGTACTAGTTGATCAATGTTTACGTTCACTTATATGACATACTAGTCTATCTTTGTTTATGTTCACTCATGTGACACACCAGTTGATCTATATTTATGTTTGCTAATATACCATACTAGTTGATCTTTGTTTACATTAACTAATATACCCCACTAGTCGATGTTTGTTTTTGTTTACTAATACACAGCACTAGTTGATCTTTGTTTATGTTCACTAATATTCCAAACTAGTTGATTCTTGTTTATGTTTACTAATATACCACACTAGTTAATCACTGTTTACGTTCACTAATATACCACACTAGTTAATCACTGTTTACGTTCACTAATATACCACACTAGTTAATCACTGTTTACGTTCACTAATATACCACACTAGTTAATCACTGTTTACGTTCACTAATATACCATACTAGTCTATCCTCGTTTACGTTCACTAATATACCACACTAGTTAATCACTGTTTACGTTCACTAATATACCACACTAGTTAATCACTGTTTACGTTCACTAATATACCATACTAGTCTATCCTCGTTTACGTTCACTAATACACCACACTAGTTGATTTTTTTTTATGTTTATTAATATACCGCTCTAGTTGATCTTTGTTTATGTTTACTAATATACCACACTAGTTAATCACTGTTTACGTTCACTAATATACCACACTAGTTAATCACTGTTTACGTTCACTAATATATTATACTAGTCTATCCTTGTTTACGTTCACTAATACACCACACTAGTTGATTTTTTTTTATGTTTATTAATATACCGCTCTAGTTGATCTTTGTTTATGTTTACTAATATACCACACTAGTTGATCATTGTTTACGTTCACTATATACCACCCAAGTTGATCGTTGTTTAATGTTACTAATATACTGTACTGTTTTATCTTTTTGAGTGTTATTGTAAACTGACTAACCAAAGGAAATTTGTAACAAGTTGAGTCTACTGTTGATGACGGTCACTGTATAAACAATTTGAATGTATCATATCTTAATCTTACTAAACGGAGTGCACAACAAATTAAACTGTATTTATTGTAGTTGTTACTTTGTTATAATTAGTTGATTAATCCAACTACAATAAATACAGTTTAATTTGTTATGCACTCCGTTTAGTAAGATTAAGATATGATACATTCTAATTGTTTATACAGTGACCGTCATCAACTGTATTTATTGTAGTTGGATTAATCAACCAATTATAATAAAGTAACAACTAACCCTTGGGGTTTTCCGCAAGTTAACTCCTCACTTATATTCTAATACAAATTAAACTAATCAAATAAAGTTTATCACAAGTTAAATTAATCAACTAATTAATCTGCTTTGTCAGTTAATCGATAGTGTGTTTATTCTTTTAGTAATACATTAATATATAAATCTTCATCCACGCGCTTACTGTTCCACGCCCAATCTGGTTTTTCGTTGTTTTCTACTGAACCACTGCAATTAGAAGAATTAATTTATGTTTTATTGAATAACATTTACATTATTATTACGTATAAGAAATTATTGCTTCCTTTAAAAAATCTTAAAAATATGTTTTGTGGTGCAAGAAATGAATGGATACAATCATTACAAAAATCTTACTGTTTTGTTTTATATTTTATGCTGAAACAAGTGAATGGTGTATGTGTATTTTCTTATAGCAAAGCTACATCGGGCTACCTGCTAAGTCCACCGAGTGGAATCGAACCAAATGAATGGATAAAAACGTTTCAAAAATCTTATTATTGCTTTTATGAATATCAAAATAACCCACCAGTAAAATGTTTGAGTCTTTGAAACCACTTGTATTTTCTCCTATGTTGACCCTAAATATTAAACATAAAATGCCATTTTAAAAACTGTGTGAATGAAAAAGAAAATAAATTCCATAAAATAAAGACACAGACTCCCACTCACGTGCGTACATATATATGGTAAATAGTAGAATTTCGTGTCACTTATGAGCTACATTATAACTGGCTACTCAATCACGTCTTTTATGTAAAAGCTCGAAGAATAGCCACAAAAAAAAGTTACTCCAGCTTAATCAGAACAAACCTCACCCATACATCACGCAATCAAAAAAGAGAAACGAATATAAAAAACATTAAGTGAAAAAACAAAGCACTTTGAGAGGCATAGATTACTTCCTTGGCAAATTTATCTAAATTAAATACATGTATCTAAACATGAAAACTCGAACCTAACTAGGAACGATGTTAAGACCAGTAATTATCAAGCAGTTGCGAATATAACTTGATGACACCCGTTCAAAATACAACGAGATAGACAACTTAATACTTTCAGATACACTGTATTCCCCTTCAGACAAAAATATCAACCACAATAACTAGGGAACCGTCAGAAAATATAAATGAAATTAAACTGAATTTCGATAACCTCTGGCTGAGTTCGAAGCAAAAAACTCTGCGCACAATGTCAACAAATTGAAAAATAAATTATTTTTTTTTATTATCAGCAGAAATAAAGAAAACCAAAAAGTGCATTCAACAATAAGCAGTGCTTATGGTGGAGATCTCGAGATATATATAAACTTGACTTTCTTATAGACTTTTCTGTACTGAAACAGCATAGCTTTATGTACAATTTCTCTCAATCAGATGCTGTCCTCATTTCTGGTAGGCATTTAAAATGCAAAATAAAGAAGGACACTTTATCAAATCATTTTTTGGCATGTTACGGTAGAAGAACACTGCCCTTTACATATTGTGTTCTATATTTACAGCAATATTTCCCCCAAGAAAGCACACGTGACACCAAAGGGAAATGACTCAGAACAATAGGTAACGAGGTCAAAGTAATCTAGTTACATTCTATCATTATCATTTTACTATTAAAATTAAACGCGCATACATGATTAGAAACGTGAATATTTTAATTCTATGTTGATACAAAGTATTCACCCTACGAAAAAAAAACAGAAAACTGAAGATTTTGTATACCACACATTTTCTCTCTTCTTCACTTTCGGGTATCTTGACTCTCCTTAAGATTAAATTTAAGCAAGTCCAGTAAAATATAACACATGTAATCATATATCGGTTGTGAAACTGGTTTCGGTTCTCAAAATTATAAGCAGTATTATTAAATTTTAAAGCAATAACACGCTTTATTTTGATAAATACTAATAACCATTTTTAGTTATTGAGTGATAAAGAATAATGCCATATATTTTACTAATATACAGTAAAATGAAGAAACCTAGTGACTACTTTTGAAGTGATAAAGTGCAATGTCATATATCATACACTTGAAATAATGAAGACCATTCGATGAATATTTAGGGGATGAAGACTATTCGATAGAGGAAGGAATGTGTTAAGAAATAAAATAACAACAATAGAAAAACACGTGAAGAATCGCTGCTCACTTTCACTGTATTTATGGCAGCAAATTCTCAAGGGGTGGCAGTGATCTGTCAAACTATTTCTTTTCCTTGTAATGAAACTTTATGGATTTAAACTTATTCAGTCTGGAGCCAACATAACTCCTGATCTGTCTGGATATGTTTGTCTCCTAGTAGTGATGCTTGCACTCTTTCTCTCACTGACATAAAACCCAAGTTTCTGTCCATTCTGAGATGTCTGAAGTTCGAACGATTGAGATTTCTCTGAAAACTCCAAAGCTAGCCATTTTTATCCTTATGCAAAAGTTTGCATGAGCAACTTGTTATAAAAACAGCTCATGTTCTTCCATGAGTGGGCCTGGCATGGCCTAGCGCGTTAAGGCGTGCGCTTCGTAATCTGAGGGTCGCGGGTTCGCGCCCGAGTCGCGCCAAACATGCTCGCCCTCCCAGCCGTGGGGGCGTTATAATGTGACGGTCAATCCCACTTTTCGTTGGTAAAAGAGTAGCCCAAGAGTTGGCGGTGGGTGGTGATGACTAGCTGCCTTCCCTCTAGTCTTACACTGCTAAATTAGGGACGGCTAGCACAGATAGCCCTCGAGTAGCTTTGTGCGAAATTCCAAAACAAACAAACAAACAATCTTACATGAGTTCTGTATCAACGAACCAAAATACAAGGTTAGCACTAAGACTCGTTGAAAATACAGGTTAATTCTAAAAAAAAAGAAAAAGAAAAAAACGTACTGATTATCCTCCGTCTATCTTAGCAATTAAGTGGTTAAGACCAGGATTAGTTCAAAGCCTTAGGCTGTACATTCACTGACTACATTACTGTGTTTTAACTTCTCATTATTCTGAAATAAATATGATACACAGGCTATTGTCTATGGTTTTCATTTTCTACAGACACTTCACCTGCTCGTGAACATTTTTGTTCGATCCAATCAAAATTATCTTCCACTACTAGCACTGAAACCGTACTTTCTGTCAAAATGTGTCATGAGCTCACTCAGTATTCTTTTTTCTATTCAATAAGAATCCACTATCTGATAAATATTTTAACGTCAAACTGAAAAAAAATACCCTTTGGAATTAATAAAACTATAAAATGTGCTGCACCTCCAATAATGAACACAATGTAGACAAAGTGATAAATAATAAATTTTATCAACAATACATAATGAAAAGAAAATGAGTGTACTGGACATATAAAGCAATAATTAAACTGTAGGTCTCGAGATGTATGTATACTTGACTTAAATTCTTGACATTGCAAGATTTTTAATGTTATGGCTCTCAGTGTACAGTTGCTACTTGAGTGTCTTCACTCCAATAATGAAATAAAGAATATTATATCCTAAATATATAGTCCAGCATCACGAGTTCTACCAGTAGAAAAGATCACTGTCTTCATTTACGTAGCGTTCTATTTTATATTAACGTTTCCTAGGAGAAATCAAGTGACACACAAAAAAATAATAATACGTCGAAAGTAATCTAGTAGCATGAACTAATATTTTACAATTAAAACAATTAGTGGCCCCCAATTAGAGATGATTATACCTGAGCCACAGCCGTCTCTAGCCTGGCCAATTCCAGGAGTATAACGTATACATTATTTTTCATAATATTATGAGTGGTGATTCTTATTTTGTTGCCAAGTGTGGTGACGGTAAAATTACTAAATGTCACTTTATATATGTGTATTCAGATAAATATTAGTTGTTGTTTTTAATTAAGTTGTACATGAAGTTAATGGCACCCAAGTAAATATCTGGTATTCTTCACTGTGTATGGCTACCTGGATATAAATATTATGTGAGATATATTTTTGAACTGCAGTATGTTATTACAGATTTTGTATATATCTTTCAATAGTAACGTATTTAAAGTTGTTTCATTGTGACATCCATGAACAGTTACTGAAACGTTCATGTTATTCCAATATACTTTTCATAATATATTGATGACTGACAAACGTTGATACGGAAGAATGGAGAAAGTCTGACGCACTTGATACACCTGGACCACAGCAAAAATAAGCGTAGAAAAACTGAATCAGTTATGTGTAAATTAAATAAGTTGTGATCGTGGATACAGTTGTAATTTAGCTACAAGTATATATTCTGTAATGTGTGTTTTGTGTATTACTGACGAACTGGCTGCAGAAAACATCTTAGTTTCGTTAAAAAAACCAAAAAAAAAACAATAATAAAGCGAATGCTAATAATCATGTTATGAAAACAGTAGATACGATTCTGAGAAGCACTAAGCAGAATTATGTGAATTTCATATAAAATGTTCACACATATTTAGACTGTGTAGTGCGAAATTACATCTGTTTTGTACAGAAAAAAAAGACACTTGTTGTGTTGCAGACATTATTTATCAAAATTCAACTTGAGAAGTGAGCAAAATTGTAAGAGGAAAACATTAACCCTTGCATTAGAGAATTAATTAATTACGAATACACAAAATCGTGGGAATGGAAATGAAAACACAATTAATACGTAGTTCAATTGATAAATACTTGTTTTATTGCAAGTTTGAAATCCTATATTATTGTTTCAAAGGAGTCTATAGATAACTTAGAATAAACACTCAGTGTTTATATAGTTTGTTTGTTTTAAATTTCGTGCAAAGCTACACGAGGGCTATCTGCGCTAGCTGTTCTTAATTTAGGAGTGAAAGAGAAAGAGGTAAGGCAGCTAGTCATTACCACCTACCGCCAACACTTGGACTACTCTTTTATCAACTAATAGTGGGATTCACCGTTACATATAGCGTCCTCACGGCTGAAAAAGCGAGCATGTTTAGCGTCACGGGGAATCGAACTTGCAACTCTCAGATTACGAATTGAGCACCCTAACCACGTGATCATACAAAGCCACAATATGTTTATACAGACATCCCCCTAACTACCATTTTGAATCAAAAGCTTATTATTGTTATATAGGTAATATACACAAAACAGATAACTTATGTTTACAAAATAGCACTAACTCATTATCAACTGTTCTTATAAAGAAGTTTCTTTTACATATTGAAATATCTGTTTAAACATATATGATTTTAGAAGAAAAAAAAAGACGGTAGGTTTAAAAAGTTTTGACAGAGATGAATAAAACTCTATTTTTTAATTTCAGAAATACTACCTGAAAATCGAAGTGTCATCTCTGAAATTTCAAACATACAGATTGGAAATTTAAAAAAGATTGAATAAACCTGTCAAGATCTACAACGTAAACCTAATTTTCTTCATTTCAATGGCAATAAACTTGTATTATATTCAGTATGGTATCCACTAGCACCATCTCTTGGCAGATTTTAATCATGACATTCACCACATTTCATTTGCTAACGAAAAACATTTTAATATGTTCATTTAAACTTTCACGACATCACATCTCTAATGTAACTAGTTTGTTTGTTTCAAGTTAAGCACAAAGCAACACAACTGGCTATCTGTGATATGCCCACCACGGATATCGAAACCCGATTTCTAGCGTTGGAAGTTCGCCGACATATAAAACCAGTATTTTTTAATCTTCAACCAATCTGTATACGATTTGTGTGGTATGTGTTTCGTTATATCGAAGACACATCGGGCTATCTGCTATGTTTACCGAGAGGAATCGAAACCCTCATTTTATTGTTGTAAATCTGAAGATTTACACCATCCTACCAGTAAACACGATATGGTTAATCAACATTTTAAGAAAGAACATAACCTACTGAAGATTGTAATCACGTTCTTTACACTAATATGAACGTAAGTTTAATCAAAATGGATTAACACAAAATTTTGTTTTATATTAAAGCAAAGGTCCTTAATAGCAGTGTGGGATTAATTTTAAAAACAAAAAAGCAAGTAATTTATCCTTTTGACGTAGTGCAATTATAATGAAAGCAGTGTGAAAATTCACATACCCTGAAAGCTTTGATAGAATCTAAAAATCTGTTGAAGATAGTGCTTTAAAAATATAAAACTTGTTGAGAACAATATTGTTTGTTCAACTTACCAATATGTATATCAAACATCACTAAATGTATAAAACTATTTAACCTTCATTTTTACAGGCTTTTATTACTTGATTGTAGCACATACAAAGTTTCAGAATTTATGTCACCAAAATATTTTGGCATAAGAAGCCAACCTGTTTCTCATAGATACACGTAACTAAATTTCATGCATTGCAACAATTATGGATATCATTTTTTATATCTCTAACGTTTACGTGACAATACAATTTGCTACCAATAAGTTTTGTAACAAAAAGAGCACAATTCATTTTAAATTATGTTATAAAAATCAAAAGTTAACACTTTCTTAAAATGAAAATTTTCCAATAATAATTTTCTCCACTGACACTTGACCGCCACGGTCTCTTTTTTGTCCATCTAAGCAATAGTCTGGTTCCTTCTCAGTTGCTTCATTTTTCATGCCCCATATTTGTATCAGGATATTCTCCACTTATATCAATGTATCCTCTATCTTGGTGCTGTATACAAGCACCTTATTCAGATAATGTTATCACTTTTTCGAGACTGATATCCTGTCAGTCTCTAACACTGAGTTTTAGTCAGGAGGAAGGGTGTTAGGGGAGTTAAGTATTATTAGAAATACATTTACAGTTTAGGAAAATATTAACTTCCAAAATACACTTACCTCCACTGCCACATATGTACAAATAATCCCACTTTGAGAAGGTGGTTTAGCCGTTGAGGACATTATCCATACAGAGAGCATCTGCATAGATAACGGGTGTACCAAAATGAGGGTGGTACCCGAGGTGGGGAACCACACTACATCCAGAACAGATATAATCTTCACCCTGAACTTAGTTCTTGTATCATGGGTAGAATTGTATATGGGTAGTAGTCACTACAGACAAACAATAAATTTTATATAAATATATTGTGGCCCGGTATGACCACGTGGTTAAGGTGCTCGACTCGTAATCTGAGGATCGCTGGTTCGAAGCCCTGTCACACCAAACATGCTCACGTTTCAGCCGTGACAGCATTATAATGTACAGTCAATCCCACTGTAAGTTGGTAAAAGAGTAGCCCAAGAATTGAAGGTAGGTGGTGATGACAAGCTTCCTTTCCTCTAGTCTTATACTGCTAAGTTAGGGACGGCTAGCGCAGATAGCTCTTGTGTATCTTTGCGCGAAATTAAAAAACAAACGAGTATCCAGTAACAAGTGTTACAAATGTGGAATTGGTTTGATGGTTAACCTGTCTGGGCAACACTATCCACACAGTGGGATCCTATGAAAACAAGGTAAGGAACCTTGAAAGGTAGAAATAAAAAATACTCACCTCTCTGAATAATCTAGCAAAAATAATTAAGATAGCTAGATGGGGTGAGCACAAACCATAAGGTGGAAAGATTGCCAAGATCAGGCACATAATGTGAGATAAAGATAGTGAGGGATGTCCGCATACCAGTCTACACTGTAACCTCCTGTGGGCAATTTGATCAGGCTGCTAAGGACATAGAAAAAGAAATTCAATTAGATGTGACTCACAGAAGATATCCCGTTTTCATAGAGAGCCCAGAAAAAAGAATAAGTGCAGGCCAGACTCTAACTGAATGTTACCCAGATCTAAATTGGATTGGACACAGAAAAAAAAAAAGAGTTAGCAGATGAATTGGAGAAAAGGACTTAATCCCTTTCCTGTGTGGCAGAGAAACTGGTCTGAAAAAGTAGAGAGAATGAGAATGTGGTCTGTAAACAAACAGCGCAAGAACTCTGACCTGTAATGTCTGTAAGTCAGGAGCTACAAGGAATAAAGGAATAAATAAAAGGTAAAGGGGATATACGGTTATAAGAGTCAGGACAGAAACAGATGTAGAGAAAGAGAACGTAATCTGAATTTACATTGTATATAACTGGAATGGACCTTTGGGATCAATTGCCCAAAACAATGTGGGAAATCTGGAGAGCAATGGGGACTAAAAAATGTTATTGTAATAACATAGCGGTAGTTGATAAGGCCACCATAAACAACATCTGATCATGGCTGCTTCCACAGAGTGCCTAAAAATGAGGAAAGTTTAGACCTAACAGATGTATCGCAAAAGCAGAAACGCAGCTGTAGCCAACAATATAGTGTGATCAACATGATCTGACAATGGGTTGGAATTATATTTTGTACCATGGGTAACATATGAAGTAGAGAGAAGATTGAGAATGGTAATCTTGTCCTGTCCAGATGGAAATCATCTACTGCCAAGACCCAAAAACAGAAAACTTACAGGTTGTGTGGATAATAGTGGGTAAGAAGTGAAATGAATGGTAAATTGTGACTCAAGGAACTGTAAGATTTCTGGACAGATGTTAGGATTACCACACATCCAGAAGTTCTTAGAATACAGCCCCACAGCTTCTGAAGGTATGCATTAATCACCAACATTGTTAGCAAACCAACTAGACAGTGAAACCTTTAATACAGACACAATGTATTCTAAGTACTAATGTACTGAGGAGCTGATGGCAGAATCTGTACCCATGAATCGAAGCTGAACTATTACCCCTTGTAGAAGCCGATGAAATTCGAGGCTCCAACCACAATCAGGAAAATATAGAAGCCGAATAATGAATGAATATGCTTGATAACAATGGATCCAGCCTCATCCTCAACAAAACTAGTGATCCTGAAAATCGTCTAACAAACTGAAAAAAAATATTGTAGTTGAAATGTATGTTAGTAGAATTACTGTCCCACCATGGGACACAGATTAACTGCAGACTCTGCCCAAAATTCGAGGAGCAAATATTATTTGAAAGTCGGAAAAATGCTTTCATCTGTTGGTGGTAGATGAAATCACGAAGTTCTGACAATGTGTTTGATAAGACGTAACTGTTCCTACATGTTTTAACAAGTAAACCTTCCAGTACGAACCAAATTTTTTTTGTTGAGAAAGAATAAAAAAAATCACTTCCAGACCTTTTATCCATTAATTAAGTTACAGGCTGAAAAGCAATCAGGAAAAACTCCAAAACATCACACATGCAAATAACCAGCAGAAGAAAAACGAACCAAAGGCAGTTTATCCTAAAGTGGCCTCCCTTTCGTGTTTTATATATCATTTAAAGACCGTGGTAAAGTAATTTGTTCTGTTAGAGCAAAGCAACTGCAGGTCATCTGCCACATCTAGCCTAGGAAATTGAACCCTGGTGCCGCGAGAGTCCGTAAACTTAGCACTGACCCACAGGAGGCTGAAAACCCAATAGACGAAAAAGAAGGCAGAGGAAAAAATAAAATCTGAAGAATTTTCAAAGTATCGGAGATTGCCCTCAAATGTAGCTTCACTCGGAGGCCCCCAAGAGAACAGCCACGTTTTCATCTCACTATAAATACAATCAATGACAGTCTTAACTAAGAGAAGGCCCTCCAGACACACACAGGTTATTATGCGACGTTAGATATCATAGGTGGAATAGAAGAAACCCAATTGGCCTCCATGTTCGGAAATAATAATCCAGGAATCTTTACCCATAATCTGCTTACAAGTTAGAAGAAATCATTCATTTTCAATTATTATTTTTTTCACTTTGAAATCAATTAGATAACACAATGACGTTTAAAGAATTTCTGATCAATAAAAACAATCATAATACTGGGAAACCTGTTATTTACACTTTATCGCGAAAAAGTACTAAAACTATCTGAATGAGGTGCTTATATACAGTACCAGGATTGAGGGTACACTGACATGGGTGGAGAGTATCACAGGGCAAATATCACCAAGGGTAATTGAATGGGGGTATAAAAGACGAGCAGTGGTTTTGGTTTTGAATTTCGCGCAAAGCTACACGAGAGCTATCTGCGATAGCCATCCTTAATGTAGCAGTATAAGACTAAAGCGAAGGCAGCTAGTCATCACCACCCACTGCCAACTCTTTTACCAACGAACAGTGGGAGTAACCGTCATGTTATAATGCTCTCACAGCTGAAAGGGCGAGCATGGTTGGTGTGACGGGAATTCGAACCCTCAGATTACGAGTCAAGTGCCTTAGCCACCTGACCATGTAGTGGCTGTAGATTGGTGAAGGTGGAAAATAATCAAACTAATCCTTAGATAGGCAAAGAAGAAGTCCTGGTGGTCAAGTAATAATTATAAGTGGTAATGGAGGTATGTTTCAGACATTCTATTAACAAAAGTATGCCCAGCAACACTAAATTAATATTAGTAATTTTTCCTTTTTGATCAAAACTTTGTATTATCTGAAAATATGCTTGGTATGTTTGGGATAGTTTGTAACATGTTTTTATTTTCTTTCATATATTTATGAACTTAATTTGGCTTTTAATAACTTAATTTCAATTATCTGAGATTAAATACTTTCTAGTTTTAGAAAGTCCACTCATCAATGGAATATGTAAATAAATAAAGTTATAAAAACCTATTTCAGAAATATGCCACATAAAACTTAAAAGAATATTGTGTAGTGTCATGTGCTTTTGTTGGATACATATCTCTCTGGCAAAGTTATATAAATGAACCAAATCAGTATTATTACTAATCCTGATGAGAAATTGCACAGTCACCAATGTATTGGTATGATTCAAAACAGATGATTTCAAGTATACTTCATTTTATTACAGTTCTAGGGCTGAATATTTAAAAGCATATCAATATAAAACACAATAAAAAGGCAAGCATCTTTCTTTCTATTGTACTATTAAGGTAACATTACAATCAGTATATCCCATTTGGCTTTCTTTAAAAACACTTATTTTTTACATCAGTATGATAAAATGCAGATTCACAAAAATTCCCCTAGAACTGAAAATCATTATACAAAACATGACAATAATAAAGACCTTATTTTCTTTTGCTTTGATATTTTAATTTGTCATCTTTAATAAATATGAAAAACAAAACTGTACTTGAAAACAAAAACAATGTTATTTTAGTAATGAATCAGTGTTCAGAACTATATACACAATAGTGTCACCTAATTTCTACTGTCCTTACGCATTTCATTCCAGAGTAGCTGGAACTTCTGTAATAACTCCAATTTTATTTAACAGGCATTATCTTTTTACACAGTTTCAACAGCAAAACTTTAAATTACTAAAATAATGTTGTGAATAACATAAACTGAAGAAGATATATATATATATAATATTTGATATTGCTCCAATATACAATACAGTTAAACTTGCATATAACCAATTAAAGCACATTATTGAGTAGTCTGTATAAACCTACAAAATTAAAAACTTTGAAGGTGCTTACATTGAAAATAATTGAAATAACTTCCACATATGAAAAAAGCACATTTGCCAATTTTAACCTCAAACCAAACATGGTGTCATATATTTAATTAGAAATTACAAATGAAATATCACACATTTAACTACAGATGTTAATAACTTTACAATTAACATTTAGAACTTCTAAAAATACATGATTTGAAATTCATTACATTTCTAATGTCTATATCAAAATATTGGCCATAAAAATACAACTACAAAGAAAATGTTGTGGGTAGTGTTTCATTGCACAAGTAGAGTGTTTCTTCATTTTATTTTCACTTATGTGAAACAATTAATTTCATCTTCACATCAGCAACTGTGTAAAAAAATTTACCCTAAATGGATTGAGTTACATCCTTGTATGACGACTTCATTGAAAAAATGTTTGTGTTGGCATTTCCTAACAACATTAAGTGGACCATGTTCCATTTCTCTATTGGTACTTGTTTAAAAAAACCTCATTTGATCAGTAGCTTCATCTTTATATTAGCACTTCCTCAAAGAGATTACTAGATATATAGCATTTCATCTTTGTACCAGCACTTCCTATAAACGTTACTCGAAACAGATCACATTTCAACTTTCTTATAGCACTTTCTTTAAAAACATCACTCTAGATGTATATTTCTTTGAAAATGTGGTTATAAATGCACTTCTTATTAAAACATATGCATAGTATAAATATTATATAGAATACTTGAACACAAAGATAAAATAACAAGAATTACTAATATGTTAATATATAACTTATCATTAGTGCTATATTTAATATGATACAAATCTATGAAGATGCATTTCAAGTTCACTCTAACATATCTAAGGTTTAATGTGTAAATGACATTCATGTGAAACTAGTTACTTGCTAAATACTCTAGACTGGATTCTCTAAAACATCTTAAAATGGATATTTTAATTACAGTAACAAATTTATATTATAAATCTAAGGTTAGTATTACTTTCTGAAGAAGTATTATAACATGGAATGTTAATAAATATTTATTTTTTGGTTTCAACTAGAACTATAGATGTGCTTGATACATATATTTTACAGACAGCTTAGTATGAAACAAATATTAGCAAGATGATTAAAACCAAATAAATATGTTAAATAACTATAGCAAGCTTTTGGAATGTGAAGATCTAATAAACTAGCTATGCCTAACATCTCTTGCAATCATTGTAAATTAACATGGAAATAATACATTACCAACAAGGAACTTTAAACTGGAGTTTGTAAAATATGAATATTATTGTCATTGTATTTCATATTCTTGAAAACAGATAAATCTTTATAAAATGAAATTGTGCTCTGATCAAAGAATGAGAGAAATATAAAAATATTATACTGTATTATATGTACATTTTCATAATATATTATTATTCATGTGCATATATATGACTTACAGATTATGTTTAGTATTTAAACATTTTACTCTTTTCTATATCAAACTTATAGTACTAGTCTGCAACACATTCTCAAAGCAGACATATATGCTACACAGAATGTGAAATTAACATATTATCAAATGCTCCTAAAATTTATCTTAGGTTCATAAAAATTTTAAAAGATGTGGCCAACTGGCAAAAAAATATCTGGGCAATTGTCTAATAATGAATAAAAAAACATCATTTTTTGCCAGTATAAAGTTTAAGGTACTATAAACATAAGATTTTTTTATAACATGAATCTTGTGAATATATAGCCTGAGTCTATTGCAGATGCAAAGTTTCTCATATATATATACATTAGTTGTAGATCATCTAACTAATTTTTACACTATACCAAGTTATGAAAAAACCAATGTGAAACAAAGAATCTGAATCATGGCTTAGCACAAACAGAAACTTCATGCATATATAAGCCTATACCCATACTAAGATTAGAAATGAAAAACATGGATGTCCTCATCCCAACCAGGCTTCAGTAATATTATCAAGGCTTGAAAGTTGGAAATGTAAAAACATAATGCTTTTTGTTTAATATAACTGCTGCAGGAAAACTTAGACTTCCAATTAATAGTTTTCTAGACATATGGATTTACTAGGTTTATGGTTATGTTTAATACAAACTATAATGTGTCCATACGTAGCTTCAATTTAATATTTATGCTTAATCCTAACCATCGATCCAAACTTAGATACATGTATTTTTAGCCTATTCTAGTAAGTTTTAGGCTTCAGCCATGTTGCAATATTTGCCCCACGTGGAGGTTACAATACTAGAACAGAAGATAATTATGTAGTGAGTGCTCATTCTTTTGAAAAAAAAAAAAAAATTGTACTTCCACATCTTGAGTATTAGCTTTTATCATGACTCAAAAATCTCTTCTGGTACTTAAACATTTTAAGGACTGCTTTAACTGGAATTAAATGATTTTTATACACTTTAAAATTTGTACATCTGTCAAATTGACAACACTAGTGGATCTACAAGTTGCTGTACACAATTATTTCAGTACAAGTACAGAAACTGTGTTTTTTATCTATCTGTTTCTATCAGCTAAAGGTCATAACTAAGCATTCATTTTCAACTTATGTACTTATCTTCCAGTATGCAACAAGCTATGAAACATGCACTTTATGATTAAATCATACACCTATTAATTCAACTACACATGTGCCCTCCAAAGATGAAAAGTCATTCAGATTTATATTTCATCCATAGTCACCACCTCATCAGGTGCCATATCTTTATGTCCCAGTTTGTTAAGCATGATATTTTATTTGTACAAATAATTATATTGGGTTTTAGGTAAAATACAAACTCAAAAATGAATGCCTTGCAATACTGCCAAAAAAGGAATGAGGGGGACAGCAGGCCAAGGGATATTTACCCCTAATTTCTCAAAATTTGTCAAATTCTGAAATGTGGAAAGGTACTTTAAAATAAGTCAATTTAAGATTTCCTTTCTTCTTTGGGTAGATGATCTGTCATAAGTCCTATGGAATATACTTGCTTACTTACAAAGTCATGAAAAGTAAAAGACTTTAAATCTTTGACCAAATCAAAACAATTATGTAAGGGCGGAACTTTTTATTAACAAAGAAGGAAGAACCTCTCAAGATTCTTGATACCCTCTGTATAGATACCTACCTCACCCTGCATTGCCTTTAAAATAGGATCTGCCATGCATTTTGCTGCTGGAAACTACAAATAATACATTTTTTTAGTGATTTCTGCATCAACTGCTCATTATTTACAGACTCCATAGAGTTAGCAAAAATAGGGTGGGGGAAAAACTCGAAATGTTTAGTGCACATATTTTGCAACTGCATAGAAAAGAGCAGTTCAGTGAAAATGCTGAAAAATGCAAATTAAAAATATCAGTTACGAGGTCAAGACAAACTTTGCTCCACAACACAGTCTATAATCCTGCTTGGTTGGCAAATCAATGTTTGTTCAATACTCCTAGTTTCTTCTATTACTCAAAAGCATTTTTGGTATGTTTTAATCCAGCTGAAAATGACTAGATTCATGACTAGAGGAGAAACTGGCATAAATTTTTTCCTGAAGAAACGATGGGCACCTCAAGCAAGAAAGTATATTTCTCTGTATTTTTTTATACTAGAATAAATAATTCTTCCCAGGAAACTAAATTCAGATCACCTGACAACTTTGAAGTGGATAGCAGTTAGCTGACATCCAGATTATGAAGATGTTTGGTGCACAATAGGAAAAAATAAATACTTTACTTGATGCAGCCTGTAGAAGTTCCATAACACATGTGATCAGAGTGCAGCACATTTTAATATGATTATTGCAAATCTGTAGAAAGATGTGTCTGATAGCAGTGACAGTGAATGACCTGAGAAAGTTAAGCAAAATCATGAATTCCTAGCAACTATCAGAGACATTAACATTGCACTGTTCAGAATATGCCTACGATTAGATGTCGTGATGGAGCCATTTTTCTAGCAGAAAGTCAAACAGACAGGGTTATCAGTTCAGTAAACGATGGAAACTACCATCATGATATGATCTGTTGAAAGACATACACTCATTTAAAAGTTTTAAAAATATCTTAATCATGGTATTAAAATCTTTTAGTGAAAATTTGGAAATACAGTGAGGTGCAAAAAGAAGTCAGACTGTCTCCAGCATGTCTTAGCAATGACCTAAAACTCTAGTAGGCTTGACTTGCCTAATATCTTTTCCTGCAGTGATTAAACTTTTGTTCAAAGCTCTGTAAAAAAACAGATGTGGATTTGAGTCATGTACCTGACTTGGTTAACAACACAAAGGCAGTTCTCAAAGGAAGTAGTAGTTCATAAAACCTTCTGCTTTGGCCACAATTATAAAAATTGAACATTTACCAGTTTAGTTGGTAAATCCAAACATAGGACAACAGCTGCTATGCATTAAAGTTTCAAATTCTATTTTAGAATCAATATTCACTGTCATTGGATGCAACACTTATAGATGTTCACACTTGCTTTGACAAGCATTTCAAAGCCAGTGTTGCCTTAACTAGTGTCATCCTATTTGCAGTGAATGAGAAATGCTGGGAAAAGAACAATCCAGCCTTCCAGAAAAACAAAAGCTTAGTTGGAGTTAATGAAACTGAAGCCAAGATGAAAATACTCACATAGCAGCAATATTTTGAAGGAATGAACACCAAAGGATAAACTGGCTAAACTCAACCTGCAACTGATGCACTGAACATGTGCAATAAATCTATCTTTCCTTCCTTATTTAACATGACTTTCATCCTTGCAACAGTATCAATTTCCACCTGTGAGACAAAAAGGATATTTTCAAAAATTAAAAGAATGCTAAGTACAAAAGAAGTACAATTATGGAATATGGGCTGAAATTGTTAGTTTCTTCAATTCCATTGGAAAGAACTACCATGTAACAACTATGCAATAGAAATATATGCATACAGGGATCGGAATCGACTTCATTCGGTGATGTTTTTATTACAAAAGTGAGTACAAGTAACTGTTTATTTAAGTTTCAGTTACGGTTTTAAATAAAGTTTTTACAACCCAACAAATAAGCTTGTTTTAATAAAAACTACAAAAAGACTCATACAGATGATGGAATCAGTTTTTGTGTTTGTTTGTTTTTTCATTCATGTGTGGCACCCCTTCCTCCATGAAATGGTTCCTTCAAGATTGGATCCTAGATCCACCACAGATTAACAATTGTCACACAATGAATATGAGTAAAATACAAAGTTCTATTTTTAACAAACAATCTATCAATTAATAACAGTGATTAGAAACTCTCATTTCAATAAATATCCACAGATAACAGTATTTTATAAGTAAATTTAACTGGAGTATTTTGGAATGTTTGAGAGAAACTAAATTAATATTGAGGATTTTTTAGTCTCTTGACTACATAAAATAGAATATTATTTAGATTTTATCACACACAATAAACTAAAATAATGCCTTCTTAAACCTTCATATCAAAATAAATTTTATATCCTTCAGTGCTTTAAACAAAGGTACAAATCCCAAGGATATTAACAAAATACAGGTAATTACTAGAAACGTTACATATCAACAAAGTTCCTGCAATAATAAATAAACTTAAAAATACTAGCCAAATTATAAGCAAGTATTAAAAGAACACAATTTCTTACAATTATAACAAAATTATGAATCTATTTGGCCAGATGTATATTCTTACATCTCAAACTGTTATTAGAAAAACTACGAAAGATAAATAAAGCTTCTCTATCAGTGCAAACAATACAAGGTTTAAGTAACAGATCTTCCAACACAAAATGCTGACTAACATTGCATAATTTTACTCACTTATATACCATAAACATTTACACGAACTGAAAATAAACTTGACATTTATGATAGTAAAATCTTAAAAAGTGTAGATTACAATCTAAATTATTTAATAAGCCTTAATTATCTAACTACTAAAGGATTCTGCATTCCTGAAGAGTTTAATAGTGACAGAGTTACACACAAGTTCCAATAAATTCTTATACTTAATATGTATAGGTGCATAAAGGGTTTCTTTGCTTGTTAAGAGATAATTCTATATGTCTTTAGATAAAATCTCGGAAGAAGGATTCATAAAAGTTATGGTTATACCATTCAATGTTTTTTAACTAAATTACACAGTTTGTAAACATGCACAATAATTACATTACATGTACACACTGCGTATATATATATATGTATGTGTGTCTGTATTTGTGTGTTTAAAATAAACAATAAAAAACCTAAACATTAATGATAGCCACATTAACTGTGAAACTTGACCCAATATCTAATGAAACACCCAACAAGTACCAAAGCAAAGATTACAAGTTTCCAAGCTAACACGACAACACTAGGTTCAAATCATCATATCATGAATACAGCTAATAATTAGCAACACGTGAGAATAGGATGTCAATTGTATAAAGATAAATTTTATAACACCAGTTAGATATCATTTGTCAGTATACAGTATTAACTAAATGAAGTTTCCAATCCACTGTGAAACATAAAATTCCTTTACACGCTTAGAAACTAGAGAGAACATAATCAAACTCTTAACAATTATTCTAAATTGCAACATTTCAAAATAAAATCAGATGAAAGCACCATTACTCCATGATATACCACTGGACAGAAAACTCAATTACTTTTTACTACCAGAATGAAACTACTCCATCGAATTAACGTTTGTATCTTTTTAAACATGTGGAATACTGGTCGATCATACATTAATGCTTAACGGTAAGTCTGTTTAACAATGTCTATAAAACTTGTCCCAGATTTACTTTCACAGTCAAATTCAATGTGATTGAGTGGAGTACCCCAAGTGCAATGTTGTTTATCTTCTAGTTTGTAGAATTTCATTTGCAGATTCAAAGTCAGTGATCCATTATCTTTAACCTGCAATAAAAGGAACAGCATATAAATAAATAAAAACAGGCTAATACAGAAAAAGGAAAAGGATAGTAGAAACATTACTGAGATGATACTTTTACAGGTAAAAAGATTATAAAAGTAAAATTTACTTCAAAAGATGCTTTATCTAGTCCCTACATATAAACTACATATATTCTTATAATAAGCTATAGAAAATTACTACAAGGATACTCAGGAAGGGAAATGTATGTATAAAAAAAATTAAGAAATACAATAATAATACCTATTAATATGTATCTTTTTATACTCAAACTCACAGGCCTATTTCTAATTCATCTGTCAGTTTATTTTATTTTCTATAATATCAAAAATGAGTTATTTGTGAATGAACTGTTTCTACTTTACACTTGTCAATTTTAATGTCTTATCACAACTTTTATGTTGTTCCTCACTAACCTATCAAAAATCCTAAAACAAAAAATCAAGTTTTATTGCAATTAAGTATTCTTATCAAAACTTGTTGAAGAAAAATACTGCAAAACATTTCAGAGACAGAGAAGCCTTTGTTTTGGTACCTCTCACACAAAGCCAGAATCCAATACTGCAAAGTGACCTGTTTAGGAACACAACATTGAAACCATGTGAAAAGCAATCACTAAGAATGAAAAGTTGTTTTCCCGAAAGGAAAACGAAGCACACTTGCGGGGTACTGTGGTACTTCTGTAACAGGTATGTTTTTCACCATGAAGTGTGAAATATATTTGATATGAGCTGAATATAAAGAATGAGCACAAGTGTGATATATTCTGAGAGTTGTCATCCCAAACCCAAAATTAAGAGGAGAATCCTGCCAACAGTTATTTATCTGGGTACAAACATCCAAGTAAATAGAAGGAGAAAAGAAACGAGTTTTGTACTTTTCTCACTGAGTGTATAATCATGATTGTAAATTAAACTTTTAAACTCACTCAGGAGGAAGCCTGCATCATACATCACCCCATCAACTGGAATGTGGTAAGGACTTCCATGCTCCACTGGAAGAAAAAAGGGGGAAGTAAACATAATTGAAATCTGGAAAAATGTTACACCAGAAAAAATGCAATGGTGGTCCACAATTCCTGTTTCAAAAAGCAGACTGACCCAGGTTATTCAATCAGAGAATCAGCCAGAATGGGTAGAAATCCCATTCTCTTTTACTCATGAAGTCCAAAACACTCCATCTTTACAGTGAGTATTATAGTGCAATCAGAATATAGTGAGGGTTTGAGAAAAACATACTACCTGACTAGGTAAAACCTGCCACAAAGTGAGATCCCATTATTTGTGGTAAAAATGAAGGCTGCTGAAAAATAAAAGAGTAAATGAAAGGAATTTATAACACTTATCTCAATCAAAGGCAAATGGACATGTGTGGAATTGTCATGGGAGGGAAACAATATCTACCTAAGATAGAGCCAGACTGTGCAGATAATGAACAAAGGTATTTGAAGTAGTCCACATTCTTGGCTGAACAATCTCTTCCATGGGACAGCAAAGCTTTTAAGCAGCCAGAGACAAAGTGGCATGATGAATTTGAAGAGAAGAAACACTGTGGTGACAGCAACCTTACATGGATAAATCTAAATATATCAGCCGACAGAGTTGAAAAACCAAACCACTTAGAATTACAGAGGATACATCATGGGAAATGGAAGAGTTATAGGGAATAAAAATTCAGGAACCTGAAGACCAAAAGGAGGCAGCACATGTCACATAATAATGTAAGAAGAAGCTGATCAAAATCATAATGCAAGAACAAGTTAAAGACAGAAGATAAGGAAATGAGTATAAAAATCAACCCACCTTCATGAGCAGCATAGGCCCTACAGAGAAAGACTGGTTGGGATATAGCATAACACATGAGAAATGGTAGAAGATGCAGGTATTATAAATATCTGATTCACAATGCCCACAAGAAAGGGTGAGAAAGAAATAGGTTTTGAGGTAGAAGGTACATTAAACATGTAGACAAAAGTTTAAAGGGAGAACAGGAAAGGACATAAAGGACCACAATGAGGTCCCACTCAGGCAAATTAGAGGAACATGGAGGGCACATGACTCAAAAGGAGCAGAAAAGGATGAAAATGACAGAAGAAGACAAAACCTTACAAGACTTGGAGTGCTGGAAGATGTTCAACAAAGCTACTTGATAGCTAGACATGGTTGAAGTGGACAACCTGATGAAGAATATGGAAAGATGAGAAATGGAAGGTTGGAAGCCATGTAAAAAAAAACCGAAGACAGAAGGCAGACCATCAATTTTTGTAAATGGACATAGAAGAAGGTCTGATGAATGAGGAAAGGAAAAATGCAACACAGGGATTCAGTCCATGGGCTGAGAGAATGGACTTGACAAAAGCCATGCACAATGAACAATATCTAACTGAGATTCATGAAGTAGAGAATAAGATAGAGGTAAGGGTACAGGAGATTGTACAAGTAAAAGATGAAGCAGAGAGAACCATAGTTACATTAGCCAATAAACAGCCACAAGTAGGACTAGAATACGTATATATTACTAGCTTGAGTAATCAGCTTTAAAACCAAAAGTGTGTAAAATGTGATTTCCCAAAATAAGAAAGTACCAGAAAAAAGAGTGTCCAATTGCTTTCTCCTTGATTATCTTCTTCATCAAAAAATACTATCATGTTAAAAAGAAGAAGAAATCATAAGTTTGTTTGTTTGTTTTGTTTTTGAATTTCGCACAAAGCTACTCAAAGGGCTATCTGTGCTAGCCATCCCTAATTTAGCAATGTAAGACTAGAGGGAAGGCAGCTAGTCATCACCACCCACTGCCAACTCTTGGGCTACTCTTTTACCAACAAATAGTGGGATTGACAGTCACATTATAATGCCCCCACAGCTGAAAGGGTGAGCATGTTTGATGAGATGGGGATGCAAACCCGCGACCCTCAGATTACAAGTCGCCCACCTTAACACACTTGGCCATGCCGGGCCTAAGAAATCATAAGCCAATCATATAAATCTAGCTCCCTGCAAATTAGAGCCTATACCTCTCTGGAGACAAAGTTAAACCCAATTCCTGGGAAGTTATATTAATAACACTGTTGAGTGTAATGGGAACTACCATAGTTGTTACACTGACTCACAAATTCTTGTGAAATTCTAATATAATTTGGCAACAAGAAATAAATGCAAAAAAATAATAAATCATTGAAACAATTGAATAAAAACACAGCATAGGAAACTTTTGAAAAAAACTGATATGGCAAATAAGTACAATCATAAATGGTAGCCACATGTGAAAAACACACATCTAAACAAAGCTATGCCAATTAAGAAACAGAAGATTAAGCGGGGATGACAGAGGAAGCAAGCTGCACCAATACAGGTGATGTAATACTTTTGATGAAGAGTAGTCACATGATATGTGCATGTTCAAAAATGGTGTAAGATTGCATAGGAAATACAAATACCACTTCATCGGTTTCTCCTAGAAAATACTATATAAGACACTGCCTTTATACCCTTGTGCACACTCTTTAAACATTTTTCATCACTATTAATAGTGTAGTAAGAAGTGTTGTATGATTAATCAGTCATTAAGGTTGAGAAAAAAAAGAATTGGATTATTACAGAAAAACTTAGATATTTAGTAATAAATAAACTAATTCTTTCTTAACAATAAATGTTCTTTGATTTTAAATGATAAAAATAGTGAAGATTCTTGTCACAGTATGTAGTAGATAACACATCATTTCATGAAAACAAAATCACTCCAATACTACAAAAAAATAGTAAAATGTTTACTACTTTACAAGAACCCTTATCCAGTAGAAGCATGTGCACTATAAAGAAGGTACCCATTTATTTTGGGAAGGAAATTTTGGAAAATCTAACCCAGATCAATTAACTCACATTCACTATTTTTACACTTTCCTGTTCCCATGGTTCCTAAAAAAATAACTCCCAGTTTGCCCCTGACAAAGAAAGGTTCGCTTTTCGAAAGCACTCGGGTTACAATGTTTCTATTTCATTTTTATCAAGACTTCTTGGACCTACATGTTTTTAGAACTTCATGAACAAGGAAATAAATAAATATTATAACAGCACAGTATTATTAAACATCCATAGAGCACAAAATCTCATGATTGTTCATTTTAGAAAAGTTTTTCTTTTGAATAACCACAAACTCATTAGCAATCTGTTTGAGCTGCTGAACAAAAATAAAGCCATGTAATAATCACACCCTCTACAGAATGCAACAAACAAATACTGATACTTGCCAAATGATTCTAAAGAATGTAGATATAATTTGACACTTAGATATAATCACTTTCACTTGACTGGACAATTTTCATGTATAAATACATGTGTATAAAAGCTCTTGTGAATAATTTAATTCGATCAAATGCAATAACTCTTCCCTGTATTATTTATAAAATCAACTAAAACTACCAATTACATTCACAGTCATGAATAAATAAATGTATGATTTGTAGGGCAAATGACACTGAACAGATACATAAAAGCCTAAATTTCAACTATTACTAACAAATGAGTAATGTAACAGTACTGCACTAAGTGTACCTCTAAAAATGGGTTTAGTAACACACAAAATGACCAGTCTTAACTGCTACACATATTCAATTGTAGACATTTTTAGTTATTACTTTTGTGCTTAATTATAATTTTGTTAATAATTTGCCACTAATTTTTTATACCAACTTGGAATCTAAAACTGAGTGGGCACTGAGTTTAAAATGGCTGTCAATGCACCCCTCCCCTGCCATGTTATTGGCCCTGAAACTGGATAAACTCTTTGCATAGATTAAAATGAATAATAAAGTGGAAATCAAAGTACTATAAGAAATATTAAAATCATATTCAATTATGGATGCTTTGGAAATGTTTTCAAAATTCTATTACCAACATAAAAAGTGTAAAAATAATTAACACTTTACCTTCATACATACAAAATACATTACAAGCTTTTAAGCTAGATTACATTAATACAGACAGGAGGTTAGAAAGAGCACACTAAAATAATTAATACATTTATAATTTACAGTGTAGACCATAAAAAACTATAGAAGCTTGTGCATGCTTAGAAAGAATTCATTAAGAAAACAAACAGAAGTTTTAGCACATCACAACAACCAGAATTTTTATTTTCAGTGCTTCCTATCTAGCTAGAACCAGTGTTAGTTAAACAAGAGACCTGTTCATGTAAATAGTTCTTATACTTACTGTTATTACTCCATATATAGTATTATTTTGCAAACACAAATAAGTATGTTATTCAGCAATCATGTGTTTTTGAGCCAAAAAAATAATATTAATTTGGTGTAATGTTTTTTTAATAAAGCAATTTCTATGAATTCAAATTTTTCTATCTGTTCAACAGAGAAACTGATTAAACTATATGCTTGACAATTTTATAACTTTCTAGTTTCAAATTCCATGTTACCTCAAGTACAATAGGCAAGGTATCTCGTTTTCCTTTCTTTGTTAATTGTATTCCTGTACTTGGCCAGGTGAAGGTATAGGTTAAGCTACTACTATCACCAGTCATTTCTGAAGTGTTTACATTGGTTCCCATGACACTTATGTTCCTGATGAAAACATAAAAAGGAGAGTGAAATTTTGAAAAATTATATTTAGTAATAAATAAATGTTAATACCAGATCTCATTTTAAAACAACAACAAGCAGTTAAAATTACAATAGTCATTCTTGTAACAACAATACCAAAATTAACTGAGACAATGATTCTTTACAGGTAATTATTGGAACTTATTGAAATTCTTAAAAGTTGAAAGATGTATTTCAATTTTGAAGAAGCAAGCTCAAGTGTGTTTGAAGCACACCAGAGATCAAAGGTAAAGAAAAATGTAAGCTAATAACTTGAAATCTGACCCAAAAAAGGAAAGTGTGAATATTAATTTTACTCCCAATTCAAACTATAACTAATAAATATTTTTACTAGAAATAATTTTTCTGAACATTATATATGACTTTTTTTAATAAATTTGTTTCAGTTTATCCATAAATGTATCCAAAATAACAGAATGCTGTTTGATCTAATAAAAATATTTATATTACACTCTACATAATTTTAAGATAGTTTTAGATACCACCATAAACATATTCCTGATAGAAATAAAAGGGTTACTGCAAGTAATACACCAGGTTGGCCCACAAAGGGTGTAAGAGAGAAAATTAAAGAAGTGCATCACAAGTTTAAGAAATTTGAATTGACTGGTAAAATGGGAGGTTTAAAAGATTAAGAAAGTTTGCTAATCAGGAAACTAGAACATCAACAAAAGGATGTGTGAAAATCTATACATTAACAATATGGTTTTCTTTAAACACATTAAAGGTAAACATAATGTTAGCATAGGGGTAAGATCCTTCAAGGATGATAAAGGAAAGCTTGTACCTGATGATTAAGGGATAGCTAGATTATTAAATTGTATTTTTTTTATTCACTTTATTATTAATGATGAATAAAGCATTATCCATCATCTTTAATAGTTGATAGATGGAAACAAGGTTAGATAAGATGATTTTATTAATTATGAGTTTTTTAACAAAAATTTGAAAGTTTAAAAATAATGGATCAGATATTTTCCCAAGGGTCTTGAAGGACATTAAAGATTGGATGTGTGAACCATTTCCTACTATTTTTTTGGTTGTTCAATAGTGAGTAGGTACCAAAGGATTTGAAGTTATCTAATGTCATTCTTCTTTTTGTGGAAAGTAATAAAAACTGTCTAAGTAATTATAGGTCTATAAGTCTTGCATCAGTTGATAGAAAAGTTTTGGAAAGTCTGATTAAAGATGCTTTGGGAAGTTAGTTAAAAACTTCATATAATTTTACTGGATAGTCAACATGGTTTCACTACAGAAAAATCTTGCCTTACAAGTCTTTTGACATTCTTTGAAAAGGTTACTGCTTGCATACATGAGAGTAAGGGTGTAGATTTGATGCATCTGTTGTTTTCAAACATCATTTGACAAGGTGCACATAAAACATTTGTAAAAATGTATCACTACAGATATGTGGGATAAGACAGCTTATTCCATAAAAGAATGGCTAAATGGAAGAAAGCAGAGCATTCTTACGCATGGAGTTCAGTCAAATTGGGTTAATGTCACAAATGGGGTAACTCAGGACTCAGTCTTAGGACTTTTGCTCTTTTTGATTTACATGAGTGGCACAGTTGAAGGAATGGTCAATAAGTTACTTAAATTTGCTAATAATTTTAAGGTCTTGGATGTTGCTGGCTGTGAAAAGGATTTTGCTGTTTTACAAAATAATTTGAATCATGTAGCAAATTGGACAAATAAATGTCAGAAGTTAATGCATGTGGGTTACCATAACTTGAATTTAAAATATAATAGGAATGGAAATAACTTTAACATTATCAAGAAAAAAAAAGGATCTTGGTGTAATGGTTGATCAGTTTCTCAACTATCCAAACAGTGTGCTGTTGCTGGTGGTAGAACAAACAGGATTTTTAAATTGTACCAACAGAAATATTAATTACAAGTCTAAAGAGGTTATAATTTCAGTGTATACGTGAACTAATTAGGGTACATTTGGAACACTGTTATTCAGTCTTGGACTACTTACCTTAGGAAGGACATTGATTTGTTGGAAAGGGTTCAGAGGAAGGCTACTAGAATGGTGTCTGGAATGAAAAGGTTGTCATATGAGGAGAGGTTAAGATCTCTGAACCTGTTTTCTCTTGAAAGAAAAAACATTAAATGGGGTCTAATTAAAGTGTTTAAGATTGTAGATGGAATTGACAGTGTTAATGCATCATATTTTTTCATACTTAACAGTAAAAACAATAGGACTAAGGGAACACTAACACTAAAATAAATTTTGGTAAAGTAGGAGTAATCTTCAACTAAAATAGTTTTATTTTTCTAATGGGTGATGGGCCTTTGGAATGCTTTACCTTTGGATGCTGTAGAAGTAGTACATTTAAGTGTGTTTAACAAAAAGCTTGAAAATTATGTGAATGATAAATTTTTTTTTATTTACTTATTTAATAGTTTTAGTTTAGTTTAGAGGATGGGAGAGCCAAGATAGACCAACAGGCTCCTTGTTTTCCCTAAATATTATGTTATGTTATTAATTACTTAGATGAATTTCTCACAACTTACTGAATTATCTGGGGTGGACGGGTGACCACCGAAAACCCATAACTGGTATTCACTGTCAATTTGATTGTTTTATCAGTAGAAAACCTCTGGCCATCTGTCTGAGATTAAGAATAAAAACATAATTATTCACTAGGCTTACTATTAGTTTCACTCTTTAATATACAATGATACATAAATTATCCATTCACCTAGTAGAATTTTTCATTTAAAACTGTATTAATGAAGAAATTATAATTTTAGTAAGAGCAGATTTTTAAACTTAAAACAATCATAAGACACATATTCACATCTTGAGTTCAAATGTTCAGATTCTGTTTAATTTTCTTTTTACCCAATACAAAAACACTTCTTGTAAAAAAAATAAAAACAAACTCAACAGATATATATTAATCTGAATCTTTGTTCATTAAACAATTAACTTAAAGCCATGCAAACTGTATGAACATGATAATCAATACAACATTAAACAATTTTTTCACTCAGTATAAAGTCCTTCAGTAATAACATATATATAACTTCAGTAACTTTTATTAAAGCTGTTTCTTTTGTTTAATTAAAAGTAACCAAATTTCATATAATAGGACTTCAGTTGCATAAAACTGAATTAACAATCATTTTGATTCACATTTTATATACACATGCTTCACTATAGGGAGAGGAAACAATATTGTGTAAAGCCTGCCAGTGCTGGAGGAAAAGGTATCTGTGGCATGTCTCCCCTCAGGAAAATTTTGAAAAGCAGGTACTTTTGAGATTAATTTTGTGCTATTATTATAATTTATTGAGAATAATAACTGTTTTCAAGCAATTTTTTGTGATTCACAGAAAGAGGTACTCACTGGCACTTATATTCACCATAGCTATAGCTTATAGCTATACAAGCATGTACACTTGAAAATTATAAATGTAATTTATTATCCATTATTATAATGATTCGTACATACGAATATATATATAGTCTATATATATATTTATCCAGGAACAATTTTCAGAGTTCAAATTAAAGTTTAAAAAGCCCTACAGTTACTATGACAAAAAGTTGGTCTAGCTGCTGCCTGGTCTAAACCTCAACTTGTGTTTACACTAAAAAAGTGTAAGATTCAGTTTAGTCATTTACAGTAAAATAATATATATTTTGAAAAGGCTTTTATCGTATATGACATCAGTCAATTTAAACTTTAGATTGATAAAAAATATTACAGTTTTAATAGTCTCTGTAAATATAATGGCAATATTTCAACCTTCACAAAAATACGTTATACAGTTCCAACTCGTTCCTGAAGTATTTGGCATTAGACTAGTTAACTGTCACACTGACAATTAAGACTGAAGTTCCAAACGGCCTATAAACCATAAACTTTGATAAAGACAATTTATAACCCTAATTCCAGCAATCTTTTTTTTCTTGGTAATAAATACTGTACAAGTTCAATCCTTTTTATAACCTTTCTTCCTCTAGGCTCTAGTCTTAACAACTAAATAAAATACTTAGTCTCATATTTTATCACTTCAATATTCATTTTTCAAGAGCTGTTCACAATTTAAACGATGCACAAGTATTATTTTCTTAATATATGTAAAAAAAAAATGGTATCTAATGGTAGTTTAATGTTTTAGATTGTAATTTTTCAGTCTTCTAAACAATAGGATGTGACTTTTGCATATTGACAGTCACACACTGCAGGATGTGACAAACTTCGCGAATTAAGTGTCATTAAGCCTAAAATCTAGATAAAACCGCTTAATTCCTGTAAAAGTTAAGTAGATCCAATTTTTCAGAAACTATCTGACGAGTAACATAACCTAAATCAAGCCAGTATTTTGCACAAAACTTACTTTGAAATATACTTGGCTACTTTCTGTATCTTTTTTAATATAAAGCAAAACTTTGAAATTATATTTTTCTTCCATATTTGTTTTCGGTTATTTTCTCAGCGATACTGAAATATTTGGTACTTCCGCTTATGTTTCAACAGAGTGCACTGTGTGGTGTGTAAGACGCAAATTCTGTACACAGTATTTTGACATTACAGATGGCCCGGCATGGCCTAGCGGGTAAGTCGTGCGACTCGTAATCCGAGGGTCGCGGGTTCGCGCCCGTGTCGTGCTAAACATGCTCGCCCTCCCAGCCGTGGGGGTGTATAATGTGACGGTCAATCCCACTATTCGTTGGTAAAAGAGTAGCCCAAGAGTTGGCGGTGGGTGGTGATGACTAGCTGCCTTCCCTCTAGTCTTACACTGCTAAATTAGGGACGGCTAGCACAGATAGTCCTTGAGTAGCTTTGTGCGAAATTCCAAAACAAACAAACAAGACATTACAGATTATAATGTCAAATAATTATATTTCTGAAACACTCTATGTGTCTTTTTATATATACTTTCAAATCCCCGAAAGAAGGGTGAAAGCCGCCTGGAGGAGTCAACTGCTCAACAAGCCCCACAACTGCACAGTAATGTGTTGTCTGTCTGTCTGTCAGTAGATACTAAACTGATGTCACATAAGAGCCGCTTAATGCTGCAATTTGTATTGTCGTGGCGTCAGTAAACGTGTGAATGGTATGAAACAAGAGAAGAATTATGCACTCTGTAGGCTACAACACAGCATGGTATATTAACTTCAAAGCAAGAAATAACAATATGTGTTACTATTAATCCTCCTCACAGTGGCACAGCGGTACGTTTGCGGACTTACATTGCTAGAAACCGGGTTTCGACACCCATGGTGGGCAGAGCACAGATAGTCCGTTGTGTAACTTTCTCCTTAATTTCAAAGAAACAATCGTAATTTTGGATTTCTTTACCCTTGAAACAGAATACTTTGGAGACTCTGCCTTACTACATCTAGTTTGTGTGTGTATGCGTATACATCAACAATCCGAGCTAAAGACCAATAGTGGATACCAAATAGTTTCAACATACATCATTTATATCGATGCAGCCAGATGATCCTTCAAACGTAAATATAATATTATTAATTATTGGTTTGCAGCTAGAAGAGGCAGAAAATAAAAGTATTTATTGTTAAAAAGTCACACTTTAGAGCAGTAAGAGCGCAAAAGTATGAAAAAGGAAGGCGGCCGCATCACCCATGAATCCTAATGGTAGAAATATAACAAATATTGTTTATAAATAAAAATGTTTTGTCAGTATGTGTAAGATATACAGTCAAAATATTTACATATATGACTGCAATATATTTTCGTCCTCACGAACAATACATATACATTGTAGTGTGCAGGCATACAATGCTCTTTCTAACCTCCAAGTCAGATGACTAGTCTCGTGAAGCGATTGTCACTATTGTTATAAATTCGACGTTTCACAGAAAGCAAACAAACATTATCATTAGATATTCTGGAATAAATTGCGGTTAATGATTTTGTCAGTGATTTTCTGAAGTATTTATACGCGAGTGTTGTTATTCGTTCATTGTTGTTTGCTGTTTTTTTTTTTTTTCAAGATATACTATACTTGTGGGGCGTAGTGCATGAGCCGCAAAGCTACTGTAATTTTTTGTTTTGCATTTTGAATGCGACTGTACAGGACGTGTGACAGTTTGATTGCAATCATGTTATCATTTTCTATTATAGGGCGTGCGTATGCTTTAGACATACGACCATTTTTTTATTTTGCTCGGCGTGCTTTCATTATTCCATCTTACTATTCTTAGGTAAAGAATTTTTCGTAGTTAAAATTATTTTAAAATCATCAGACCAGGAATTTAACTGTTTTTGATCATTTATTTCCATGTCGTATATTTTAATTTTAATTTTGGGGAGCGACTTTCTTTTGGAAGAGGCCCGGCATGGCCAGGTGGTTAAGGCACTCGACTCGCCCTTTCAGCCATGGGAGCGTTATAATTGACGGTCAATTCCCCTATTCGTTGGTAAAAGAGCAGCTCAAGAGTTGGCGGGGAATGGTGATGAATAGTCACCTTCCTTCTAGTCTTATATGGCTAAATTAGGGACGGCTAGCGCAGATAGCCCTTGTGTAGCTTTGCGCGAAATTCAAACCAAAAACCAATTTTTTTGCCAGATATTTTTATATAGAATAGTATTCCTTGAATTTCGGTTGCGTTAAGCAGAAATCGGCAAGTGTTACAACAATTTGTTATGTTATTGAGCAAGGTTTGAACTTTTGATATCGCCAGTCAGAGCTCTCGAGACGTGCTCCAGACAGCGATGTTGTCGGGTATATGTTAATTTTGGGAAGGGTATATCATTTATAAATGAAATGTACAAACTCTTGTGATAAACCTGCCGATATTGTTATTGCATTTGATATGGCATTACTGATCTAAATCTCAGTTGTTCTGCTGGATAGAAAACTGGAAATCCATCTGTCAGGCTTATCATTTAAGTAACTCAAGCAAAGGTAACATTCCAGTGTTAACGAAACAAGTGTTCACACTTTTGTCTTTTATGAAAAAAAAGAATGATTTAATTATGTTTTACACAGTGTCCAGCCTGTTTATCTTTCTGCTTAATCTCACTTAGTTATATCTGGTATTGTTTCATAACATTGTCTGTCAGTAACTGACCTACCCAATACTCTGTGATGAAATCGATTTAACATGAAGATACCACAAAGTACGAAGGAATGATAAGTTTTGTTGTTATGAACATATTGATATTACTGTGTAATATCACAAACTCAGGAAAATCGATGAAAGTCTGAAACACCCAGAATGGCAAGTTAAGTTCTGCTTTGATGTATTTATTTCAATGTCATTGAAGTGAGATGACATCTGGCAAATCCAAGAATGGAAGAAACAGATTTTACAGGAAGCCAGCTAGAGTGACACTATTCCATCTATGGTTAAGTTCAATAAAGAAAGATCGAATGTTATGCTGGCATATTTTGTCCGCCAGCCAAAGCTGTTTCTCTGCAGGTTTCAAATGGCAAAGACTATGAACCATGGAGCAGAAAAAAGCCCCTCTGAGTCATGGGATATCTTGTCAGGACATCTTTGGATAGTGAAAAACCCAGTGTCATGCAGAGCTCCAGGAAGAATTGATGAGAGAAACTTGTTACCCTGCCACTGTAGACTAGGGACTGATTAGTTGTTAGAAAGTTGGAGTCCTTGAGCACACCTGCTGCAATATGCCAAAGATGCTCTTACTTTTAATAGACATACATGCACAATGTACAGAGACTACTGCGCGTATCAAACATTAGCGTTTTTACCGTTGATCTACCGTTATGATTAAGTTGATCTAATAATGTGATTTTTAGCTGTGGCATAGCGATTTACAGAATGGCTCTGATGTTTTGTTTTTTCCAAGTGCAAACTTCAAGCTCATGCCTCCCTCATCTCTCGACAAGTACGAGATATAATTACAGTTTTTGATGTGTTTCACTGTGCTTGAGGTCTCAAATTAATTTACTCTAATCCTGTCTGAAAGAATTCGAATTTGAGGGTAGACTGGTAAAGGTAATAGAATCGAATTGGGTGCACGAGTGCCCCAACTTGGTATTGCTAGGGCACAAAAATTATAGTTCATAAAAAAAGTCATAGATTAATTTACTCTAATCCTCCTAAAAGAATTTCAAGTGCCGCGGCCTTGGCCCGGCATGGTCAAGTGGTTGAGGTGCTCGACTCGTAATCTGAAGGTCACGAGTTCAATTCACCATCCCAACAAACATGCTCGCCCATTCAGCTGTGGGGACGTTATAATGTCTTACACTGCCAATTTAGAGACGGCTAGCGCAGATAACCGTAGTGTAGCTTTGCATGAAATTCAAAAACAAACAAACAAAGCCTTGGCTTTTAAGGATTCTCTCGGTTTTTCATTGAACATTTTACTGAACTAATCCCACTTGCACAATACACGTAGTGGGAACTTAATTATATATCCTAAATTTATTAATAATTCGAGGGCTTATAAACAGACGTTAATTCGTATCAAGGCTGCTATCCAAAAAGATTTGTTTGCTTTGTTCTGAATTTCACGCAAAGCTACACGAGGACTATCTGCGCTAGCCGTCCCTCATTTAGCAGTGTAAAACTAGAGGGAAAGCAGCTAGTCATCACCACCCACCACAAACTCTTACGCTACTCTTTTACCAAGGAATAGTGGAATTGACCGTAATTATAACGCCCTCGCGACCCTCAGATTACGAGTTGAGTGCCTTAACCACCTGGTTATGTCGAGCCCTACCAAAAAAGAAAACAAAAACATTGCGTGTTTGAATATTTTTAAACAATTTCTGTACGCAATGCAAAATATTAAGTAAATGTATTTTGGTTTACCTTTTACTGCCAAACAGAAGACTACTGTGTAATTTTCAACCCATGGGTCTATTTAGGGAAGACAAGGAAAGTCCCATCGATCATATTCACATAGAAATGTGAATAAACATATGGGTACTACCTTTAAACCTTTCGTATGGTCGCACATTTTTATTAGTTTTTTTATTTAACTATTTAAAAGCTAAATATATTTAATTTTCAGAAATTATGCATGGTTTGTCATTAAAGTATATCTGCCACTAGTATTATATTTGCGCGTTATTTATGTATAAGGTTGAAATGAAAACATAGATACTTGTATAAGTTATTGATATTAATTAATCATACTGATAATATCAACAGATGATGGACATTTATCTTCAGAATGTCTGCTGCACATTTAATCTCGAACTCAAAATTGACATTCAGTAAATTGGTTTTGCTCTTATTCCCCCCTTCCCTTTCTCTGACATGAAGTTTGAAGTGGTCTATCTGCGATCTATTCCTCACGGGGAATCAGACCCTGAATTTTAGTGTTGCAAGTATAAACTTTCCGCTGACTTAACGAGAGGATTTAGTAAATAAAACTAGAAACAGTATATACAGTATAGGATGCTGAAGCTTGTGTAAAAGTATAAATCAAATAAATAAACGAAACACAGTTTATAAGTACACAATTAATACGCCCTCTAGAGGTACAGCGGGATGTCTGAAAACTTAGAATGCTACAAACAGCATTTCGATACTTGTGGTAGGCACAGCATAGATAACCCATTGTGTAGTTTTATACTTAACTACAAATATAAAGCATTTTTATGGAAGCTGTTAATAGGCTTCATTTAAAAAAATATTCGATTTAAAACATAATGCACACAAAAAAACATTTACTTTTGAATAAGATTTTATTACCGAAAAGCCAGTTTCCTACGTCTTTTCAACCCAATATACATAGTACTAACAAAAACAGTTGCCTATAATACTGTTTCGAACAAAACTTTACGTATAAGAAACAGTGCGTAAGACGTGAGTAGGCAATGCAATACAGTTAACGGCAATTTTTGTGAAAAAACCCAACAAAAACATTGTTTCATTCAAAAGTAATAAAATGGGTTACCGTATTTAAAGCTGCTTTTATATCAATCTACGTATATCCGTATATAAAGGTGTATTACTCAAACTTTAATTATTTTTTCAGAGTCACAAATAAAACTTTACAACCTTGTCACTGATAACCAATAAGAATTAAACTATTATTTAATGTAAATACTAAAATTTCAAAACAGTATACATGATTTCTTTAAAATAAGCAGCTTGTCACATTTACTCTCAATTGATTGTGTGCAAATCTATTTACCTCTAGAATAATAAATACAAGCTAGAACAACCAAGATCAAAGTTACTATCTTCAAATATGTATATTTCACTAAGTCATGGAACACCTCATTTCCTTTGTTTTTATGCTGTAACCATTCTGCTATGTACAACGATGTATTTCTTTGCTGTTATTTATCATTTTTTACATGGTTTGACACAAAGCAATTCATAGGATTGAGTGCCTTGTAAGATTCTTAATTTACAGTTACTAATGATGAATAAATGACTTATATTCTTTTATAGTAAAATATTAATAAAACAATTAGCTTGTGTCTAACAAGCACAACTGACAAGAGTAACAACACATACCTTGAAAATCATTTCAATAACAACAACGTGTAGAAATGTTTTGAAATAATAATCAGGTTTTTTTTTCAAGCATGGATATGGGTGATATATCAGAAATATAAATTTTTTTCAACACCCATTTTGGAATGAATTACCAGTGGCCATTTTGTTAATCAATAAATTAGCTTTAAAGACATCATTACACAGAAACACACACACATATATATGTGTAACATATCATTGTATGATGGTACTAAAAAGAAGGTAGTAAAATATGAAAATACAGGAATGGTAAAAAATGACATTAAAGTATATTTCTGTTTTTAGCTCATGAATGTAAAATATTGCCAATAATCGCACTGGTTACTTTGTTTTGGAATATTTGTCTTATTTATGAACTGATAATGAAAAATGTCTTCCATTTATTTTATTCTTTGTCATCAAAGAGAAGGTTGTGAGTATTTTGCTATAAAGTATTATTTAATGTGCTTCCAATAAAAGAAAGATACAAATAATGGAACATGCATGACTGGAACACAAAGCCAAAAATACAATTGTCTCTAGAAAAGATAAAGCCTTACACACAATCTAACCTTTCAATCCTTATTTCACACATACCTAGTTTAGTGGATAAGTTTTCTAATTATGATAGCATGGAAAAATGCATTTTTATTATAATAGAACTACTTATTTCTAGAAAAGGTTTTTCACAAGAAAAGTCCAAACCAACATTTAGTATGAGTACCAGTATATTTAAATGGAATTTTTAAGTTGTAAAAGCACAAAAATTACTAGATGTTTAGGGCCAAATTTATATTATATTTTAAAAGATACAAATAATAAAAGGAAACATAGATGCTAATATGGGTTAGTTTTTCAAACATTCTAAGTCATTTAACCAAATTAAAGTCTAAGTAAGGAACCTTTAAGTTAAAAACTGGATACTGGTTTGTTTGAAAATTTTGAAAAAAATTTACATAAGGGATATCTGGGCATGACCATTCATAATTCTGAAATTATAAACAAGAGGGAAGTCAGCTAGATAACAACACACATTGTCAACTTTATCTGACTGAATAAGCAGGGCGTGAAATTGTACTTTTTTTTCTAATTAATAAAATTATGGAAACATTTACTTGTCTTTCCTAAAATCATACACACTCTTCACAGGAGATGTTAAAAAAGTATAATGTACATTTTTATGAATCTATTGTTATTTAAAAGTGAAAAAATAGTTTTATTATTCTGAGAAAACTAAATGCAATGCATTGATTACCCAATTGTTTACATAAATTTTATAAATTTAAATCTATAATGTTCAGTTATTACATTTACAGGCCCCCCAGTGGCACAGCAGTATATCTGCAGACTTGTACTGCTAGAAATTGGGTTAAGATACCTGTGGTGGGCAGAGCATACATAGCCCTTTGTATGGCATTGTGCTTAATAACAAATAACAACACACAACATACCTTGAGTAAGTGTATTATTACTTTGTAGACATGACACAAAAGTACTGTACACATACAGGGTTTTTATATGTTAGTAAAATGACAAAAGTAAATATATTTTTTAAAAGTATCTGATTAAACAAATGTGGAACACTCAAACAAGGCTTTTTTTGCTATATTCTCTGTCTGTTGCCAGCTGTAAGGTTTATCTTTTTTAGAACAACCTGTACATGACAGTTAATAATGATATTTGAATTACATATTTCATTTATAAGTAATGAAGAGCTTTGATCCAAAACATTATTAATCCAACTTTGACAGTTTGAAATGTTTTACAAGAAATGCTATGAAAGTAAAACTAAGCTATTTACTAAATAAAACAATTACAATTATATGAAAAAACCCTAAAAAACCTAACCTTATTACTCATTTCACATTTCACAAAATCAACTTGATTTTTGGACAAAACACTGTATATCCATAGGCTTTTTCAGCTATTAAGATTGTAAACAAAAACGTATAAAATATCCTATGATCTGATTGATAATCATTGTTTATAGAATTTTATCTGAAAAACAAATGTTGTTACCTAAATTTTGAGAAAGAAATTGTTAAATGTCACTTTCAACAGATGCTTTAAATAAAATAGCTCATGTTATTTTAAGGCTCTTTCCAAAATTATAATCCTTCAAATACTTGCTGTAGGAACACCTTTCCCAGTTGGAGGCATATTTAGGTATGGGTTAAAGGGGGCTCAGCCTTAGGGCCCATTGATAATTTTATTCTATGTAAAATTACATTTGATGTAAGGCCCACAAAAATTATTATTCCCTGGCCCCACACAACCTTAAATCTACCACTGTTCCCAGATGGTAAAGAAAAGGCTTAAAAGAAGAGAAGAATGAACTTAAACAAATAACACTACTCTGACAGAAGATAACATTCAAAAACTAAGATAAAATTAATTTTTACTTCTATTTATGTGCACTTCATTCTTAAATCACTTATCTACAGTTGTTCAAGTAGTTAGTATCAACAAGGAAATAGATGTCTTGAAAATGCTCTGTATTTCTCTTATTATATAAAATAATAACAAGATTTAAATTATATTATAAGTACACAGAATTCGTTATTTAACTGAATGCTTAAAGTTTTCCTCAGCAGATGTGAATGTAAAACTATGGTAAACAATATTTTGTTTAGCCGAAGCACAGAATGTATTTTTAGAACATGAAAAATATATAGTTCTTAAAAATCAAATAACAGAATTAAGTAATGGTTTAATTTTATCTCTTTATCTGTTCTACCTTTCAGTTATAAGTGTCATACAAATATTGCTCACTTAATGAAGAATCTATTTGTGATAACATGATATATATGCATCTAAGGCTATCCACTCTTTGAATAATAATAATAATAGACATCTGAAAGACAAAAGGCTGGCATTGTTAGTTTTCTAGAAAAGTTACAGAATTTCACCTGAACAATTTTAACAATAATGTTTTGTTTACAAACATATAAGTTATTATTGCGTGTTTTTTTTTAACATGTCATAAAACTTTATTCTCAGTAATACCATATATGAACCTTTTTAATTACTTTAAATATGAAAAATAAATTAAAATTCCAAAGATAACTAATATTATGCTACAAAAGGTTTTATGGTAAATATCTTAAAAATGATTTACATTAAAAAGCAGTAAATTTCAGCAGTAAATATGTATTTCTGAAAGGATTATTAAAAGCAACAAGTTAATAAACATTAACATTTCATCAAAACCAAGTGATAAATTTTACGAGTTTTTCTATACCTTTTGTTTCTCAAAATATTGAAAAAGATTAATCACAATGATTTAAGTAAATTAAGTTTCTAACAGCATAACTAAAGCAAGATGTAGGTACCTTCAACATCAGTGCCATTTGTGAACAATTATAAAACAAGTACTGTGTACATTTGCAATCACTCATTATTAAAACTCAATTTTCAAATTTCATCATGAAATTACTACTAAATAGCATTAATGAAAAGGTAACAAGGTTAGACTCAGTGGAAAGGAGCTTATGCATCTAGATCTCATTTTTTTCAACACAAAATGCAAAATTCAAAGAAACAGTAAAACATTAATTAGAAATAAAGAGAAAAATTAAAAATGCAAGTGGTAAAAACATATATCATCAAATTGTTACCTGGGATCAGTTACACTTGTATCTGTATGAGGAAAAAAATCTTTACCATCTGTAATGTGTAAAATATTATGATTGATTTCAAAACCACTAGAAGTTTTTGAAAGAACCACTTTCATTGGTATGGCTATCAATCATTTTATCCCTCTCTAGACAAGCACTTGATATGGTTCAATGTTGGGAGTCACTTCACATTTCTGATTATTAGAGTCAGCTCTATGAATGAATGAAACTATGTTTTCAGTGATATTAAAAAGTAATGGTCATTCAGATTTCTTATTGCTAATATTGCAATAGGATTGACCAGTAGAAATCAACAAAACTGTGAGGAATTTGACTTAAAATGATTTCAGATTTCAAAAATGTAAACTTCTTAGATATTTGATAACATATATGATATACTATTGTTTGTTAGGAACACAGGGTTTACTGTTTAGGTTTGCATTATAAAATGACTTTAACTATATTGACTTACCTATTTATATAAATATATTAAACCATGACTGATATTGAAGTAATGTCACTGCAGCTATTTAACAGAACTGGAACATGACTGGTGTGTCTCAAAAACAAAGAGCTACAACAATGAAAAACATTAACACTATTACAGAGATAAATTATGTGATAAACAAACTCAGTGCTTTCAGTAATATATAAAGGTTTATATCATATATAAATCATAATCCAGCCTGGAAAATAAGTACTACTAAACTTAATTTAAAAGCAAATTTAAGACATCTAAACAATATTCTATTCAACATTCTAAACAATAATCTGTCTTTATTTCAACACGAGTTATGTATATATACTTCAATTTCAGAGTAGAATATTTCCAACTTAAATTTTATTTCTAACTTATAGAAAAATAATAAAAAATATATTTTGAAAATTAAAATTTAAATACTTATTTTTTAATGCAGCTGTGTATCAAATAATGAAAGCAGCAACACATGCTGTAAACAATTAACAAAATAAACAGTATGGTTTGCTTTGAATTTTGCACAAAGCCATGAGGCCTCTCTGCACTAGCCATCTCTAATTTAGTGTCAAAAGATTGGAGGGAAGACAACTAGTCATCACCATTCACCCCCAATTCTTGGGCTATTCTTTAACCAATGAATAATGGGACTGAGCTTAACATTATAACATACATATGGCTGAAGGGCAAGCATGTTTTCTGGAACAGGGATTCTAACCTGTGATCCTCAGGTTGCAAGTTAAGTGCCCTAACCACATGGCCATACTGGGTCAACAGATAAACAGAATTAGCAACAGTATAACCTCTTGAAACTTACTTATAAAATTAAAATAACTTTACAATACCAAACACCTGATAACTCAGTTAGAAAATTTAGAATAATGAGCAGCTGCTATTCTAGAAAATAAATTATTTCAGATGGTATAATAATAATAATATCTCCCTTAGTTTACCACATATACAAAATATTTATTGTAACGTAGACATTATTGCACTTATCTTAATACTTAAGTTTTGTAGCAACTAGTCAAATAAAAATAATACTTTATATCCTGTGTTTTTTTTTGTTTCCTGCTTCCAGCTTTTCCTAAAGCATGATTTGGTATTTGTCATGAGCTTCCTGAGGTATCCCAAGTATGTCATAGAACTTTTAAATATTTTCCTATATTATAGCTGGACATCATAAAAATTGAAGACTGTTTTATTACAATACCATTTGCCTGTAAAAATGTTGTGGTGTAAAAACCATAATACAAATATTTTCAGTACTAAGTACACTATATGACATGAAACCTTGAAGTTTGAATACTTATCTAGTCTGTAGCTAATGGAAACTGCATTACATATCTAGTGAAAACAAAAGAGAATGCTACAAATGTAATTAAAATATTTTACTTAAAAATACAGAAGCTGATATTGTTATAAAGTAATTTTATGTTTATGACACTGATGTTAAAGGCATAAACCTACTCAAGTGATTGAACATGTATTCCCCAATATCACACTTATATATATAAAAGCCGATGACCCTGAAGACATGTAAAAAAAACCTGAAAAGAAGCATCAAAGCATTTCCCAAAATATCTCTAACAGTCCAGATTTTCCTATTTGATCTGTTCATTAATCAATATTACAATCAGTGAATCAATTCTACAATAATATAAACAGTCAATCCAAAATGATCTGTGTTATTGGTAAACACCATATGCTGTTATCTACATGTTATGTAAATAATGTTTTGATCTATCATCCATCCAGTCTAAATTTTTATAATAAAATAAAAGTTTTACAACTTTCAATAAAAGGTGATTTAACAACATAGTATTTAGGAATATTAGTAACATATCTGAAATTTCACATGGGAACCTTGAAATATTCAACTACTGAGAAATAAAAAATCACAATAAAACAGATTGGACATGCTTGCTAAAAATAATGACAAATATGGCTGGCCATAAGTGTTACAGTATATGTAAATATTTATAAAACAAGCAAGTTTACTTTATGAAGCACAAGAACAAATAATTAATGAATGATACACACAACCATACATGTCTTTGAATGTTAACTATATGTATAAAGTTAACAAGTTGCCAAAAAGCACTTGTATCACTTTAGAACATTCATAAAATAACAAACTAAATTTAAAATTCATTTATGCATCATGATTATAATTATACAAAAAATAAACTTTTTACAATATGCACTGACACTTTAATTCATATAATATATACTTCTCTTAACTTACACAATAACTGTTAAAATCCTTCTATATCATACACTGTAACTATAATAACACACTCAGACTTTGCAATTGTTAATTATAAAAGCCTTCTCACTCACTCTTACTATGGATTATTACTTGTACTGTCACAAACGAGAAATAATTTATGCAGCATCGAACATATTGTGGTTAAAATTTCAGTGGTCTGTATCATGTCCAAGTACACCACTGTTGCCATGAAAGGAAAATTGCTGGAAGTAAGGCTGTTCCATTTCTTCAGATATGGAGTTTAGGGGAGCTTGATATGGAGGGGTCAGCTCTACTGTTTCTCCAGTAAATTCTTGGTCAAAGTATTGAGTATCAGTATCTGATGTCACCTGAGGCTTGAAGGGTGGTATAACCTGATCGCATACAAAATATGACAAAGAAATAATTATAAAAAGTAAAAATAATAATAATTAGAATGCACATCCACATTAAATGTAATTCTTCTTAAATTATGAAAACTCTTCATAGATAGACTACTGGTGTTGCAGAAAAACAAAAGCATTAAAAGAAGTTGATCTCTAGTGTTCTATTGATATGTCATTTTATGGGAAGAAACTTCATTAGTTGACACTTGACAATTTTATGACAAACTAAACATATTACATTTGTTACCACATTGCCTAATCTTGCTGTGCAGTATCATATTTGTGAATTTTACATATGATTGGTCATTTATTTCAATAAACATTTCATGAGAAGATGTTATTTGCAAAATACAAATTTTATTTTATTATGTACTAGGAGACTAATAATTGTCTTTTTTAACATTTTTTCCAAAAAAATATACATTATGCACTTTATAATATAGTACACTTATGTTTAATGTCATAAAATGATGATGAAAAATTATTGTTGAGATTATGCTATGGTGAGAATACTGTTATATTTACAACCATATATATAATCTAAACACATAAATGTTTATTATAACACATCTATAACACTCCAAAAAAGATTTTATCATTAAAGCATTATTTAATTAATCTGGAATCAAAATATTCCCTAAAATGTCAATATATAACAAATACGACAGTATCAAATCTTTCTTTAGTAAGAGATTTTTAAAATTAATGTATAACAAGATTTGTATGTTTTGTTTAATTATCCTGTTATCTGTTATCCACTTTTATATATAAATGGTAGTTATTTAATTCAGTTTTTTATTATGCAAGGCATTTTTTTGTCCTTAAGATGTGGCCTGATGAAACATGTTAATATGCATACTTGTAACTTTACAAATATGTGTTTGTTTACACTGATAAAAATTCTAAGCATATGATATCTTCATATAGCAATCCATTCCAAAAGACTGTGAAAACAAATATTACACAATGAACTACTTTTATATTGACAAAACCAAACTTTTCCAAATATTTTACATAAATAGAAGCAAAATTAATTACAAGCTAAAATAATTCCTAAATATATTTAAATAAAATGCAAGCAAATTAAATATAATTGATATTAACCATAATGAATATTCATATACTGATATTTTTGATACAGAGGTTCTAATGATAATAAGAAACAAAAGTAGATCATCCACTGACTTTTTTTTCCAGCAAATCCTGCCAGTTAATTGCACGGAAAAATGGATGGACCATAATCTCTCCAGCATCGTCCTGCCCACCACCAAGCCTGCAAAGTACTCACTATGATACAGGAACTTTTCAGAAATGTTTAAAACAAGCCAAATTTCCCTATATTTATACTACTACTAAGGTTAAAGAACTTTTTTCAATTTTTCTTCTTCTTTCTTTACTGAGAATTAACACTGCAGATCAAACAGTGCAAATGATAACACAGTTTACACTTATCATATAATGGAACTTTTTAAAGTTTATTTTTAAAATAATGAGATGTATTAAATGATATTCACAAAGCAACCATAGAAATTGGAGAATGTGTACATTATAAATTTATATACAAGTTGATTAATAATAAAGAGTTTATTAATTTATTTTTTATTTCACAGTATTTAAAGTGGTGAATAACAATTCTACAATAATTCTGCATTAACATCTTTTCTTAATTTCTTTCTAAATATGTTATTTAATTTTTATTAGCAGCTTAATTTTCTTATTTTCTATGCACATATTTCCAAAGTTCGTACTTCATTTCCTCAAAATTAAGATTTTTTGCTAATTAAGACTGTGTAAACCTTCAACATAAACCTTTCTTTTTCACTTCTAATTTTCTTTGTTTATCGAGAAAAAAAATAATTTTTAAGCCAATAATAATACTCATTGACTTTTAGATATATTCTAGCACTAATTTTCAAATGTATAGGCTTAACCCATCTCATATTTTACAGACAAACGTACGTCTTATGAAAAGATTAAACAATTTAAGAATATTATCAGAACCTTCCATTTCTGACACGTGATGTTTATCCTTTATAATGGTCAGTATATCCAGACAAAATTCAGAAATGCAAGAGAATAACTCAAGAAATTTTTATCACATCTCAAATAAACAATTCTTTCCTTAATCTTGCATCCATTTCTTTGAAAGCTTTTGCCCAAGTTAAAAGGAAAAAAATAATTGTGATATGGAAAAACAGTTTTTCACATCCTCTATTCTCTGTACATAATGTACATATGACTGATGTAGTTTCCACATGAAAGCTAAGTAGCCTCAGGAAAAGCTATTCAAAAGCTTACCACCTGAACTTTAATTCCACTTGTTGTTCAAAAACACAAGTTTAATCAAATAAGTTAATTTTTTGAGTTACACTATTGCAAAAATTTAAAGCTTCACTAATTTCACATTTAAAACAAACATGAGCACTAATTCAAAACAATTCTAAGTTGGAAGTAAATCTTAAAAAAATATAAAAATGTTTATTTTTAATACTTTCATAACAAAAAGATCACAGACATTGTAAAAGTGAGTAAAATCCTAATTAATGATTTGAAATCGACAGACAAAGAATTACAAAATGACTAATTTATAAAGGGAGTAACATATTTAGCCAGTCATTTGGCTCCCTAGGCAAGTATTACAAACTACAACCCCCAACCCTCTTTCTTTGTGACTCATGCATATTGGCTGGCTAACTGATCCGCAAAGGTTTGATGTAATGTACTGAGTTTTATGTCTACCTAACCTTTTCATTGCATCCATCTTAGAAGAATAAATTTGTTATTTATGATTGCTATTCCATCAAAATTGAGTTTTCTTAAAATAATATAGTTAATAAATATATTTTAAAAATAATTACTAAAACATAAACAAATTCAATCAATGTTCCCCATTTAATTCCAATAAATCTCAGTTTTTGCTTTATTTTATAGCAATGACAGATAAAGTAAAAACTCAAGAATGCTGCCTGTAATGTTTGGTAGCCAGCATAATTGTATAATGCCATGGAACACTATATATGCTATTTCTCAAGCCCTATTTTTCTGTTACCAAAAATATATATAGATATTACAAAAGATAAAAGTATTTATGATATATGTTACAACTTAAGAATGAGACAACTTAGTTAAGGAATAGGGAATGAAGGCAGGAACTTAAGTACCATGCCATACTAAATAAAACAGGTTATCTTGGTGATATACTGCAAGAACAAATGTTGATTACTTATAAAGGATTGTAGAATTATAGAGGGAAGAAAAATAAATTTTCAACATTGTTAAGAAAATAAATATGATATTTTTTCATTCTGAAAACAATGCAGGATTTCCACTAAAACAGAATATTCTTTGGGTATAAAAAATTCTAATCTATATAATTGCTTTTTGTTATCTTCTTTCTTATATTCATTTCACCATATTAATAAATTAATAGGTAAGTTCAGAAAAGTAAAAGATTACCTTTTTTTGGGGTCCTTAATAAGAAGACCACTTAAAATACTTTTTGCTTCAGGGGAGAGAGATTTTGGGAACTTAACTTCTTCAACTAAAATTAGTTCAAACAGAATATCGTGGTCACGATTGTAAAATGGTAAACGACCACACATCATTTCATACATGACAACTCCTAACCCCCACCAGTCAACTGCCCTGCCATAATCTGTGTCTTCTAATACCTAAAACACAAAAAATTTATTTTACTAACATATTGAACTTATATGACAGGTGCAATTTGGAAATTGTTTTAAGTTTAGTTTGTCACAGAATTGGATTACAATTAACTCAATTCAAGAAAATATTTCCAAGACATCTTTTTACAATCAACTTTCAAATATATGTTTAGGAACATGATAAAAAAAGTTTTCACATTGGATTTCAAAATGCTTCATACATATAATATTTTTAGTAATATAAGGTATGAGAACTGTAATTTAATACACATATCTTCTCTGTTCAAAACAGTATAAATCTCAAAAGTATTTTACACATGATGGGTTAAAAGAAGATCTTATGAAAACTTATTTTTGTTTTTACTATTTTATCAATCTTAGTGACCAAGCATTCATTGGCATATTTAGGTAGGGACTAGAGGGAGCTCAGCCCCAGGGCCCATTGATAATTTTATTCTATTTAAAATTGCATGGCATGTAGGGCCCACATATAACCTTAAATCTGCCACTCCCAGGATTTATGTTTTGTTTTTGGAAGAGTTGTAACTGATATTACAATGTTTTACATGACTGCAAATAATTCAAAGAAAAGCCTTTTTGATGTTATTTTTACACCTGAATGTCTCATTAAGGATCCTTGAAATAAAAAAAATGAATTAATTTCATACACTTTAAAATTTCACAAAGATTGATCTTCTTTCACATGCTTCAATGTTAATTGCATTGTTTCATAAATCAAAAAATTATCATTGGAAAAATATTTTACATTATATATGTGTAACATCTGTATATTTGATTGTTTTCAGATGTATAATCAATCCTTTATGTACCACTAATAACCTAGAATACTTGGGATGTTTAGATAATATATGACATACCATCATGATTAATTATTCTTTATTAAATAGCAACCAATCTGGTTGCTATAACCTAGAATACTTGGGATGTTTAGATAATATATGACATACCATCATGATTAATTATTCTTTATTAAATAGCAACCAATCTGGTTATTTATTTGTTTCGGAACAAATAAATTCATATACCTCATGAAAATGACTGAATCTAAACTGCAGAAAAATCACACAAATCAAATATTTAAAACCATATTGTGACTATTAGTTCAGATATTAAAACATATTTATAAGTCTCTTTATTTGGCAACAAGTAAAATGCACTTTTGGTACAAATATTACCATGTGAACAATTTAGATACGACTTCTTCTACAGAACTTTAAAATCTTAAAAAGTCGTAACATTAAGCTGTATACCTCAGGTGCTAAATATTCAGGTGTTCCACAAAAAGTTTTAGTTGTTGCTCCATAAATTATATCCTCTTTACAAAGTCCAAAATCTGCTATCTTGATATGTCCTTCTTTATCTAAGAGTAAGTTTTCTAGCTAAAAAAAACAAACAACAACAATAAAACACTTTTATATGCAACAATAATTATAGTATTGAAGTGGGAAAAGTAGCACTTTGATACATTCTTGTTCTTACCACTCTTGACAGTCTGCTGAGTGGAATCTAAAAGATCATAACCAAACCATGAGACCTGGTACATATACACAAACTTTAAATTTGGCTCTTTCTTGGTAAAAAGTGTGGGCTGGTGGTTAGTATGTTGGACTATGAATCTACAGGTATATCATTTGCATCTCATTACCAAAAAAATATACAAAAAATAATAATGCTCTTCATTCTAGGACATAAGTACGACATACGGGTGACAGACAATTCTCTCATTATTCAGTCAAACAAAAATTGTCCAAAAGTTTTTATAGGTATTGTTGTGCAGCTGCTTTTCCTCTAGCCTAAAATTTCAAAATTAACTCACACACAGCCCATGAGAAAGTATGATGTATACAGTACAGCTTATTAACATAAAACCTTAAGTTAGATCAAACATTTTTTACTTTGAAAAGTATACATATTAGAAAAATCTTTACCAGATGGTACCTACTAAAATACTAAAATTTGTTGGTGTTCAAATTATATCTGAAATATTACCACTAGATCTTAAAGGTAAACAGAAAAGTAGCTAATATCTACAATAAGTTTTATTTTAATGAAATACCTTATACACACCTTTTTCATACATCTAGGAACTGTTATGTGATGACAATATAAATGGGTAATCACAGAAACACTGTGACTCTGCACCCATTGTAACTCCATTAATATGTTAAAAGTTTTAGGAGTTATAAGTCTCACGAAAAAGAAAGAAAAAAAGATTTGCATACATATACACACACACACACACTCATAAAGATAAAATTATGTTATTTCTCAAGTAAGTTTCTTATTTTCTAGGAGATAAATAAGTTATTTTGATTTAACTTGTAAATGAAAGAAGAAATAAGCATGAATGTCTTAAAATATATAATAGTTATTTATTTGAGAACTAATTTTTACTTTATTACATGATTGGCCAAAATGATTGTATGAAACTTAAACAACTTCTATGTTTTATATGAAACTTAAACAACTGCTATGTTTTATACGAAACTTAAACAACTGCTATGTTTTATACGAAACTTAAACAACTGCTATGTTTTATACGAAACTTAAACAACTGCTATGTTTTATACGAAACTTAAACAACTGCTATGTTTTATACGAAACTTAAACAACTGCTATGTTTTATATGAAACTTAAACAACTGCTATGTTTTATATGAAACTTAAACAACTGCTATGTTTTATATGAAACTTAAACTGCTATGTTTTATACGAAACTTAAACAACTGCTATGTTTTATATGAAACTTAAACAACTGCTATGTTTTATACGAAACTTAAACAACTGCTATGTTTTATACAAAACTTAAACAACTGCTATGTTTTATATGAAACTTAAACAACTGCTATGTTTTATATGAAACTTAAACAACTGCTATGTTTTATTCAGTAAAAAAAATTCTAACAATACTTTTCTGTCACTTTATTCAGCCTTTTCTGATAAATTTTAATATTATAATTCTACAGAAAACAAATATGATCATGGCAATATTTTACAAATAAATCACAATTTATATTTTAATGATTTGTCATATTAAGAAGTAATACATGTATTCTTCATTGTAAACAAGTTATCTAATGAATTACAACACTATGATATAGTATTATCAATGTTGCATTTAGTGATGCTCTATAGCACAATTCACTGCCCCCAAGTGGCTCAACAGTACGTCTGCTGACTTACAGTGCTAAGAACTGGATTTTGATACTTGTGGAGAATATACCACAGATAATTCATTGTACAGGTTTGTGTTTAACTACAAAGAAAACAGAATTTGTTGCTGAAGAAATTAAATAGTTTACACCAACGATGATTCAGGGAACATCACTAATATCTCTGAATTATATGTAGAATGAAATGGTAGTAGTTCAGTAATTTTAAAAATGGACTAATTAGAAACATAATTACGTGCAAACCAATAACAACTAAGAGCAACAAACAGATACCTTCAGATCTCTGTATATAATTCCTTGAGTGTGGAGGTAGTGCAAAGCAAGCAGAACTTCAGCACCGTAGAAACGAGTTCTTTCCTCAGTAAAAATTCTTTCTCTTGACAGATGAAAAAAGAGCTCACCCCCATTTACGTACTCCATCACTAGGCACAACCGATCAGCTGTCTGGAATGAATACTTGAGAGACTGCAAAAGAAATTGATCAAACAGTTATCACCATAACTGTAATTTTAAAAAAAATGTGAACCATTCAACGGAAAAACAAAACTGAGTTTTTTTAGCAAATGTCATTGCCATAAAAGAGTTTCAGCTCACAACTTCTCTTACTTCAAAGGTTCTATGGACTGTATTTGTCGAGGGTTTTGAAATGGGTGATACTTCAGTCTGTGTGAAAGCCTTCATTAGCAGCCTAATAAATACCTCATCACAGCGTCTTAAACATTTAGTACTCACACATGTTTGGTAAGCAAGTACAACTCATAAGATTTTAAATCCAGTAAATAATTATCCTGAAAAAATAAATTAACAGTATATAATGCACCTGTTTTAACCCCTCATTTCACTAGTAATGTGTTGTCTGTTGGTGGAAAATGTATATGCTCTGAATCATGACAAAAAATAATAGTATTTGTTACTCTTATTTTCAGTTTTATTTACTCTTGAAACAAAACACTGTCAGGGATCTTGCAGAAGTATATTTAGTTGTAGCTTGTAATTACTAATTACACATATACTGGTTTATAGTTAGGAACTGTTACATTCTTTCTTTAATGATATTATTTACTCTGAGAGAAAACCATGCAGCAAGTACAGCTGAAAGATATCAATTTGTAACTAAAAGACAATTTGTTCATGTTACTAGCTTCATACTTTGATATACAAAGATTATTTTGATCCAAAGAGCACAAAATTTCTTAAAAAACTTTTAATAATCCTAACCTAATTTTGTTCACTCATGTATACTAAGTATTATATGCAGAAAAGCTATGACTGTTTAATTTCTTGGCTTTACATTTAATTATTTTCATCAACATAAACTTTACCTCAAAAACAGTTTAGTTTCAATGACTAAAATGGCTTAGTTGGTCAGCCAAGTTTGGTCCTGACAGCTTGCAAATGGGATTCTGAATACAGTTTCAAAAATGATGTCTACATGAATTTGAGGTAAGCGTAACACAAACTTCTATGCTACGTTTAAGTTCAGTGACCCTGCAAGCCTACTCCTTCATCTTCATCATATGTAAGTCAACTTCCAGGTCAAGTTTTAGATCATCTGAATATCCAAAATAATAAAACTATGGATCTAAATTATAAAAATTATCCACTAAATTATTCCAGGTCTGCCTGCCAAATTTGGTCCTGCCATCACCAAACTGATGAAGGAGCTTGTGGACAACTTAATGTACAAACATATAAAATAAATTCATATAGGATGTCAATGTTAAATATAGAATTGAACCTTTTATTGGGAGAATTATTTCACTTGAATAAATCTGATATACATAAAAATAACTTGCCACTTCCTATGGTATGCCTACCCTTTAAAATATTACACACTTAAAATTTGTTTATAGCTAAAAATACCATTAAAACATTTCTCATACTCTAATGAACTAATGGATGATACTATTCCAACACTAAATTTTAACAGGTTTAAGTATAAACAATAAAATATGTAGATTTGGGTGTACACTTTCAAACATGGCTATTTTGTTTGAAGTAAAACAGTAAGGATAACTTTGAAAATTGAAATATCTTTACTACAAGACAGTTTACTTACTATGAGAAAAGGGTGATTTGTATTCCTTAATACTCTATTTTCTGTTAGTGTGTGGGCAACTTCATCCTGCAAGAAATGGGTGACACACACATATATATATATAATGTACTGAAATACATATGCACATTTTAAATTGCAAATATTGCACACATATTAGAAAAATATCCATTAATACATAGCACACATTTTTGCTAACTTATAAAAAATATGGGTACATCAAAAACAAAATAATCAAAATTAATTACCAAATTTACATGTGCACAACATTCCTTCCTTGTAAAAAGATATACAACTTTATATCTTTCAGTTATTATATTTCATTTATCCTTTGAAATATGGTGAAGAAAAGTTGCAATACTGTTGTAATTCTTATTACATTCATTATATATTTGACTATAAATAAAACATAATTTCCCTTGTTTTTACAGTAAAAAAGTTGAAATTTTGTAATAATTATTCACTATTTTTAATCTTGATCCAATTTTATTTGGTATATGTACACTATGGAGCCATAAAACATATTCCTGCATTAGAACATTGCTGAAAAAAAGGACCCATTATCTGGTGAACAGAAGTCAAAATTTCCTACAATATCCATGTTATTCCAATAGATACCTACCTATATCACAGAATAGCTTTTCTCAATTTGTACTGCCCTCTATACGTGCAAAGGTTTTCTTGTCACTATACTCGATACTCCTACCTTCCCTCATGTGTTTTCAAATGACACAGATGTATGATAGCATGCAAATGAGCTTGTGACAACCCTCCAACAGTAGGAGTGAAACAACTTCCAGCACAGCCTATTCCTTCTATGCAGCTTAACCAAAAATCACTTTGTGACTGAACAACATAAAAGGAAAAGACACTGGAAGTGGAAGGATGTTGGATGTATGAGAAGAGGTAAGAACCATTTGGAAATATATTTTCAGTGAAGGAAAATGTTAACTTCTGATAAAATATCATACCTTTTCTCACAGAATAGCTAGAATCTCACATTTACCTAGTGGAGGGACTGGTATAACATTACCTAGATAAGCCCCTTTGAAAATGCACCCATAGGAAGCTAATGAGGTGTGTGAAACAAGAGTATGTAAAAACCACTCCTGGGAGACTGCATCACTTTTAAGCCAGGCAGACTCTTCAACCATGCAGATGATGTGCTGCAATAAGAGAGGAAACTTTAAATGAAGGAATTCGTGGTACAGAGCAGCTAAGGTAAGGTGAAGTTCAATCTCAGTCAATACTAACAGAACCATCAACAGAATATCCAGTTCATGGTGGTAAGAGAGTCCTCTTTACCATTCACCTTAAACACTGGAACTGGAAGGAAAGATGATCTATTTTATACATCAATATGTGTGCATTTCAAACACAAATAAAACCAGTACTCCCCATGAGCAAACATCCAGCAGTGGTAAGAAGGCAGATAGCAATGTGGTAGTTCACCTCCAGTCCAGAACCAAGTGGCACTGGGATTACTCATCCAGTCCAAACTAAGACTTAAGTGGCTCATCCATCTCCAACCAACACCAGTACCACTCAGGAATCAACATCCAAGTGACAGCAGATGGATCAATTACATTTTGACAGAAATTGTCCAGTCCATATTAGTAAATCAAGTTCATGGTAGAAGGTACATATACTGGTAGAACATTATTTCTCTGCTCTCAACCAAGTGGAATTAATCATACTTAGGAGGAAACCTTCCTGGTCTACCACCTCCCAATAGCTAGGAGCTTGTAAATGGTAAGGACTCATCCCTTGGAAGAAGGTGAGGGAAAAAATGTTTTGGAGAATCTGGAAGAACACAATATTGAGTGACCAAAAAAATCTTGTTCTGAAAAGCAAAGAGTTCCAGGTATAGCCAAACAAAGAAGCAGAAACCCACCCTTCTATTTTACTTATGTTAGTTCATAAGTGTACAGTGTGGGGCAAGTGTATTTTTGATGTACACCACAACATGAAAAAACCTATGGTAGGCATTATTAACCTGAGTGATTACATGGTACAGGTTCAAGAACAAGTGTATCTGGTCATGCTACACTCACCACAGAGAGAGATCTGTATACATGAGAAAGACTAATTTAAACAAGAAAACGTACAAAAAAGCACCTATCTACACACAGAAAAACTCTGGAGCACAAGGTAATGACAGAAAGTAGACAGTAATCTGTAGAGCAGAAAACAACTAGATGATGAAAATAAAGTGAAATAAATGTTTGGAAAGTGGTCCGTATACCAGCACAAACTATATCTTCCAATGGATGACAGAATCAAGCAGCAAGAGATATGGTAAGGTGATGGATTTAATGGGAGGAGACTTGGAATAGATTACAATTACCACAAGACGGGAAAGGAGTAGCAGGGCAAATCCAACCCATAAGAGTAATAGGAGAAATATCATGGAAAAAGGAAAGAATCCAATGAATGAACACATGGAAACCACGGAAGGAAGTGTTTGAAATACAACTGTTATCTCCATAGTGTAAAGAGTTTTTATACATATGTTTAACTTGATTTAAATATATATATATAATTTTAAAACAAGCAAAATGCATGCTATTTGTTAACTGTTTGATTTTATCATTAACAAGTCACAGATACCTGCTGTAGAAAGAAGAATCCTTAAGCCTACAGACATACACACACACACGTGACTACTATTCAAAAAGTAAGTTTTCTGACATTTTATAAACCAGCCAAGTTTAGACAGTGGTAAATCATGGTAGAAGAAAATGTGAATAACAGCAGAAATGAGCAGACTGATATATGCACAACTGTAGTAGTGCAAATAGTGTGTAGATTACAACCACACCATAGAGCCATGCCAAACTTTGATAAGTGGGTAGGAAGAGGAGAGCATCTTGAGTTAAAAGACAGTGAACAAGAGAGTTTGTTAAACAACAAACAAAACTACAGAGAGAGAACAGTGCAGGCACAGAAGAGAGCAAGAAAGACAAAAAGAAGAAAACAAAAGAGAAAGACTGAAAGAAGAAAAGGAGAAAGTAGATTGTGATAGAAAGAAGAGGCTGGAAATAGAGAGAACATAAATTGAAAAAAAAAAAAGGAAAAGAGAAAAGAAACTAGAAATAGAGAGAAGAGCACAAACTGAGATTGCAAAGCTCATCCAATGAAAGGAAGAATGACATGAGTCTAGGCCAACTGATCCAAGCTACCTAAATTTGAAGAACAGAAAGATGGCATGAAAGCTTTCCTGGAAAAATATGAAAGATTCATCCAAAGTTAGAATTGGGACAACGTTTGTCTCAGCCAACTTTTCTTAGGAAAAGACATGCAAGCATATTCAGATATAATGTCAAACGATGCCATATATTATGACAAATTAAAAGTGGCTTTGCTGAAACAATATGAACTTACTGAAGAAGTTCTGAGAAGTCAAACCTGAAATTGGACAAATTTTGTTTCAGTATGTGGCATGTCTATGGTAACACTCCACAATATGGACTGACATAGCCAACCAAGTGTGATGATAGTTTTGAGAGACTGGCAGACCTATTAGTACAAGAACAGATCAACTGATTTTTCACTGTTCTTAAAGGGAAGAGAACCAAAGGATGTAGAGGAGATGATCAAACTGGCAGAACTGTATATGGTAGCCTGTGGCAAATCAAAATACACCCACTTGAAGCTGGAACCTGTAATGACTGACCAGGAACACAGGTTTACCAAAGGTGACAGAGGATGACATAGATCCTGTGATATAATGTGTGAAAGCCACTAATATTGAATAAATTTGAATGTTGAGGTGCATATGCTAATAGAAGTAGGAAACAGAGATCTTTAATCAGAGTAGATATAAATACAAGGCTTGAAAGGAGAAAGTGTGACAGAATTGATGATAATTTTGAGATTTCAATCATAAAGAGCAGTAGTATGCAGAGGAAGGTAAAGGTGGAATGAAAAAGCAGAAGTGAAGACACTGTGAAATCTTGCAAAATGTAAAGTGATTTATAAGACCACATAATAAAGTGGTAGGTCAGGTGTAGGTAGTAGAGTAAAATGCAGAAAAACAATGATCAATGGCAGTAAACATAATACTTATGTTGGTAAACTAGTTGACATGGAAGAAGGGCAAATGGATTGGGAAATAAAAACTGTGTGTGAGGTCTGACAGGGCTGGCCAGGGACCAGACAATAGTCAAACATGAAGACAGAACATTTCAGGGGAAGGATGCAGCACACCATATTGAGATTCACTGAGGACAGTGGTTGAAAGTGGTGGAGAAAAAGGAGGTTTTGATAGGAGCAGGTACAGAAGTAGAAACCACAGCTGGTGTCAATGAGAGGATGAAGTAAAGAGTGGCTTGTATGACTGAGAGGACACAAAGAAGATGGATAGGCATAGAGATAAGAGCACCTCAATCATAATTGAAGACACCAACAGCTGCAGCTAAAGAATGTGATATTTGGGACTAAATCCTGGGAAATTTGGAATTCAGATGGGTGGTGAATGCATCTAGTTCTATAGTACTCCACTAGGAACACAATCAGCCAAACATCCATGAATTAAGGGAAAACACCAAGGGGAGAATCTCAATGGGGCATGATAAAAAATCTGTTATTAAATTCAGGGTATCTAGTATGTGACATGTTGACAACCAAATGTTATGGGTGTTGGTTCAAAACAGGAGGTCCAACATGTGGAAACAAAGTGACCTCAACTAAGTATGCTCTTGCCAAGTGATGGATAAAATAACCATTGAACTGTTGGAACAGATCATAACTGAACAGTTCTAGAGAAATCAAAGGAAGTGAACCAGAGCCTGATGAAAAGCAAGTAGCTCCAAAAGACTGATATGCACAGATTACTCAATGATAGACTAATGACCTAAAATCTCATGTCTGTTCAGATAAGCACCTAACCTGAAAAGGTGCATCTCTGGATGAGGAGGAAGAGAAACGCTACTATGGTGTTGTCTCTGTTCAACCACAGGGTTGAAGTCCACATGAAGAGGAGACTAGAGGTGGATAGGGGGCATCCAAAGAATTTTGAAAAAAATTCCATAGATCTTGTAAAACCCACTAGAGAGATCACTGAATGAGAATCTCCAAAGAAACCTAAATATCAAAAAAGAGACAGAACTTCTTGTGCATTTGAGAATGAGAGGAGGAAACATTCTGAACCACAAACACCATAGATTGCAGGCAGAGAGAAGAAGAGTGGGCTTGGCTGAAATGAGAATTGAAAATACCCAAAGATGAACAAGTTATTGATTATGAAAGAGGAAGAACTTCTTCATCTTGACAAGCTAGTCTACCTGAGCAACCTCTTGAAGGTGAAATGGAGTATGAAGGAAAGTAGTGGCATGTGAAGAAGTCAGAAGCAGCCAGTTGTCCATGTAAGGGTAAAAACTAAGGTCCTTGAAATGGAGAACAGGGACAAGGGCCTGGATCATTCAACAAAAAGTGTATAGAGTCAAAGCCAGCCCAAACAGGAAGAGCCCAGAAAGCTGCAATCCTGATGAAGAAAATGCTAGAATGCTGATGAGATGGAGAAGTCAGCACTGATACATTTGCCTTTGTCATTCATAGACCAGGAATGAAATCTCATCAAAGAGATAAGTAGATTCCACAATGAACTGAGGAAGGTCAAGGAAGTGGTTTAAGGATGCTAGTCCCTGGTTTTTTTAGTACTATGAACAAATGGGAATAGAAATATGGCTGGGATGGATTCAATGATTCTACAGCATCTTTATGAGGAAGATCCAGAGCAGCTTCAGAAATATGCTGGCTGGAAATGGGATCTTGAGAAGGATGGGAGGGGGAGGATCTGAAATGAAGAAAATTTTAAAAGAATCCAGAAAACACAAGGGTCTTTGGTGAAAATTTTCTAAATAGTGGCAAAGCTCAAAGCCTGGCCCAACCAGATCTGTAGCCATCATGTACTCATTGGGACCACCAATGGTGCTGAAGTTTTCAACAAAAGAACTGATAGTTAGTTAACCTTGGAGTACTGTATATGAGGAACTGGTAAAGGAAAGGAAGGATGAGGATGAAATACAGGAATGGATTATGAAGGCATTGAGACAAGAAGAAAGCCAATGAGGAAAGACAAGTGTGCAAATGTGCAAATTTAACTCTAGTCTCCATCAAGTCATGAAGACCCTTAAAGACATGTTATCTGAAAAACAGAGCCATATGCAAGTTTCTTAAGGAGAATGGGACAAAACAACATCCTGATCTAAGAGATTCCAACATCTGAGGAGTGGTGTTTGAAGGGGAAAAGCAATAAAGAACAAATGTGTAAAAGTATAGAAAAAAGCAGGACACAAGTCTTCACCACAAATTCCTCAAGGGAAGGATGAAGAGTCTCGGACAGAAGGTGAATCTACAAAAGGGTACAAAGGAGGAAGGATAAAATGAGGCAGATACGAGAAAATAAAGGTTGGGAAAACATTACTGAAGTATTGGGATCCAAAACCCATAGAGGTGTGAAAGAATCCAACTGTTGGAAGCTCAAAAACGAACTGCAACTTATGTTAAGTCATATCATGGGCTTCCATATTTTGGGGCATTCAGGCATAATGACCCATGAATGTATTTGGAGTGCAAACATATTAGCTTGAACCCCAATATCTAGTGGGGAGGTAGAAAAGGACATTGACTTAAAGTTATCTCACTTAACAGACAGAGAAGGGGAAGAGACAAAGGAAATGGGGTCAAAGACAAAACATAACATTGTCTATTAATTCCTGTAACTGTGCAGAAGGCCTTGTTGTTTCTACTGGAGCTAAATAAGACTTTGTGGCATAGGAATGAGGGGAAACAGGCTGTCAAAATCATCATTCTCGTGTTCACACACCTTTAAACAAAACTTGATAGGATAATCCTCAGGCAAATCAGGAGCCCATATGAAACTAGCCAACTCCCAAAAAACCAAGTTTTAACTACTTCTGCCAACAAACTCAGAATTCATAGTAACTATGAGGGGAAGTAGAAAAGTCTAACATGGAGCTTCAAAGAATAAAAAAATCCCCAAAGGAAAGTGCAAGCAAAAAACATGTCTTAACACCACAAGTGCCAACTGAGTTCAACTGAGAAATGATTTTGGGTTAAGCTGCATGCAGGGAATTAGCTGTGCTGGAAGTTGTTTTGTGGTCCTATTGGTGAAGGGTGGTAGCATGTTCATTTGCATGCTATCAAATTGCTGCCTTATGTCAAAATGTGAGGATAGGTGAGAGTATCAAGGCTAGTGACAGGCAAAACATTTGAGCACATAGAGAGAAGTACAAGTTGAGAAGAGCTAATCATATTCTTTATTTACCCATAAAATTTAAAGCTCTTTCAACACACAAATATCAGTTTAACCATATTAAAAACAAATGGTAGGGATACATAAAGGCTTTTAACCAACCATTTATTTTGTATGGTATATATACACATGTAACCATATTCAAGAAATGTTAATTCTATTTGGGTAAGAATTTTTGAATACTCCTGAAAAATGTTCATTCACAAAAACATAAAATAAAACACAATTAAAACACTGAAAAAAATAAAAACAAACAGTGGCATACTTATAAAGAATTATTCTAATTAGATGCATTACCAAGTCTTTGAAATGAACAAATCAGTTTTTCTCATTTGAATAAAAATAAACAATATAATGTATTTAAAATTTACTACACTTAGAGATTAATTTAAAACAATATATCATATTGGTTTCTTTCTAAGTTCAACAAAGCCACAAAATTCTGTATAGTTAAGAAATATCACAAATTTTCAGATCAGCACACAGTTCACCTCTAATCTTCATTGTAAATATTCTGCTCATCTTAATAAGGTGACTGTTAATATTACTCTTTAAAACATTACTTGTGTTTGAAACAAAAAGTAAATATCAGGGTATTGTCATTACTTTTTTAGGTTACACATTTGTCATACCTTCTGAATAATAACTTCTTTTTTTAGTATCTTGATGGCATAAAGCAAGTTTGAGACTTTCTCTCGACAAAGAATAACTTTACCAAACGTCCCTTTTCCTAGGACTTTTAGGAACTCAAAATTGTTAAGTGTCTGAAACAAAATAAAACAGAAAAATAACTACACACATAGTTTTATTTAATAAATAAGTTTGTTAAAAATTCAAAAAGTACTTCATTAAAAAAATTATTATGATGTAGCAAAATATATTCTTTAGCTTCAGAATCGTAGAAATACTACAAAATACTAAAGCAGTTACTAACATACCAGATATAATTCTAAAATCCTTCCGTATTCAAAAATAATAGAAACTAACAATAGAAATATGAATAGAAAATCTTATTTGACAACTTGTAACCTTTTAAAATTGTAATAACATTGGATAATTCTATTTTTATCAAAATATATCAAAATTTTCAATAGAACTGCACTGTAATTTTTTGCAGTCCAAACTGTTAATCAAATTTCTGGCTCAAAAGCATCCGACAAATAAATTAAACTCTCACTATTGCAGCAGGAACAGGTCCATTAAATCTTAACTTTAGTTTAAAATTTTAGTTTTTTTGGAAAATTGTGATCATTTTGTAGTAATAAATATAAGAGAATACAAAATAAATGAGCAAATTATAAAATTCTCCAGCTTTCTAATGTAAATGCAATTGTAAATTATGGTTAAAAAAGTTATATGCATTAATCTATTAAAGTTTGATTTCTAATGTTTTATAACATTGATAATATTCTTCAATGAGCTTTTGTAAGCTGTAAAGTGCTAAACTAAATTACTTAAATTACTCTAATTACTCTATGTTCAATTTGATTTACAAATGAAAGAAAAAGTAAAGATCTAGCAACTAGGTGTTATCCATTATTTCATCAAGTAAAAATAACTTACTGGTTTGAGGGTGAGAGGGTATTGGTTGAAAATAAATACCCGTATGCATAGGTGGTCTAGTTGGAGTCACACTCTAGTGGTGATTTGAGTTACTAAGCCCCATAAACAAGAAGCTCTTCAGATGCTTCAAGATTATAGAGAAATCCATATCGTAACTACTGAAAATTATTATTTTCTAAATACTTTTGTTTTTATTTTTAACCTGATTTTAGCTAGAAAAATGTCTCTAAGAAGAAAATAACAACCTAGACATGTTTAAAGAGTGTGGCATCCTTGGATTATTTTAGATAAATGCCTTGAATGGTATCTAAAATGTAATAGTTTAAATGTTGTTTTCAAGAGAAATGCACTGTGATTTACCCAAATCCATTCTTGACAATATTTCAAACTAGAAAATAAAATTTCTCCCACAATACTCTACAATATGTCCTAAAGAAACCTAAACTCTGTGTAAAGAATTTAAGTTTGAATTATCATGTTTAAACAATAAAAGTAATACTTTACTTCAGTTTTTTTCCCCTCTTAAAGTCTTTCAGCCCTAATGACTTCTGTTTGAAGATGTAATAAAAATTTTAGAATGTTAAATAAATAGCATTATTCAATCATTATTTAGAAAACTATGGGTCTTGTATTAAGTCTTAATAACTATTTATATCACAAATTTTGTTTAGCTGCATAATTCAAGCAAGCCATTGTGATATTTCAGTAATAAAGAAAGTGAACGATTTTTGATATTTTTGTCTGTACTTGATATCAAGTATATCAGAACATCAACTAATCAGATATAAATAAGACAGTGCTAAGCATACATATACTTAGGATTTTAGCATGTTTAATTTTTTTTGATATAATTATCATATACAACACATTCTTGCAGTATGATCCATTAGTGCTTAACAATAAATAATAAAAAAAAGCTTTCAATAAATAAACAGCTTACAAAGTAGGGCTCTAACACTGTCTTTCCTGATCATTACCATATCACCATCACACAAAGTTTTGACAAGACTTTTTAATGAGAATAGTTCATTATGACAGTTACTATAAAGCCAACAACTGGCTTTCCTTAACTTGTACTACATTGTTTATAAAATATTCATCACAACATTTTGTATCTCATTTTTTAGTTAAAAAATCATGAAGTTAGAGAAATGTGATTTTCCAGCAAACATTTCGTGAATACTTTTTTGTAATGCTTCTGAAATGTATCACTTGGCTACTTTTGGTAATCTGTGTTATTTTAGAAAAAACAAAAACTTTCCATCTCACAGAAGTTTATAATATTTAACATGGTTGTAAACAAAATGTATTTTGAAAAAAATTAAGCAGTACTGCACACACTACAACAGATATACAATCTGCATTCACGATATAACTGTCAAATTTCAAACAATCTTGACAGAGAGATAACATATATATGGACTGTAACAACATACTGAAAAAACCTAAGATCTCTTTTACAGAATATATAGTTCTGGAGAAGCAGTAAAAGAAGATATATTAGATGATTTATTTCATTAGTCTTCCAAATATGGAGATGTAGACCTCAAGGAGAGAATTTTCACATGTGCAAGAACTCTATTTAACATGGGTATTAATTCTTTTGCTATGGACTTTTTCCTAGGAACCAACATTGTAACCATCTTATGCTTGTATGGCTTTCAAACTCTTACTTTTAATATATGAACTGTATCTTCATGAAATTTTGTAAATTATTAGTAAATATTACAAGGCTTTAATAAACAAAATATCACATTTTATATGTATTTTTTTGCTCATATATTTCTTTCATTTCAAATGTTCACTATTTAATATGGAAAGTACCTTTTATTTTAAGATTAAAAATACTTTTATGTATCATAAAATTGTTAAATTTCAAAATTTAAAATATTTCTAATCTTCTAATTATCTCCAGATATTATCAAACATTTTTTGCAAAAAAATCCATATTTTATCTGTTATTTTCATTATTTTATCTCTGTATGGGTTTGGTTGGTTTGATCTACCTAGTAATCATCATAAAAAAATTAGAAAATCCACAAAAGTTATACTTTTTTCATTCTAGAATGACTACGAATTATGTATTTAGGTTTTATACATGCATTTTGATACAACCAAGTATATACATTACTGTATAATTATAACAGAATTCCACTGTAATTTATCAAGCTTACTAGCTAAGCAGTATCTGAGTGAAAGAAAATTGTTTTTGGATAACATTTTTACTTACCACTTCTTTTGGTGATTCAAGACAAAGAAATAACCTTGGGAACTTCCCACATTCTAGAAACTGAGAAAACCACCAGGAAACTTCCTTAGCTTTTGAATGGTTATTCACACACCATAGACAGAAGTAGGTGTATATAAGTAAGTACATCCAAAAATAGAAATAGGTAGGTGAAGCCACTGTGTTTGATTCACTAAATGTAGTGATAGCTCAGCAAACAGAAAAGATAGGATGTTTTTATTTTACATTCTATCCTGTCAATATTAGTAAGATGAGTTTCTAATTCGTAAAAAACTATAGATTTTGTACTTGGACATTGCAAACATATAAGTTGAATCAAAGCTGTATTCAACATACAAAAATTGATATAAGGAATTTTGTTTTAACATTTGGTTTTGAATTAAGAAAGTAATGTATAATACTAAAACTTGAATTATAATCTAATAAAATGTGATCCCAAACCTATTGATATAGATTCATAAAAAAGGAAACCAATAAAGCTTTGAATGTAAGTATACAAAAGTGATGACATGCCCTTTGACCCCCAACTATAGGAAGACCTGTAACAAGAGAGTTAAAGAGATTGATTAAGACCTTGCTTCATGTTTCAGGAACTAAGTATAGACCTGGTGGCCAAGAGCTTAATGAAATTGTAATATAGTGTGAAACAAGAGTTGTGTGATTCATTAGCTCTGGAGGTTTCTGAACTGAATTCTTTAACATTCCTCATCAGGAAGAGAAAGCTTAAATTGTCTATCAAAAAACATTACAAATGTGTTTAATATCTCTTCAAAAACACATGACGTACTATTTTTCTTCCTTTGTGAAGTGAGGTTTGTGTTATGTTGAGTTTCTCAAGTATGTCATCATTTCCTTGTGGATCTAACATTTCTACATCTTGCTCCTGAAGCCTATCAGCAACATGCTGGATTGCTTGCATCCACTCCTCCCTAAAAAAAAGCAAACAATCCATACTATGCACATGATTCACTTCCATATAATGCTATGTGAGTATAGCTAGCCATTAATAAATACCAACTTAAGGATTTTTTAAAAAAGTCTTCTAGCTAGTTCTAAAATTAAGCAAGATTCTGGGTACTAAAATTTTCTTTTGTTTTATATTTGACTACTCATAACAATATTTCTGAATAATAACATTAGTTTCAGAAGACATTTTACAGGGTAATATATGTGACATTGCCAAAGTAAACAGTAATTTTCATACCTACATATAACTCTGTATCATAACTTATGGTCTGAGGCAGTATTAGAGCCTATGTCTTTGTACTGTATCATAATATTTACTGTATTTAGTTATGTTCTTATGCTTTGTTTTCTTTATATGACTGATTTCTTTTTGTCTTGCCCTAAAACGTTTCTCATAGATGTTACATAACAATTGTGTGGTTGTTCCCAGACGTGCTGCAAAGTTCAAGTTATACTTCAAGCAATTCATATAAATACAATTAATACTAATATTACACATGCCTTTATTTAACGCTATAAACAAGAAAGTATGGGACAATTAAATGTGGAGAAAACTGCTTTATTTTTATTTGTAGAAATACCTTTGTAATGTCATTTTTCCACATGTGTAACAATTCCACACTTCAACAATTCTGGATAACTAAAAACACCCGTGTCACTACAAAAAAATTTCACTATTTTTCATTTGACTGGAATTAATAATACTAATTCTATACAGTTTAATACTATTTTTAAGACGTATATAATGTTATTACAAATAAGCACTGCCTAGCAAGAAAATTAACTTTGATATCTGTTTAGTCTATGATTCCAAAAGCAATGAAAATTAGATGAAACTTACCCTCTTGTAAAAACGTAATGTTACTATGACAATTTGTATCTATGTGCAGAGAGAAATATTTCCTTGCATATCACAAGTTTATATTAAGAAGTAGAAATGAGCAATTTTGTACTTTAAAAATATCATACCTTTCCTTTTCTGAATCTACATGAAAAGTTCTCTCTATGACTGTTGTCCACTGCAGACCTCGGATTACAAATGTATAGGGCTTGGGGCGATCTGCCTTCATTAGCTGACACCCTACATATAAAGTAATGCTTTACTTTAACTAAAATCCATTTATACTCTGAATACTTTGAAATATAAAATTCATAATATCAAACATGGAGGACAGTTATTTAATTATTATTTAAAACATTCACAGCAGACACCTTTTACCTCTATACAAACAACTCTTTTTTTAAAGGAATAATATTGCACAAGTTTTCTGATTTAAAAATAAAACTATACAATAATTTTAAAAAATATGGAAAGCAATACTTTTAAAATGTTTTTAAATCTACAACAGAATTCAAAAGCATGCTAGAGCAAGAATTTCATGATTTTGTATATCTAAAACACATTTAAATAGAAGAGGTAATTCATAATGATTACCTAAACTTAGTCTATATTTAAACGTCTTAAAAAGGACTTGATTGATAAGGAATATTTTAAGTCAGATTCAGATTTTATTTTTTTTGTAAAATAAATTCACTAGATCTATATATATTTAAAATCACATGTAGTGAAGTGTAGTTTCACATGGCATTTTTTCACTAGTAAAAGTTTATTAATAACCTTAAAACTATTCTCATTTATTTTAGTTTCCTCAACATTTGCCATCACTATTTTATCAGGAAAACTTCATTATTGTCCAACAGAACTGAAGTTACAAGTCTAGCTTTACTGAAATACAGTAATCACATTCTCCTGCTGTAGCTATAATTATTTAAATATGTTGAAAATTCTTCTGTATGCATTACAAATGCTCCAGTCTCAAATAAGAAACTGTTTTCATTGCTTTCTTTTAATCCATGTTAATTAATCCTTATTAATGAACTAAGTAGCTTAATTTTTGTTTACAAAAGCATACTATAGAAATTTTTAGCATTGACCAAAATACAAGCCTTCCTCCCTCAAATTATGATAAAGTCCTGACACAGCATGTTTATCCATGTGCAGTCTAGGTAGCATGTTCAATGTTTTAGTTCTAATGTTTAAATAAATATCCCAATTTACATTTAGACAACATAATTATTACTTACATATGCAAATAACTCTTTAAAACTGAAAGCTGCCTACCTCTAACTGTAAAATTATTGAGTGGATCACTATAACCATGTTCTGGCTTACTTTTGAACCCTATTAGAGATCCATCTTCCAATAGGATGAAGTACCTTGGCCTCCAGTTTTTTATGTGCTCACCTGAAATATTAACATAACAGTAGAAAAAAAGAACTACTACAAAATGCTCAATATTTTCTGAAAGCTCACTACTAAATCTGTATGATAAATATACAAGGAATAACAGATCTTTTTAATGCCTGTATATATATATACCTATTTTTAAACCTTACGAAAAAAAAGACAAGAACTTCATTTAAAAAAAGGCACTTACTAGCACTTCTATTAATTACATGTTATTAAGATAATCCTCTAACTCCTGTGTTGTCCTTGGAACTACTTCCTTCATCATTTGTCATTTGCAGTCTCATGGTCATGATTATGTACTATTGCCCAACTTCATAATTTCAACAGTGACAAGCTTCTACAAGTATCAATAAGGTCAATTTCAGAATCTACATTCTGATAAATTTCTAGCTTGTTCATTACCTTGTTAACAGTAGCATGAGATATGTCACCTTTCATCAGAATTGAATTTTTTGGTTGAAGCATCCTTTTTCTATTCTGTAACCATAGTTATAATATTGCCCTGGAATAGGATATGATTTAGAGCATGCTAAATTCTTAAAATCCTTATTGAGCAAGTTTTTTTCTACATCCATGTTAATGTGTAACTTATTGTTCTGGAGACAGCATTCATCTGTCCTTTCAGCATTGTTGTTGGCAAAATCTCTCTTGTAACTTTTCTTTAAAAAATAGTTTAGGTTTTTTATTCTAATTGCTTCTATGATCAACAATACTAGCTTCAGTTTCCATACATAATTAATCAATTTTGGCTCAATATGTTGCATGCAGAGGCAATCACCAGCTAAAAGTTTGAATTTTACATGTTTGTCATTTAGCATTTTTGTCCTAGAAGCCATAAGAGCATTCAACACACTACTGCTAGAAATAATATGATTAGAGTTGTACCTATATAGGCTTTACATTGGAGTTGTACTGACTGGTTAGCCAATGCAATGTAACTATTAAAATATGACAGTAAGCTAGTGCATTAATTTTCATACAATAGGACTAATCCCATAATACCTGCATTTTATATTCAATGTATTCATTTTTTCTATAACTATTTTCTTTAGTGAACATAAATATATATAAAAACTAGTGGTTGGTGTATCTAGTATTAATTAATATAAGTTAACAAAATAATTAATTTTAAGTTATTACATATGCATGTAAAACTAGTGTTAAATTATTAAAATTATATACTTGGTGGTGCTATTACATATTCAAACACGTACACATATATTAAATATGTGTGCAGGTAAATTAATGCTTATAATAAAACATTAATCTTGGTCCTGTTATACCTTGTATACTGTATTATTTATTCAATCCTTTAAAGTAGTGATTCCCAAACTCAGTTATTATGAGGCACCCTCGATCTGAATAAGAAGGTTTGTGGCCTCCCCTCCAACTTACATCTTTAGCATGGTGATTGAAAAGCAGTGGTGTAGTAAATATCATAACATTTACTTTTAACATACTATATCAACTAACTAATTCAGCATTATTTGGCAGCTCCCAACAAAAAAGCTTCACAGTCCACAGGATGGTCACGGCACTCACTTTTGGAAACACTGCTTTACAAATTTTAGAAGAAAGCATATAATAATAATATTTCAACAGAAATAAATACAAAAATGTAGCATTGAAAATATAAGAGGCTTAATATTAATGTCTCATGAGAAGTATAGTTAAATATACTAATTACTTGCAAGCTTCAAAGCTGGGTTCACAATATTCTACAAATATTTATTTGATGGTGTCAATGCATATATAACAACTGTACATAGTTTACATTTATTAAATATATTTACTTGATGGTGTTGTTACAAATAGAGGTGTGGAGTTACATTGATAAAAATCTTTATCTGCATATATAAACAGTGCAAGTTCAAAATATACAGATATTCGTACCTAAGTAGAAATAGTGAAAATCTGGTAAACAAAGTATTTATTTGGTAGTGTTATTCTCTACACACATAACTAGTGTACATAAATTAATTAGTGTGAGCTAAATAAAAATGTTAATTTGATTAATTAGACAGTGTTTATATATAAGTGAAAATAGTAAAAATTGGTTTGAATTTTGAGCAAAGCTACTCAAGGGCTATCTGTGCTAGTCATCCCTATTTTGGAGTGTAAAACTAGAGGGAAGGCAGCTGGTCATCACCACCCACTGCCAACTCTTGGGCTACTCTTTTACCAATGAATACAGGAATTGACCATCACATTATAACACCCCCATGGCTGAAAGGGTGAGCATGTTTGGTGTGACGGGGATTCAAACCCACAACTCAGATTATGAGTCAAGTGCCTTAGCCACCTGGCCATGCCGGGCCCAGTATAAATTACTTAAAAATATTTATTTGGTGGTATTGTTACATACTATTTAGTTAAGAGTAAATTTATAAAACATTTATTTGGTGATGTTATTATACACATATATCTAAGTAATACTTTTGTGGAATGTTTTATTTAATAATGCTTTTACAAGCATAAATTAGTGCTAAAGTCTCTAAAATATGGCTTATTTTACTTTGTTATTGGATATGTGAAAACAGTGTTAGTTCATTAAAAATGTTTATTTAGTATTTTATTACATGTATAGGTGATTGCCATAAAGATAATACAGATATTTATCTTTGCACTTAAATTATCCTATTAAGATGTCATACTGGAAACAATGTTTAATCTAATAGAACTTTGCTGGGGAATAATTACATTTGTAACTCAACTTTCATACAACACATATAGAAAACACTTACTATTCCTCTAGTATTTGAAATTAATTACAACATTTTACATAAAACATTAAATAAATAATAATCATACTACTATTTAGAGTTGATTATCTGTATAATTAACTGTACAAAAATTAACTGAAAAGCCAAATATCTGCTGGAAAGAAGTATCCAAGTCCCACATATTTATTACTTTGCAGTTTCTTTATTAAACAATCCTTACATTTGGAGTTAAACTGATAAAAGTACTGCATAAACATGAACGTACAGAGAGCAACATATTACAATTTGAATAAAATACAACTTAAATAATTCTGAAAATTAGGTCTTACAAAGTTATTTTACATATACAATGTAAAAATATGGGAGTTTCTATTCCTTGAACACATTTTTTAAATACAAATGTTAAATAAACATATTTCTTAAATGATATAATTTTTGATACTCTCGATGGTAGTTTTATACCGTTAGTCAGAATACGTTTTCAGAAAAACATAAATGAACGACAAGACTTCAGGCACGTCAAGAAAAGGTTGACTTTCTCAGGTGAATCCTTAAGTCTATGATAACTAAGTAGCCTCCTTCTACCCAGCCCCAAAAAAGAAATCATTTCAGGTAAATGGAAGCTTTGAAGTTAAACTTTTATAAAATTAGCAAAAATCAAACCTACAATGTTTAATCCAGTATTAAGTCAACATAGTAAAAAAATGTTTGAGGTATTTAAACTTTATATGCAAGTACTATATATATACATATATATACTCGAGCAGTAATTCATTCTAAACACACATTTTTGTCATGTACTTTGAAATGAGAATAAATATATTTACAATATCTTAGAGGATCTTCATTAGGACCCATCATTAAAACATAAGGCCCTCAAGCCGATGTGATATTTACTTACCTCTCTTTAGAAGCCATCCTTCTTTGACGAGACGTGGTTCTTGTGACGGAGTGACGAGCGGGTCTGGTGCTGAGGCCAGCCCGCTCATCTCCGTTTCGCTAACTCTCTCCACGTTAACGATTTGAATGGTCAACAAACGAGAAAAAGCTACTTGTCCCCGTGCTGGTTACAGTTGACACTACTGTCAAATAGTTTACGAAGTATTTGGTTTTTCCCCCTTCCCCATGATCTGGAAAAGACGTATAATGTTTACTTTTAACTGCTGAAATGCGTAATAATAATTAGTTTATACGAGCTAGATATTTGTGTATCTCTCTAACTTCAAAGTCTAAACTGATCAATTGTAACAACTACGCACAAACAAGTTTAATCTATAACTTGCCTATCTAAATCATGAAAACAAAGCATATGTTACGTTTACAGAAATAATTTGCGACTTGATAATACGTAAGCTTAACTAATGATTCTGTTACCTTATATAAAGGATAAAGTTATCTACAGCTGAAAAAATGATATACAAAAATTATATTCATTAATATTTAATTAGTGTTTTAAAATGTTTCATAACAATACTTAGTCAAGAATCCTTGCAATGCTTACATTGTTAGACTAGGTTGAGTTTAAATTCTGAAATAGTAATATTAAAAATAGCTTTTGTATTTCATACTAGTCTGTAAATTTTCAATAGTTACACGAGTCGTGTACAAAGATGGGATCTGAAATGTTGCATTTGCTTAACTATTACAGACGCCACACCTTTTGTTCCGTATGTTGTTCTATCACACCGTCATATATACGTCAATACGACGTCACCACACAAACGACACAATGTACTCGCTCAATAACACAAACAACTTTCTCCCAATATCCTCCGAAGCAAACAGCGGAAAGCTGCAATGGTTCTGCTAAACATGACGTAATCTCGTGTAGAAGACAGCTTATCCATTGTAGTTTTGAAACATTCTCATCGATTTCATCGAGAAAAAAATCTCTCTCTACCATCAATACAAACGATCCAATAACAATTTAGCTTGCATTTAAGCGAAACAGAACAAATAAACTGGTGCCCTAGAATAAACAACTATGTATATATTGTTCTTGTATGCAGAGTACCATAGTAAGAAAACCAATTTTATATTCTTAGCTTGATATAATTAAATACGATTGGGGTTATCCTTTTATAAGACTACTCTAACATTATGTAGTTCACTACTTCGTCTGGAAGAAGGTTAAATGACGATTTAGTCTTAATCCCTATTGTTAAGACTAGTGGCCTTGGGGTACGAGAAATAAGTTATAAAACAAGGGCAGTAGAAAGGCTTAATACTACTGGTGAAATAAAAACGTATTATTGCATAAAATTCTCGTTTACAGGTTAACATAATTAATCATAAAATTTTGTGAAAAATTTTATTTCAATCGTCAGGATTTTCTTGCTAAAGTCCGTTAAAGTATAAAACACAGTCTAACCAATTATCGAGAAATAATATAATTGCTTACGGTTAGTGACATAAAAAACAAAACTCTCTAATAATTCAGCAGAATTCTGAGGGCAAAACCGGGTTTCGCAATAGGCACAGTATAGATAGCTCATTGTTTAGCTTTGCGCCTCACAACAACAGAACAATAACAAAAAAGAGAAAGATTTTTCAATGCACTATACAACGGATTTACTAGTATGTATTTATTGTAATATCGACATTTGTGTAAGTTAAATTTATATCTAGAAATGCATGTAACTTATAGTGTTAAATGTGTATTACAAAATTCCTATATATTCTCTAAATTTGTAGAATCAACAGTATATGTTTTGCGAAAGCACTAGCGTATTGTAGCCAACTGAAATTTCTAGAACCTCGCCTTAATGTTTATAAACCGACACACCGAGAGACAAATAGATATTGTTGGTTTGCTACAGTTCGTATACTATCAATCTCAAAAGCTATAATTGAGATAAACACTATTAACTAGGAACTATAGATATTTGACCAGGAATGTTTACAGATTTCCAACGTTACAAAACATTTAACTTCAGTGAATTCACATCAGACTTCAAACATTTTTTAGGAAAATAGTACACAACTTCAGCGGTGAAAAAGCAGCTTGAAAACAGCGTGAGACCAGCAAGAAATAGAGAGCTAGCTAGCTAGCTATAGTTAAATGTACTGTACTTACATCAACTCGAAATTAATTCACTCATCGTGAACCGTCGATAAAATATTCAATTCCGGACCAGCTAGAATACTCAATTATGTAAGTTTGTAAAAAAAATGTTTACAAATTATTATTTATAATAATCTTTGTTATAAATTGTATTATTGTTTGTATATTAAAATATGTGTGTGTTAAGAAAGAAAATTGTGTATATCAATCTTGTTGGCAGATATAATAAATTTGGAACATAAACATTCATTTAACTTCTAATTTCAAAATAACATTTAATTTGCTTGTAGGTTACTTGAACTCGTAATACGTAACAAAATAAGGTGGATACTAATGCAGGATAAATTATAATATGTAATAACTAATAAGCCAAACATACAACAGTAATGAAGAACGTAAATGCAAGTACAGGTCGTATACCTAATCATATATAACATAGTAACTATAGTGTGTACAAGTACAATAGGGGTTAGTTCTAGACGTTTAAAATATTTTATTAGTGTGTATTTAAACGTACTACTCTATTCTATTTAAAGGCGGTGAGAACACTAAAATAACACTGGTGTTAAGTGCGATCATTTGCTTCTGAAGGTTGGCATCATGAAAGTACATAATAAAAATATAGTCGAAACTAGTTCACACGTCGTTGCGAAACGTATATAGATACACCCGTTATGACCTACTGTTCCTTGAAAAGCAGAAGAAAAGTAGTTTTTTTAAGTTTATGTGGAAAGAATAAACCTTACTAAAGCATTACAGACCAATGGTGGGCAACCTAAACTAATCCTCGGGCCACATGTAAGGCTCTCAATAACAAGCCCTAAACTAAACATCTGAAGGAAGATTAGCTGTGTGTGTATCCTATTCTGGGAGGCATGTGAGCCTCAAGCTGGTCCCAAGGGGGCTATATGCGTCCCGCGGTTTGCCGATCACTGACCTTCTAAACAACAGTGAGACGTAATGTAAGATAGAATTTAGCACGTGCTAAGTTACACACACAAACTGTGCCGCCTTTTCGCTTGATGTTGTGAAGTCTAAAATTCTAATTTTATGTATGGTCGGTCCTTATTGAAATGATTTTCCACACGAGAGGATTTACTGAGCATTCTTTGTCTCATGAAAGTTTTTATTTTAGCAGCATTAATTTAATATTGTTATGTGCTCTCAGGTTTCTTTGCGACTGAGAAAAAAAACATGCAATAATGGTTTCCTGCTAATCTCAGCAGACCATCACGCGTCGATAATCGAAAATACCATAATACATTTCAATCTTAGATCGCCTAGTTTAGTGATAGCCGTTATTAATTAAGTTATAGAACTTCTCAAAGTTCATTATTTATACAGATCACATTAACCTGTTCAGTTTATTTTCTTATCCTACCGTCCTGTAATCGAGAAAACGCAACCAAAATCTTTGCTCTGTTATTTGTTTAGCTATAAATGTTACTTTCGGTTTGCCTAACATTCCAACTCTTTTAAACAACAATCACAAGCCAACTTCAACTTTCAATGCTAAATGTTGTTTTCATATCTGAAAGCTCCTCTATTATGTCCCATTCAGAATTTTCCTTTGTCTGATAATGTTGGGATTCTTTAAAACAAAATGTTTCCTTTCTATCAACCATCAAATACCATACAAAATAGTTTATATTGAATCTCACATAAAGCTACTCAAGAGTTAGCTCTAGCTTACTTTAATTTTGACGTGATAGACAAGTAGTGAGATTTTCCGTCGTATTACAAAACGCCCAATACTGAAAGGACAAGCATGCTCGGCGAAGAGTTTTGATCCCACGCCAATCGGATAGCGGGTCGAAACTTTAGTATATTTATGTTTTAGTAATAATAACTAAAACCGTTTTTTTTTGTGATTTCAAAAATTTATTACGATGCTCTTTTCACATCACTTCTTACAAATATTTTTGTTTCAAAACAGAATAATCGAATGTCAAACATTACGTATATTTTGCCTGAAGTAATGTCTCGCGTTTTTCTATAATGTTTATCTTCTCTAGTGAACAACGACCTAGATTTGAAAATAACTTTAAGGCTCCTCTTCAGTCGCTAAATACCTACAGGAGGGACCGAGTGTACAGCGTGCTTCAAGTAAAGGTAAGCTTGTTCTAAATGTATAAATTACCACACAAACAACTTCACTGGAAACTGCCTCATGATGTAAACAACTACATTCCACGTGCCTGCTAGAATCAACAAAACGAAACAACATCGCCACAAGTTGTCTGTTTAGTTTCCAATAACATTACTAGGTGGGTCTGTTATTTATTCACAATAAAAACTTGTATCCAAATTCTAAACAACACCTTTTTATTCGCCGAGGAATCTATAAATTTGTGATGCTAAAAAATGTACGGCTTGTTTTACTTGAAAACATTATACATTTACACACTTACTTTGGTAAATTTTGTTTTTGAACATTACAAGGACTAACAGTAGGTAGCACTGCATGACCACTCGAGTCTTTGATATTGTTTTCTTTGAATATGATGTTAACTAAGCATAATTTTCAGACTTCTGTCAATCTGCTGCAAAGCCAGGGAACAGACCATAGCCTGTGTTTGTATGTAACAGTGTAAGAGCATGCGCACATATAATCAGGAAATCACTTAATAAATTTATATTCACGTCCTACTGAGCATAGCCTTGGCGCGGCCAGGTGGTTAGGACGCTCGACTCGCAGTCTGAAGGTCGCAGGTTCGAATCCTCGCCACACCAAATATGCTCGCTCTATCAGTCATGGCCCGTGGGAGTGTTATAATTTACTGTCAATCCCACTATTCGTTGGTAGAAGAGTAGCCCAAGACCTGGCGGTGGATGGTGATGACTAGCAGCCTTCCCTCTAGTCTTAACACTGTTAAATTATGGACGGCTAGAGCGCAAATAGCACTCAGGTAGCTTTGCGCAAAATTCGAAACAAACAAACTGAACGTAGCCACCAAGCGTCACAAATATGTACATCCACTGACCTGAAACGTGCAACGACATTTGTTATATTAGCCTCTGTTAAGAGTTGCTGTTCACAGTTGTACAAAAAAACGTAGATCTGCATAGTAAACGGAACTGTCATTGCTGTACAAATAAAGACAACAATACCCGGATTTTAGAACTATATACAATTATTTCGGAAACAACGACGTAAATTTTACTTTAAGGTGGTCAAATCAGAGGTGCAAAAACCTACGCGTTCTTAACATACGTAGAAAAATATCCAAAGTCGTTTTTATATATCAAATACGGTTTTTTAAACAGCTGACACTTTTTAAAGTTACTTTTTCCACGTCAAATACAAATTTCTATACAGTCGACCAGTGTTGTTTTGGAAATAAAATGTATTTAATTTTTATACGGAGGTGGAGACACCAATTATCATTTAGATAGGAAGGGTCATTGTTTCTATTTCTAATAATCTGAACTCAGGTAAAACCTGTGATTTTCAAACAACATCCAAGGACAACGGGAAAAAAGTACTGGATACCGAATTAATAAAAAAAATGGGTGTTTGCATTGTTGTCAGACCATAACAAAATAAATGCTTATATAATGTATGGTTATAATATGGCACTGTTGACTTTACTCAACTGATAACACTACGGAGCAGTATACACTGCGTCAGATTAATAGTATCGGACATGGTCAGAGCCACAAATGGTTGGGTCTCCCATTTTTGAAGTTTCTTTTTTTGTCAGTGGTCCAATGGTACAGCATAAAACTTATAAACGTGTGTGTGTGGTTACGTATTATAATTTATCTCGAACGAGTCTCCGATTTATTGTTACGTATTACGAGTTCAAATAAGCGGGAATTCGAATTAGGAAGTTATTTTTTTCCTTTTTTAATTTCGCGCAAAGCAATACGAGGGCTATCTGCGCTAGCCGTCCCTAATTTAGCAATGTAAGACTAGCGGGAAGGCAGCTAGTCATCACCGCCAGCTGATGGGCTACTCTTTTACCAACGAAAAGTGGGATTGACCGTAACATTATAACGCCGCTACGGCTGAAGGGGCGAGCATGTTTGGTGCGACAGGGATTCGAACCCGGGACTCTCAGATTACGAGTCGAACGTCTTCACCCAGCTGGCCATGCTGGGCACGAATTAGAAGTTAATTGAATATAAATGTATCAAATTTATGATATTTTCCAACAAGATTGCTGCGCACATTTTTTTCTTAATACAAATATATTTCAACATACAAACAACAATACAACTTACGATAACAGTTATTACAAATAATAATTCGTATACAAAAGTTTTACAAATTTAAACTATACCGACCCTTCTATCTGGTTTAGAACTGAACATTTTATCGATGGTCCAGGTCCACGACGAGCGAATTAATTCTGGATTGATATTGTTACACCTCGCTCACGCAAGCTAGCTGTCAATTCCGGCTGGCCTCACACCACTTACAATCTGACATTTTACCGACGAAGATATTTAACTCCCTCGTAGAAATACAAACGTTTAAAGTTAATTCACTGAAGCTGAACGGTTTGTTATGTTCAAAATGTATAAATATTCCTGGTAAAATTCTGTAGTTTTCAGATTAATAGGCGTTAATCACAATTATAGCTTCCGAGAATTATAGCATGCTGACTGTAGCTGACCAACAATATTCTATTACTGTCTCCCCGCATGTTGCAATTGCTGCCTTTTATACTCATTAGGAGAGATTCTCGAAAATTCGGTTGGTCCCACAATACTCTAGTGTTTTAGTAAGACATATATTGTTGATTATTATACTGGAGAATCTTCTACAAATTTTATAGAACAGATGGAACTTGTGCAATACACATTACATGCATTGAATAGAAACAAACGTATATATTAAAATAAATGTATAACAATAAATCCGAAATTGAGTTCCAATTTATTATTGTATGTAATATACATATATGACAATGTTTCAAGCTGATCTTAACTTGATAACAAAAGCCGTTAAAATATTTCACCACAGAATACGCAATTCATAACAATTCTTAAAAACATGTCACTGAAGACGGGTGTCAACGGCCCACCGAATTTTAAAAAGTAGGCCTCGCTCTCTCACTCTTTAGCAACAAGAAGACTTTTTTAAAACTACACTTTTAACTTGAAAACTGTTGTAAATTTACGAGTTTAAGCGTCTGTATCGCCTACTTACAACAATATAATAATAATAGAACAAATTATAAAAACAATAAAAGAAGAAAATTACAAAGTCAAAATGATGTTTCACGGAATATAAAATCTTAAAAGCAAGCCTACGGTAATGATACAGGGAAACGAGCTCATATCTGAATAATCGATGATACTTTCCTTGAGTTTAAAATTTATTTCTTAAATTCACGTAAAACTATGGCTAGCTGTGCATTGCCGTTTATAATTTCTAGCTGCTATGCCAGCGAACTATTGGGTTATTCCTGTTAGACTGAAGCATGTCATTCGTTCGTTATACTTGTAGCGCACTCAGGCCCCAGAGTATGGGACTGACGTTACTGCAATAATCACGAACCATAAATCCTTGGATTCACACTCTGGGCACGCTAATTACTAGGCCACACTGATCAAGTTTAAAGTCAAACGTCAATAAGTTGTCGCAAATAACAATGATAAATGTTTTCTATAACTCTTAAATGAAATCGGAAATCTTATAATTTTTTTTCAATAACAAACACACAAAATGCTATTTTTCCGGTAAAACACTTATTGTATGAAAGGAAGAAAATTGGACATTTTTCACAGATATTTCAAACATATAACGTATAAGTAAAAATAAATTTGTTAAATATATATATATATGAAACAAAAGTTATTAATTTGTTATTCATATTACCAAAACCATATAAAAGAAAAATCAACTTCGTTAGTTTAGTAAGTTAACGTGTCTTGATTAATAAACAAGAAGAAAAAATTAAAAAAATGAATAAATATAGGAATGGCTAATATCAATACTTCAAAAACAATGCAAACAAGATAGTATGAATGGTATTTGTATCATCCATACATGATATCACAAATACAGTGGAGTAAAATGTTAACAGACCAAAATAGGATACATTAAACCGAACTGTAATTAAATAGTTATAAATATTGCTACATGTTAATTCTTACCTGTGCGATTATGTAAGGATGATGCAAATGCCATCTCTACTATCTTGTTTACATTGTTTTTGAAGTATTGATATTAGCCATTCCTATATTTACTTCTTTTTTAATGTTGTGTTTTAATAGATACGCAGGTTATAGTCACAACCAAGTTCTAAATACATTAAGGTTCCAACTGTATGTTTATCTATAATTGGCTGGTAATTCATGTTTCACCGTGTTAAGTTTTTTGAAGAAACAGCAAAATTTCCCTAAGAAAGCTAACTTCAAGTAAACTTCATAGTTTACTCTAAAATTATGATTTTTAAAAAAATATTGCTAAATTATTAATAATACTTATAAAAGTGTTTGAAGCTATGCCAATGAAATTAGTTGACACTTGTTTTGTTTTGTTTTTTAAACAAGAAATTCATACTTTTTGCTAAGGTGTTAACAGGCATTCCCAGAACTCGCGGCTTGGTCATTACACAGATAGTTATAAAAGGAAACACTGTATAGTCTTTTAAAGTTCTGATGACCAACTATGAAGATATTAAAATACCATTTGATGAACAATCTTAGCCATCCTCATATAGGTAGTGTCATCGGCTGTCTGACATATCAATAAAAGGAAACACTGTATAGTTAGTTTGTAAAGTTCTGATGACCAACGAATGAGATATTAAAATACCATTTGATTAGCAATCCAGGCCATCTTCATATAGGCAGCGCCATTGTTTTCCTAACACGGCTACAATAAAACTTACAATATCGTGGTTTTCTGCATTGTTTCCTAACAACTCAGTTTTCGATGGCTCTTTACAACAATTGATAAGGATGGCTTTATATAACGTCATTGAAATGTAACTTAATAATATACAGATTAGGTACTAATAATTTTCTCCAGAACAATAACTCATAATCTGTATTCTATAATGGACCAACTATAAATGCCTACGTTATTACGTTAATTTCTCTTTCACATCAAACTTGTGTTAGTTTGTTATTTGTTGAATTTTACACAAAACCACAGAAAGGCTATCTGAACTAACCATGACTAATTTTGAAGTGATAGACTAGAAAGAAGTAATTTAGTCAACACAACTCACTAACAGCTCTAGAGCTACTCTTTACCCAAAAATTGTGAGATTGATCGTTACTTCACAACAACCTCACGGCTTGCTTGGTGTAGCACACCACACCATGCCAGTATTTAATGTTTGGAAGGCGTTCAAATATAAATATAAAGTCACACACACTCATTTGAAATATGAAAGAAATCGTTTAAATTCATGATATAAACTTCTATATTTTATAAACAACTACAGGCACAACCATTTGTTGTTAGTTTAATGATATAAAATAAGAAACCACTGTCTGGCTTCTCGAATACAGTAATAATACGCGTTAAATGCACAAGTAATCATTTGGCTTCTCGAATACGGAAGTGAAAACACACGTTAAATTAATCATGTCTAACATTCCCAATGAAAACGGATCATTATACATTTATTATCAACATGCACAAACAAATGTGTTTTGTATGTCATCCTATTTTCCTCTATCTAGTTCATGCTGATGTTTCTATACTGTTCATTTAGACATAATTGTTTGAATAAAAACTTCCCTTAAAGCACGTAAATTATTTGTTTGTTTTGGAATTTCGCACAAAGCTACTTGAGGGCTATCTGTGCTAGCCGTCCCTAATTTAGCAGTGTAAGACTAGAGGATTGGCAGCTAGTCATCACCACCCACCGCCAACTCTTGGGCTACTCTTTTACCAACGAAAAGTGGGATTTACCGTCACATTATAACGCCCCCACGACTGGGAGGGCGAGCATGTTTGGCGCGATTCGGGCGCGAACCCGCGACTCTAAGATTACGAAGCGCACGCCTTAAAGCGCTAGGCCATGCCAGGCCTTTAAAGCACGTAAAAACGCGTACGCTAACTCTAACGTTACTCAATGTTAACAAATAAATTGTCACAATTTTTACATGGGGTAGGGTAAATGATATATACAAGTTAAATATTTAAATTATGTTTCACCTTTTTTTTGGGATAATGACTATATTATTTTGTTTTAATGTATAATCATTTTTTATTTTTATTTTCTTAAGGCCAGGGGCCTCAGAAGATAGGAGTCGGCCGTGCCTCTTTGAATCTCTGAAAGCACCTGTTCAACTTTCATACCTTCATTTCACTCCAATTCGGTCCGGCATGGACAAGTGGTTAAGGCAGTCCCCTCGTAATCTACGGGTCGCGGGTTTGAATCTCCGTCACATCAAACATGCTCGCCCTTTCAGTCGTGGGAGCGTTATAATGTTACGGTCAATTCCACTATTCGTTGGTAAAAGAGTAGCTCAAAAGTTGGCGGTGGGTGGTGATGACTAGCTGCCTTCCCTAATTTAGCAGTGTAAAACTAGAGGATTGGCAGTTAGTCATCACCACCCACCGCCAACTCTTGGGCTACTCTTTTACCAACGAAAAGTGGGATTTACCGTCACATTATAACGCCCCCACGACTGGGAGGGCGAGCATGTTTGGCGCGATTCGGGCGCGAACCCGCGACTCTCAGTTTACGAAGCGCACGCCTTAACGCGCTAGGCCATGCCAGGCCTTTAAAGCACGTAAAAACGCGTACGCTAACTCTAACGTTACTCAATGTTAACAAATAAATTGTCACAATTTTTACATGGGGTAGGGTAAATGATCTATACAAATTAAATATTTAAATTATGTTTCACCTTTCTTTTGGGATAATGACTATATTATTTTGTTTTAATGTATAATCATTTTTTATTTTTATTTTCTTAAGGCCAGGGGCCTCAGAAGATAGGAGTAGGCCGTGCCTCTTTGAATCTCTGAAAGCACCTGTTCAACTTTCATACCTTCATTTCACTCCAATTCGGTCCGGCATGGACAAGTGGTTAAGGCAGTCCCCTCGTAATCTACGGGTCGCGGATTTGAATCTCCGTCACATCAAACATGCTCGCCCTTTCAGTCGTGGGAGCGTTATAATGTTACGGTCAATTCCACTATTCGTTGGTAAAAGAGTAGCTCCAAAGTTGGCGGTGGGTGGTGATGACTAGCTGCCTTCCCTAATTTAGCAGTGTAAAACTAGAGGATTGGCAGCTAGCCATCACCGCCAACTCTTGGGCTACTCTTTTGCCAACGAATAGCGGGATTGACCGTCATATTATAACGCTCCCACGACGGAAAGGTCGAGCATGTTTGGTGTGACAGGGATTCAAACTCACGACCCTCGGATTACGCGTCGAGTGCATTAACCACGTGGCCATGCCAGACCCAAAGTACAAGGAACCTGCCACATTAAAAACACATTTCATAACCCACAACATGTTACCAAGCAGTGTTAAACAATTATTTGTACGCACAGTCATGTGGATTACTAACCGTATGTTGTTAATGAAATGTTGGGCAAACTGAAAAATTATCAGTGTAAACGTTAGAGCAACCCTGACAAAAATGTCAGAAAACTGCACTTATAAATACGTTATAAATATGTTTGAGCCCAAAGATCTCCAGTAACAAGCCCAATATTATTAGATAATGCCCCTTCTTTGAAGCTCCAATAAAATTATCTTTCTGCGCGTGTGTGTGTTTTCTTATAGCAAAGCCACATCGGGCTATCTGCTGAGCCCACCGAGAGGAATCGAAACCCTGATTTTAGCGTTGTAAATCCGTAGACTTACCGCTGTACTAGCAAGGGGCGTTACCTTTCTAGATAACTGAGCCCATCCCTTCAAGAAATGACATTCTAATAGAGTCAAGCGATGACGGCCATCTGAGTGTGGTATTCATATATACCGATAGTTAACACATAGCCAAACGTTTCCGCAAAAACAAAGGTCAAGAAATTTTGACACAGAACAAATTGAACGCACACGATGAGCGTAAACAAATATATCAGTGCATAAAAATGAAAAAAAGAAATCACAACTATGCAATTCTAAGAACTCATATGAGAATGGTAAGGAGAATATGTCAAATACATTTAACCTACTGTATCCAATGTCGATGAGGCCTTTCGTCCAACACAATATAATGTTTAACACAATACTGGCCGGCTCCGTATTTCCTGTTCTAACTTCAATCTGGCTGCTGGGGTAGGTTTTCCTCAATGATTGCATCAGGCCAAGTGAAAACGAAGAATAGTGAAATATCCACTTTAAAGTCAGATAAATAGTCCCTAGTGTGGCATCACATAGTCCTTATACTACCTACATCAACGGTTATCCCAAATGACACATACAAGGGAAAGTAACCCAAGTGATTAGTCCACGGACTTACCTGAACCTTCTTTCCCCAATCCAGGAATTTTTGTGATAATGCTTTTAAGAAGATTGTCGTATCATACACTCATCTAGAATATGTATATATATATATATATATCATTTGTAATGAGCAGCTTTCGACTGGCAGAAGTAATTGAAGTTCACTTTAAAACTTTATTATCGCAACCGTGAATAAACAGCGACAGGGTTATCTTTCTCACTTTAAAGCCACGATAAGAAAGAAGCCTGATTAAGTTTGCTACGAATGGAAAGAAAATACGATAAGCTAACTAACATTAGACTGGGTTTACATATTTGTACAAACTATGTCATTGTGACGTCATACTGAAACAACTAAAGATTAGAAGTGGCGATATTTTCTACTGAAATATAACATGTTAATATTGTTTTTACTCAAGAGCAAACAAATACATTCAGACTATCGACTGCTTCCAATTTGTAGATAAACGTCCAGACAATAAAATAACGTCAAAACAAGGTTAGTTACTGGAATATCGTCCAATTTTCTGTTATTTGCCATTATCTAGTCTTGTTCATTTCTGCTTCGTTCGGCTTGTTTGTTTTTTTTTAATTTCGCGCAAAGCTACACGAGGGCTATTTGCACTAGCCGTCTCTAATTTAGTAGCGTTGAGACTAGAGGGACGGCAGCTAGTCATTGCCACCCACCGCCAGCTCTTGGGCTTCTATTTTACCATTGAATAATGGGATTGACCATAACAGTATCATTATAAAACACCATGGCTGAAAAGACGAGCGTGTTTGGTGTGACGGGGATTCGAACCCGCGATCCTCAGATTACGAGTCGAGTGCCCTAATCACGTGGCCATACCGGGCCGCGTTTCGTTCAGAGTCATCAATTTTTCACAGGATTGACTAAACGTTGTAATTTTCAGTTGATTTCACTATCCTCTCAAATTTTACGGATGTCATTGCCATTACAAGATGAAATAAGAATGTCTACAAGTTCTTGAGGGTTTATGTTCCTTTCACTCTAATGATATAGAAGAATGTCCACAAGTTCTTGAGGGTTTATGTTCCTTTCACTCTAATGATATAGAAGAATGTCTACAAGTTCTTGAGGGTTTATGTTCCTTTCACTCTAATGATATAGAAGAATGTCTACAAGTTCTTGAGGGTTTATGTTCCTTTCACTCTAATGATACAGTAGAATTCCTGTTTAATCCAGCCTCCAACCGTGACTGTCTGAGCTATGGATAGCTGGTTTTGAAATACATGCATTTTTCTAAATGAAAGCCCGGTAACTGGATCTTAGTACATTCATTTTCGGTGTAGCTCTGCATGGTAATAATAGACGTAAGTTGACACCGTTGTAGTTGCACAGCTTTACTCATGATTGTGAAACTTTTGTCTGGTGATGCTTGTTAATACCCTTGTAGAATGGCTTTCCATACACGCACTAAGTAAAAATCCTACAAATGTCTATTTAGTTATTTTGAAACGTTCAAGACACTCTCTAACCCTTTTGATGTTTCAATGTGATCCTTATGGTTTGCAATGATCTTCAGAGTTTATTTCACCAACTACTACAAACACAGTTGTAGTGTCAAATCCACATTAATCCATCCCACTTATCGTATACGTGTGTCTGGATGACCGTTTCTTTATATTGATAAACCTGTGAATGTTGACAATATCTGTTTCAATGTAAATGTCATGCTGAATTCTACCATCGAACAGATCTGAAGAACTGATAATCAAGATAATTAGCTGAAAATCCTATAGATGCTACACTGCAGCAATACATAATCATGCGGGTGTCTGCTTTTCCTTGGGCTGACGAAAGTTATGGTACAAGAACACTGCGTTGTAATTCCGTAGGAACTGGTCAAACGAATACAACTTTCTTTTGAAACATACGAAAACTTATGACTATAATTATGTCATGACTAACATGGATTGTATATTTTTATCACAGCATATACGTCAAAGCTTGACGAAACGTGTTAAAATAAAAGTTATTAAACTATGTTACACATAGTGCAAAAATCGTGAATGAAGCTCACTGCTACACCTATTACATGCATTAATAAATGAAAAAAAAATGGTGGGAATAAGTATATGCCAATATTTCTAAATGCTACTCGTTTAATATGGCAAACATATATATTTAAATGTAGAGCTTACAAAAAATAAATGCCCCAACATTCAGAAAGTGGAGGAGAGTTTCACTATTTGACCCATAGGCTAATAGCAACTAGTACAACTATCTTTGTCACCCACGAACGCAGGTGAAACTGGTACAAACTTTTATAGCAAGAAATAGTCTGCCATATGTAACCTTTACGTAAGACCTGTCAAAATAAATTACCAGATGATAAACTTTAAATTATTTAAATAATGTGGAGGAGTGAGGATTTATTTCGATATTTCATTCATCCAGATCTCCAGTTCTAATGTGAGATATAAAAAAGAATTAATACGTTTAAGACATTTCGTAATGTCAATTACGAATATTATGACGAATGTTACGAATGTTAATGACATTTTGTCATTAACTACATGCAGATAATCTTATACGAGAAATACCTAAATACACGTTACTACAGATATATTCTAAATTAGTTATATACTGGTGTAATTACCAGTTTTTTCACATGTGGAACGTAAAGACGAGACAGCTTTTTCCTGCTATGTGATCATAGCTGATCAAATGATATATCCACGTCCATATCGTGTAGTTCCTTTTTTAAAGTTTAGTAGCCAGCCATAGATAATATTATTATTATTTAGCGATAATTTTTTCCCTTGTTCTTGTGCTGATTACAGGACTTCAAAGACATGTTTTTCTTTTTTTTACTCAATATTTTTATGGGTGAATGTCGCTATTAGCTGTTGTCTAAAACGGTTCGCTATAGACAATTTAAGGATGACATACTACTTTTTATTGCATTTTACTTGCAGTTTTTTATCAGTTGTTTGGCGCAGATAGCCTTGTTGCTTTGCCCTATGAAACGCCAGCCAACCAACCAATTGACCTCAGATGTATAACTGGTACCTAACTTTATTATTTTGAAATAAAACGTGGCTAAGAAGCTACAGTCATTAGTTTCACATATGACCTGTTAACATTATTTGATCTTTAATGATGTTTCCTACATTTGTACAAGTCTTATCAGTATCGAAGAACTAAACATAATTGTTTTAGTTAAGTCTTAGAGACCACAACAGATTTAATATGTGGGCAAGTGTAAATAATTTTGGAAGCTTATTAATCTACGCAGAGAAGTGGTTCGACGTCTGAATTTATCGCAATATAAATAACTATGTTTAGTACATCAATCAGGTATGAAATACCCGGAAAGCGACACAGATTAAACAAATCAATCACACGTTTTGGTTTGAGATGTGTCTGTTTAATGTTTCTACTAAATGTTGTTTAAGTAGTTCATAAATTTTAAGGATTGTTCATTGATCTCAGATGTTTAAGGCTAACAAACTGAAACATTGGTAAAGCAGGTATGTAGTTTCACACGTGACTCTCACTAGTTAACATATTTTGTGGGCATCACATGATATCAATCGTAAATTTATTACACTTCAATAAGTGTCTCCTTTGCAGTATCGGAAAACAAAGCATAAATGTTCAACAAACATAACAAACATGAAACTCGCTCTCAGCTACCGATAAATGTAGGAACGTAAGCATTAAAATACACTGCAATAATATTCAACATTTAACATAAATACGCAAGGGACTGAACGCTGTACTTCAAACACCACCTAATAAAAAATATTCTTTCAATACACTTTAACCATAAGAATTCAGTTATAAAGTCAAGTTCAAAGTCACAGTTTAATCATTTTAGTTTTGTTGGGCTGACGTTAACTAAGATTGACTTAGTCACAATCAGTGCTGAATACATTAGGAAAAGGAAAACAGACATACATCGATAACCAATTATTATATACCGCTAATCTACACGTTCATTAGTCACAAGGCCTAAATATATCCATATTTTCTTGAAACAGTGTAAAAGGTATATGTTACGGAATAAATTTTCATTTATGCATCTGATAAAAGCAGGTAACGCCCTTTTCATTTATGAGAAAAATACAGCGCTGAAAATGGGGAGAGGAGATATTTCGTCTGCCTTCTTACAGTTTAGTGAAATATCTCTAAAAGACTGTACAGAGACATTATAAAGCTTATATTAGTTCACTTTCTGAGAAAAAAGAAAACACCAGATGGTAATATTAATTATCTTACTTTGTAGAAATTACTTTTAGAATATTTAAAAGGATTAATTAAAGAAAGTAAATCAAAGTAATCGAAATACTGAATAAATTAGTTTCGGTGACCTTATTACTAGAATATTGACGAAAACATCAGTCTAGGAGATTACGTGTACTATTGTTGGAATGCATAGTGAACTCTAAGCCTAAAAGTTTAGTTATGTGAGTGTAACTGTTCCTTACTTGACCAAATTTGGCACAGTGATAGAGAATGAAAGAATGTCTGTATCAAACATTGTTAGAATGTAAAATAAAAAATCAGAAAAACTGCTATTATCGTACGTAATTCATAATGGAAGCCTCATGGCCTTAAAAAAATTTTAGCGAGACATGGAATAATTAATTACTTATCAGCATATATGCGCCAAAATTAAGTATTACTATAAACCAATAAATACCGTTCTTGGATGATCTAATTAAGTTGAATTTATTTAAGTTTCCAAATGTATAATAGGTTAGTATACAAATAATGATATTCAAAATAATCTATAAGAGATTATAAAAACCAAAACAACTAGATGGGCGATCAGTAGGGCGCATACCTCCGCTTTGCAGCGTTCATCTTATTCAGTTCTCAAAATAAAAAAAAAAAATCGCCGTATGTCCGTTGTTGTCAACGAACTCGGATCATTTTTGGCAGGACAGTGAGTAATTATATTCTATACACACACACACCAAATTTCATCAGCATCAGATCAATTTTGATTGAGTTATGGAGCAAACATAATGTAAAAATCGGTTCCCATGTTAATAGATGGATATTTTTCTTTTTATCTTCGTGACCTTGACCCTCCCAAAACTAATCACTTCTGAGTTTGGTCATAGTCCAAACGTATACCAACTTTATCCAAACCCATTTAGCTGTTTTCGAAAAATTTTGCTTACATACACAAACACACAGGGGTGAAAACATAACCTCAATCCATCTTCGATGGCGGATGGAATAAACACTTCACAAAAACGAAAGAAAGAAAATTAAATACAATCGTAATTAAAACTTCACACAAAATAAGGGAGTTGTACGTGTATTGGGGTTCGAAACATAGCAAAAATAATTGTAGTAGTTTTCACAGAAAATTAAAATCCCAATATTTACTACTTCACTTTATGATGCACAAGATTTGTCAAGAAAACAGTTAGCTATAATTGTATATATGTAAAAATGGCTGGTATGGATAGAGAAAAACTATGTAGAGGAGCGAACAGGGGCTATAACTGTATAATAAAAACGTAGCCAACATATATTTTATAAACGTGCAACAACAAAACATTATTCTCAATCTTAATATATCGAGCTATGTTAAACTGCTCTCACACAAGTCTCTGTAATTAACTATGTTATAGTTAACTATGTGTATGTATACTCAAGAGGGATTTATTATGGCTTATTTCTCTGACGTACAACAACCATAAATTTATTGGCGTCTTACTATTTGTTAACACTGTTATGATGCGAAACGAAACCGAAATAAGTCAAACAGTGGGTAAGGCTGCAGAATGATCCACAATTACAAAAACTAGAAAGTAGTCAGTCAAATTATACAAAGATTCCATGCTGAACGTTACACTGGAGACATAATTATGGAAGCCATGGACTTATATAGAGGAGAATACTACAGAGTAATTCAGAAGTACCGATAATAGAAAGTAGTCAAATGGAGTTATGCAAAATATTTGATCTCAGTGTTATACTAGTAATTACTACGACAAAGGGAATTGCTATCATATTATAACCCATATTGTTACAGGCGACAAGACAACCTTTTCAGAGGGGGATAAACAGAGTCACACATCCAATGCCTTAGGGCATGTTATCATAATCAGATTTTCAGCAGGTATTAAACCTTACCGCTTTCTAGCTTCGTGTTTTATTTACGGCAAAGTTACTGAATGTATTTATAAAAATGCCTATTTCACTTCATTTCATTACTATGTGGTATAAAATAATAGTCGTTTTACAAAAATGAGAAATTAATATAATTTACAAGATACCCTAGTAATTTTTAATACCACGCCTATTTGATCAGATATCGTAAAACAACATGCATTATTTATCTTGCAAGTAGAACAATCTGAAGATGACAATGTAAAATATTAATAAAATTAGCTAGACACTTATAACAAAAATTTATAGCTGATTCTATCAGCATCAACATTTCTAAACTAAAACTAAAAACAAAACAAAAATAAGCTTAAATAAAAGCAAATTTAATTGATAAATAAAAAGGGGTGACACATTAGTGTTAAGATTTAAAAGTATAGGTTAAAATCCATTACGAACAAATTAGGTTCGTTGAAACTATAAGGTCATCCCTTAAGTAATGTCTGATTTTAGGTTCAGAAAAAGAGAAAGGATTTCAAACGCTTTTAATATTATTTAATCAATAATATATGTTCCATTATTATTAATTACTTCCTGCCAACGATTCACAAGCTTCTGAATGTCACTTTTATAAAATTCATGGAGTTTGGAGGAAAAAAAAATGTAGAGAGGATAGTTTGATATCTTCATGTGTTCCAAGCTAAAGATAGTTCTGCAAACTTTGGAATAGATAATAATCAGATGGGACAAGGTCTGAAGAATAAGGAGGATGTGAAAGTTTATCCCAGTCTAGCTCTTCAATATCTACTGGTGTGATCCTTGCTGCATGGGGCCGTGCATTATCCTGGCGTAACACAACACCTCTACGATTGATCAATATTCAAGCGCTCTAACTGTTCACACCAGAAGTCTGATGTAATCGTTACATTGAGTGACAGCAACTCAAAGGGGATCACATTAACAATATCCAATCAAACGCTTAACAAGACTGTCCTTGGGTGGAGGTCCATTTTGGTCTGTGCTTTAGCCGGTTTACCTGCACTGAGCAGTTGTCTGCGGCGCTTAACATTTTTATAATACATCTATTTTTTTCATTTCCATTCACTAACCTATCCAAAAATGATGAGTTACGTTCACGAGAGTGCAGAGAAGTGCAAATGTCCACTCTTGCTCTAAGGTTGGCTTCTGTCATGTCATGGGGAACCCATTTTCCAAGTTTTGACACCTTTCTAAGCTATTACAAATGTCGGGGAATTGTTGAATGAGTTGAATTAAGCTTCTGTGCTAGTTCCTCAACTGTTACAGCACAATCTTCATCAAGTGAAGAAGGCAGCAAGTCATCATTAAACTCAACAGGACAATCTGACCGTGACGCGTCACTTAAGTTGTAGTCACCTGATCTGAACTTCTGAAACCACATTCGACATTTTCTTTCATTGAGAGACTCCGCATCATAAACACCTTGAATGTTTCGTGTAGTTTCTGCTGAACTATTGCCTTTTTTAAACTCATAAAGCATTATATGTCTAATGTGCTCCTCAGACACATCCATATTGATTAGGGTTTATTTGATTAATGATCTGAAAAATTGGAGTTGGATTAGTTTCTTTTATTTGTCTGAACATTTTCATACACGTCCTACTACGTATTTTAGTCATTAAAGCCTTCTACAAAGACATGATGATGGACTTTCTGTATTAAATTTTCGGACATTACTTATGGGATGACCTGATATATGCAGTTACGAGTCTGTCAAAGCTTTCGAAACTCAGCATCAACTCGTACACCCATGTTGACCAAAAATATCTTCTCCGTGGACGGCTGTTTACGGATATGACATGACATGTATTCGAAAGTGACACATACTTATCAAATGAAAATGTTTTTACATAGTTCATGATAAATTTTATATTAATTTATGATTTTGCGCACCTACACAATTTCGATGAAAAGAATATTTCAGCTTGACTTAGTTAATATTTCTTACATAGTTCATGATAAATTTTATATTAATTTATGATTTTACGCACCTACACAATTTCGATGAAAAGAATATTTCAGCTTGACTTAGTTAATATTTCTTAGCTGAGAATACCATCACTTTATGCCATATACTTACATGCTGAGAAACAATCTTCTGGATCTTCGTTTCCAACAAAGGTATCCATGGGAACCATGTGCTATCTAATCTGCCCAATTACCTAGTGTAAAGCACGAAATTAATACATGGTCAGTGATGACGACAGTGGTTAATGGTATTTGAAAAACAAGTTCAAGGTATATTTAGCTGAGACATTAACAGTAATATTCAAAATAAACCACTACAGGCCGAAGGAAGAAACAATCATCACTTTTCTTTAAAAGAAATTTACAATATAAATAAAATCTTAACTGATCCGTTATGTTTCATAATGGAATTGTCCGCATGTATATTTTGAAACACAGTCAAGTTAACTACTGTATTTTCGTTGTTTTTCAGAACATAAAATTCCAATATGTATTATGTCGTTCCACGTCCCGGTTATAGTGATAGAGCAAGGCTGTATCGTTATTAGGGCGAAAAGTGCTTTCGAAAAGGCACCAACTGAAAGAGGGGCGTCCACTGCCCGATTGACTAACAAAGTGAACTAATGCCAGTTTGCCTGCACCAAAGCAACCTTTGCAGACGGGATGAATAGTTCTATATCGCCTGACAAATGTATGCTTAGAAACACCCGACTGCACGGAAATTACACATCCCACATGTTTACTAAGAATCATATTGAAGTCTCAAACTGAACGTATGCAATTGAACAACATTTAATTTTAAAACCTGTATACCGATTATATTGTATATGATGTATTGTAAACATTTAGAACAATAAGAATTTGGGTAGGAGCAAACTTGTATATCACAAAAGGCACCACCAAACATCGGTAAGGCCTTGTAAAAGAAATGCATTACAAAATTAAGTACTGGTTTCCAGCTAAACCTAGTGATGTTTGTTACGTGTCAAGCCATTTAACTATAGTTATTGCGAATATATGGTGATGTTTGTTACGTATCAAGTCCAAACATTCTAGACTATGGATGTACCACCTGAGGCACACGTCCTACATTTAGGGCATAAGGAATAAATGAAGTGCTTAAACTCGCAAATTAAATCGAAAATTTATATTTATATGCATAATTTACCTCACACATAACTTATTTGCAACTACTTTATTCCACATTACAGAAATGGTGTTACAATTACTTTATTACTTTTACTCATAGCTCTCTAGAGACTTGATGTTTGTTGATACTCTAATTGCTTGTTGATAGACCACATTAGAAGTTATTCCCAAGTCAAAATAAGGAACTTTTGGCAATTCTTCTCTTGAACACCCACTATGGAATGGACCATATGAAAAGCAAAGAGTTTCAGATGGGTCTCTGCAACTTTAAGGGTCTGATCTTGTGCTTTGATTACCATTTCTCCTAGCAAAAATTTGAATATATTTTCAATGAAATAACCAAATCTTTTCAAGAACTTTTAGGAATAAAAATTGGTTCATAATTGTGGCATCATTAGTTAAAACAAACATATTTTTGATGTTAGCACAGCTGAGAGTGGTGGACCCTGGTAATGACTGTCCTGAGATGTGCCCTTTGGTCCAATGTATCATTGTATCAAGTCTGACTGAGATTGGTCCAAAGACCATTGAACAGTTTGCAGATAAACAAACAAACAATTTTTTCTTTACTTTTATAAGTATAGAGAATTGCTGATAACTGTTTGTTACATGCCAAATCCCAACATTTCCACCTAGGTAACTGGTGACAAGTTTTTATCAAGTGCCAAAGATTTCCAAATAAAGTCAGATAATTGCTGTTAACTGTATCACATGCCATATCCTAACATTATTAATTCCATTTAGATCATTGGTGATAATTGTACATTTAAGAGTTAAATACAAACTTTCACAACTAAACTTAGATCACTAGGTAATAATTGTTCATTAAGTTTTAAATACAAAAATTCAAAATTAAACATAAATGGCATGTTTAGGTGGCATGGGTGCTTGAATTTCAATGTACAGATCATAGGTTCAAATCCCATCACCAAACATGCTTGCCCATTTCAACTGTAGGAACATTATTATTTGAAAATAACCTATACCATAATATTGTGTACATTCTTAAATAAGCATTAGTACAGAGATATCATATATTCCTAAGTTAAAGTTGGTAAAAATACATCAACAGTGATGGAATTTAAACAATTTACAAAGAAAACCAAACATAAACATTTGAACACAATTTTTATAAGATATTGTTTATGCTAGTTCTGCTTGTACTTATAAAATGTTCCACTGTATATATATATGCAGTCTCAGGTCAGAATTATTTTCTAAACTTTTGTGTAATAGATTAGTTAGTGGAATGGAAATCAAGTTAAGGTCTGATTACACCATGATTTATAAATTTATATTCATAGCTTGAAAGCAGGTTTGGTTCCTGCTAAACATCCATATATAACAAAAGTTTTGTCATACTTTTTTTCATAAATAATGTTCTATTTGCATTAGTTTCATAGCTTTCTAGATTATTCTGCAGCTTACTAAACAAACCTCATAAAAATCACAATCAGTATTAGAGTGCTCATTCAATTAAGTTCAAAAATATTAGAATTACATAGTTGGTATAAGAGGTAGAACAAATTTTATGAAGGACTGTTTTGTTATTTAATAATTACTTTGTAATAATAAATTGTATTTTCTTTCTCTCTCTTTTATAAGCAAGATTAAAAAATTTATGTGCAAATTTCAATTTTGCTTTTCTTTAACAAGTGATTTCTGATTTAATTAGAGCAAATAACAATTGCTTGCTATGTGGGTAGGGTCCCCATCAAATCTGGAAACGTAATTAAATGAAAGAGATTGATTGGATGTGATTCATCAACCATTTGTTGTGGTTAGAAAGGTTGAAGGTTGTACAAGTGAAGATATACACTGTGCCAAAGTCAAGTAGCTTTGTATGATTGTAATTAGTCACACCTGCTTTCCTTCTCCTTGTCATTTGACTCTGTATCTGCTACTGCTACTTGCCAGCTATCATTTTGATTTTATATGCCAATCATTTCTTCTTTGCTATCATTCATTTACTTTCTTTCTTTTTTGCTATGCTATTTATCTTCCACTGATGACTCCTTGTTGTATCATTTATTTATTTCACTTTCTTCTGCTGACATGTCCCAATCAGTAATATTATATAATCATATTCTTCAACCATAAATTATTTCTCAAGCAAGCCACTGTTTGTCAGTGTTTTTCCATCCTTGAAAACCATACCAACTTTGTATTATTGTCATATTATTTTGTTTTGTGTGTTTTAGTTGGTAGTCCTATGGTCCTATCTTGAAATTCCTGTTATTTAGACAATACTGCTGAGCTAAATGAAGTGTTTTCTCTTTATTGCATTTTCCTTGTTTGAATTTTGTTGCATTATTCTTGATTTGACTATCAGAAGGGTACTCTGTTCTTTATTGTTGTTTGTGAAAGCTGTTTTAAATGTGTTAAGACCTTTTCTAACCTCTTTTTATGGCTTTATTGTTCAGCTATGAGTATCCTATTATTGATCACATCTACACCTGTTGCACTGGTAATATTCCAATCACTCTGTGATTTTGCAATTGGTCAGCTTTGAAAATGAGTTTCTGGTATGTGTATGGAGTTTGGAATGACTAATATGGTATAAGAATTTTCAAAGTAAACCATTGTGTTCTCAGTTAAATTACATTAGAACAACTCATGGCCATTAGCAAATGTTTAGCAAATAATTGATCCCATTAACCCTACAAAAAGTCACTGTATCTTTACAAGTGCTTTTCTACTTGAAGGTTGTTTGGTTTTTTTTTATAAAATATTTATTGTATTCTGATAAAATTGCAGGAAATTTACCCAAATCTTAGATTTTACTGGCTGAGAGTGATTTATCAAATGTGCTCTAACTTGTGCACTCTGGTTAAGCCAGAGATGAGATTGCTTGTTCAATCTAAACTAATTGTTACTTAACATATTAATGTATCATGTTTGACTTTCATTTAAACGTTAACTAAATTTTAAGTTTCTATTTGAAGTCACAGTTATTTATGGAAAATAAAAGCTTTGAAATTATATACTTTTGAGTAAAACATTTTTTTTAAATTACTGGACATTAATTGGAAAAACAATTAGTAAGTTTCATTATTGTACATTTTAAATGCCTAAATTATTTTCATAACACATGTATGAAAGAAAACATGAAGAATACAAGTGGATCACGAGCTAAGTATTCCATTGGTTATTTTAATCACGAGCTAAGTATTCCATTGGTTATTCTAATCACGAGCTAAGTATTCCATTGGTTATTCTATTCACGAGCTAAGTATTCCATTGGTTATTTTAAATTTCACACAGTCATGTCCAAATCATATGAATTTTAAAACAATACTATACCATGAATCCAGAATAGTATATAAATAGAGAACAAAGAACATTATATTTTGCTGAATGCAATTGTTTTTCACAGAGTGGTACATGTTTTGAGTGATTTTTCTCAATGACTGTTGAAAAGCAATTCTGTAGTAGTTGTAGTGTATCAAAAGTTCCATCATATAAACTACATACCAGAATGACTTTACAATATTTCCAAATGAGATTAAGCACTTGTAGGCACCAAACTCATGGAAATATGTTCACCACTACTTGCTACATTAAGAAAAAACAACAACAACAATACTAATGCTCATTAAACAATAAATGAGTTCTGAATTTATCAGTTTTCATTACATATCTTTATACAACTACACATACTTTTCAGTTTCAAAAATGCATACACACATTTTCTTTGTATCATCAAAGAATCACTGTTGTAAGTTGTTTTTCAGGTTACAAGAAGATAAGCATACATTCAAATTATTGATGTCATGATTTATAGAGATGCAGTGACAAGAGTTAGAAACTGTTATATTTATTATTTATTTTGAGCACTAGCAACAAAGAGAAACAGTTAAAGACACAATCTATAAAGAATTACTGAATAATAACTTTTTACCCCTTCTCCCTATTCTCCAGCACTAATAAAAGGTCAGTGAACCTAAAAGAATGCATGAAACTCCAGGATCATTTAAAACCAGCAATTTCCAAGATGATTCAAAAAAAGAAAAAAAGTCCTCATCTTGCACAATTTTCACAGAATATTCCAATTTTACCAGTTCTTTGTACCATAACTAAAGAGAGAGATTTTGATGATTTGAGACATGAAGGTATTGAAGCAAAATGTATTAAAGGTTTTACAGAGAGTCCAATAAAACAATTTGGAGAATAAAATGAAACATTTAGATTTCTGTGATTGGCATGATCATGAGATGCTGTATCTTTACAAGTGCTTTTCTACTTGAAGGTTGTTTGGTTTTTTTTTATAAAATATTTATTGTATTCTGATAAAATTGCAGGAAATTTACCCAAATCTTAGATTTTACTGGCTGAGAGTGATTTATCAAATGTGCTCTAACTTGTGCACTCTGGTTAAGCCAGAGATGAGATTGCTTGTTCAATCTAAACTAATTGTTACTTAACATATTAATGTATCATGTTTGACTTTCATTTAAACGTTAACTAAATTTTAAGTTTCTATTTGAAGTCACAGTTATTTATGGAAAATAAAAGCTTTGAAATTATATACTTTTGAGTAAAACATTTTTTTTAAATTACTGGACATTAATTGGAAAAACAATTAGTAAGTTTCATTATTGTACATTTTAAATGCCTAAATTATTTTCATAACACATGTATGAAAGAAAACATGAAGAATACAAGTGGATCACGAGCTAAGTATTCCATTGGTTATTTTAATCACGAGCTAAGTATTCCATTGGTTATTCTAATCACGAGCTAAGTATTCCATTGGTTATTCTATTCACGAGCTAAGTATTCCATTGGTTATTTTAAATTTCACACAGTCATGTCCAAATCATATGAATTTTAAAACAATACTATACCATGAATCCAGAATAGTATATAAATAGAGAACAAAGAACATTATATTTTGCTGAATGCAATTGTTTTTCACAGAGTGGTACATGTTTTGAGTGATTTTTCTCAATGACTGTTGAAAAGCAATTCTGTAGTAGTTGTAGTGTATCAAAAGTTCCATCATATAAACTACATACCAGAATGACTTTACAATATTTCCAAATGAGATTAAGCACTTGTAGGCACCAAACTCATGGAAATATGTTCACCACTACTTGCTACATTAAGAAAAAACAACAACAACAATACTAATGCTCATTAAACAATAAATGAGTTCTGAATTTATCAGTTTTCATTACATATCTTTATACAACTACACATACTTTTCAGTTTCAAAAATGCATACACACATTTTCTTTGTATCATCAAAGAATCACTGTTGTAAGTTGTTTTTCAGGTTACAAGAAGATAAGCATACATTCAAATTATTGATGTCATGATTTATAGAGATGCAGTGACAAGAGTTAGAAACTGTTATATTTATTATTTATTTTGAGCACTAGCAACAAAGAGAAACAGTTAAAGACACAATCTATAAAGAATTACTGAATAATAACTTTTTACCCCTTCTCCCTATTCTCCAGCACTAATAAAAGGTCAGTGAACCTAAAAGAATGCATGAAACTCCAGGATCATTTAAAACCAGCAATTTCCAAGATGATTCAAAAAAAGGAAAAAAGTCCTCATCTTGCACAATTTTCACAGAATATTCCAATTTTACCAGTTCTTTGTACCATAACTAAAGAGAGAGATTTTGATGATTTGAGACATGAAGGTATTGAAGCAAAATGTATTAAAGGTTTTACAGAGAGTCCAATAAAACAATTTGGAGAATAAAATGAAACATTTAGATTTCTGTGATTGGCATGATCATGAGATGCTGTATTAATATTTTATACATATTACATGTGGTACCACCTTTCTCTATGACCAATTACACATTTCTTACATGCATTCTCAAGATTTTTAAAGTAATTTCCTAGCTCAAACATTATGCTTTTTCTCTGTTCTCACTTCTACTGAAGTATCCTTCTGATCAAAATATCCTATTACCAGTCTGCTTCTATTGCTCAATGAACAATTTCCTTTATTACAGTTGTTTACTAGAAAAGAATAACAGCACAGGAAGTAATATGGTTTAGTCTGGATTACTGGAATCAGTCATTTCCTGTTATAACTATATCCCACTCCTGTCAACAGTATAACACACAACTTTAAAAAAGGCAGTACATATGCCAAGTTTCATCTTGGGGTCAAAATAATATATGTTCATACAAGTTTTAATCTATGAAAGTTATTATTTGTGAACATCACACACCATTCAGGTATTTCAAGAACTTTGCTTCTATTTAATATGAAAAGTATTTACATAAAACCACTGTTAGTTATAGCCATTCTGAAATAGGCATTGTTCTTTGGTTTGCTGTTCCTTTTTCATAAAATGCACAGACACTTTCAGCATAACCAAAATAACTTGAACAAAATAAATTTTTGCTTGTAAAATGTCTTCATAAGTTCCTGAAGACAAAACAGGTTCATTTAATTTGTAATTCCCACAACTGGTCTCTATAAGATAGAAACAATCAATCAGTATATTTGTATAAGTTGAATAGTAATATATATTAAAATGTTTTAAACTGAATGTACTTTGTCTTTAATAAGCACTTAAAGTGTTAAAAGTGATAGCAGTTTAGGTATGAATAATGCTACTGTCATTGAATATTACGTGAGCTGACCAGCTCCACTTTTCCTTAAAGCAAACTGTAGAATACACTTGTACATTTTGTGTGTGTGTGTGTGTGTGTGTGTGTGTGTGTGTGTTTTCTTATAGCAAAGCCACATCGGGCTATCTGCTGTGTCCACTGAGGGGAGTCAAACCCCTGATTGTAGCATCGTAGTTCCAAAGCTTACAGCTGTCCTGGCAGGGGACAGATTTTGTGTTAATACTTGTATGGGTCTATTAAATATTGGATGGTTTAAATCAAACCTTCAAACATAGTCCTTTCCAAACAAAATGTAGTTTGTGTGATTTAATTCACTTTCCAAATTTAATCTTTTTAAAATTTAAGAAATTTCAAAGACTCAAAAATATTCTAACAGTTTTAAAAGGATCACAATTAAAGAATCTATTTTGACTGGGCTCAACAATTTCATTTTTTAAATTTGATAAGTTATATTCCATTTATACCTATTATTTAAACTCTATTATTATTATTTAATAACTTTTTTATTGGGCATATTAAAGTTTTCTGAAAATTTCCAAATGAATGTTTGTCTTTTGAGTATTAATATGATTAGTTTTGGCACCTGTGAGTGCTTGTGAAAAATGAAACAAACATCTGTACAAACAATTGCATTTATTATTACTTATAAGAACTTTACAGAAAGCTTAGTTTGTTTATATAGTCCAAGGTCAGATTACTAAGTAAGTAGAAAAGTAATCTGTCCTTACTGGGACTCAAAACTCAAGTCTCCAAGCTCTTACTAGTTTGATACTTATGCTATAATACCTGGACTATGTTCAGATACATGCTCCAAGCTGATAATTCCAATCCTGATCTCTACAAAATGAACACAATCAAGAGGCAGAATTGAACTTGTTGACTCATTTTTTTCTATACAATGTGTGCTATAGAAATTAAATTCTATTTCTCCTAATCTCTTCATATGTGTATAACAAATATATGGATAATCAACTCCCTTGTGATACAACTTTTTAAATATGGATTTTAATGTATTTTTGTAACATATACACACTTGTACGTCTGTGAAAGTTAACATTGTTTTAAATTAACTAGGAATAAAAAAATACTATTACCCACATTGTTTGTATCATACAAGGACCATTGTGTTTATTTTGAAACTAAAATTATTAAAAAGGCAGAATTACTTACAAAAATTCAAGAATTAATTGAATACTATCGAACTTAGAAGAGAATATTTTTGCAGATAACAAGAATCCCACAGCTAATGTAAGAAAAATAACTACTAGTATGTAGCGAGCACCCAGGCAAACATTAAAGGAATTTTATCTACTTCTGATATTCAGTTGGGTCTTGAGTCATGTCATTTAGGTTGGTAGAGTATCAACTTGAGAACACAAGAGTAAATTGAAGTCAAGGATTTAAAACTCAGCCAAGACAGATTTCCTAATATTCTATTTCATATAATGCTACCCAATACAGGGCCATTATGAAGTAATGGTATGACTTGAATAATTAATAATAATTAATAAATAATGAATTGCGAAGAGATGTCAAAGAATTTTTTGGTTTATTATTAAAACAAAGTATTTAAAAGGGAAACATATGATCTATATTATTAACAGAAAAGAAGTTTTACTTTTTACTATGTAAAAAGGAAGAACCACATTATGGACTAACTGAGAGACACTTTTAATCCAACTCCAGACCTAGTGATTACATCTTCTGTGTCTTTTGCTTTTAATCTCACAAGATATATCATTCAGTCCAGCTATGCATATAGATCATTGTTCTATTGGAAACAAGAAGATTTTAAATAACGAAGATAAAGCTGTTATCATAATAATTAACATGTATAATGGAGCTGTTAAAAGACATCACACTTGTCTTGAGTAATTTTCTTACTATTAAATAACAACTGATAAAAATACAATAAAGGTGAAACAATAGGAAGTTGGCCCATCAAGATCATTCTTTTAACCAAGCAATGAGTTTCTAATTCAAAATTAAATGTATCCCTTCACATCCATATTTACATGTACCTATTTAATGTATGTTTCTTCTGGCTCAATTGTCATTCAACATGTTTGTTAAGTCTTAGTGGTTTCCAGCTTTAAATAACCAGAACAAATATGGGCTTCACATTACTAAACAGAAACTGTCAAAGACTATACTTGAATGTCAATTTTCAATATACAACATTTATTGAGCTACTATCACTTTGAGAATTAAAATGTAAAAAATATATAAAATGCATATGTCAGCAGGCTGTAGGATGTGTTGAAGTTATTTCATAAGTCATAAAACATGTCAGGTGATGTTACGTGATGAACAATAATGCATATGTACAGTTAGGCTTACTTTAGATGTTTCAAATTTTATTTCTTTCTAGTGTTATATTTGTAGTAATGTTATTACATTGATATTACTTTGGAAGTTTAGGTTCTAATTACATTGGCTTCTACATTATTAGAAATGGGCATCATATAAAGCTACTCTCTTATAATACTATTAATAGAACATAATGTAAGGAATACAAGGAAAGACAAGCAATTTTGTTGGACTCAAATGAAAATACAACACCTCTGTGAACTATACTTAAAAAAACATTATATACATCCACCTTTGTGTAGTTGTTGATGACTACTTAAAATGGCAAAACGTAAAAGAACAAAAATTATGTGAAAGTATAATCACAATTTTTCTTTATGGAAAGAAGCAGTGATATTTTTTTTTCCAATTTGTATTATCATTGGGACTAATTTTACTATTATTACTATTATCAGCATCATATTTTGAAGATTCTGAATTTTTGACTATTCATTATCTAGTATTCTCAGGCACAAATATACCAGTACTGACAGTAATAGTACTGAACATCCATGCAATTCTTATTTCTAACTTGAAAATTTTTTTTCATTGCACATTTATTTCAGAGATTAAAAGTGATATAGAAACAACATAATAAAATGTATTGTCTAGAGTTCTACAGGTCAGTAGTCCATTACGTGTCTAAGATTATATTGAAGAGTTTCCAAAATTAATCCATTTTCTAAAGAAGTGACAACAGACACTTTTAAAACCATAAGCTAGTTAGTCTTGCTTCTATGGTGGGAAAAGTCTAGCCTGGTAGAAGATTTGTAAAATTACTCAGTGAAATGTGACATAACAAAAGAGAGCCAACATAAATTTGCTAAAAGAAATTCTCACTTTATTAACCTGTTAACTTTGGTTGAGAATGATAATTATGTGGGTGATGGAAAGGGTGAGGATTTAGTATAATTTGTCTAAATTTTCAAATGGTTTTTCACAAGGTACCACACAAAAGAAAACTGTGTAAGTAGGAGTTGATGGAAGGTTAGTACATTGAAATAGAGGGTGGCTAAAAGACATAAAGATAAAAAATTATTAATGGACTGTAGTCAAACCAAATCTGTATTACTAGTGATTGCCACAGGGGTCAGTGTTTGGGCTTTTGTCTTATCTTATTTTTAGTAATGATATTAACAGAAGCATAATAATTAAAAGTCTTCAAACAACATCAAACAAATATTTTTAGCTGAATTGAGGATGCTGAAATACTGTACAATGACTTGGATCAATGGCAAGTTAGTTAGCTGACAAGTAATCTTTAATCATATCAAGTAATACAAGATTTTTCTGAATCATAATATGGACCTTCTGATTAATATAGATGCAAAAACTACTCATTAGTACAGGTTTATGAATGGACTTTAGCACAGTGATAATCAATTCATTCAAAGTATTGAGCTATCCAACTTATTGTTCTATTAGACATAGTAAACATTACAAAATTGTAGAATATATTTATAGATATAATGATTATAACTTCAAGTGGATGTCATATGAATTATCTTTCTATAAAAAAGATAAACAGTTAGAGTACTATGTACAGTTTTGTTATCCTTTTCAGGAAAAAATACTGATTTATTAAAAATGGTACATAGGATGGTTACTAACTGCTATCATCATTCAAGGATTGGAAAAGTTAATTTAAGGGAAGAGATTAAGGCTTTTTGAGGAAATAATTATAACAACTTTTTCTCTCAAAAAACCATGTCAAATTTCTTCCATCTTTTAATAATTATTATTTTTACTTTAAATTTACCAACTGATACTTTTATAATATTTGTATTATATTTTCTCAGCCAAGAAATGAAGTAGATGAAGTGACGTTAAAGAAATTTACATGGTTATCCAGGAGAGCAATGGGATAAAGGCCTTTAAATTTCTTTTAGTTAAATTTTCAAGAGAATATAACAGTGGTTTAAGATTGGGAAAAAACTGGCTATACTAGAGTAATGGCTGTTTATTTTTCTAACAGGATGGCAAGTTTATGGTATGAATTGCCATCAGAAGTAGTGAAGGTTAGCATCTAACAAATTTAAGAAGGCAATCGTACATTTCCCGAGAAAAGGTATGGGTTTGATGTTTATTTCTTTATGTAGACGAGTATGAAAGAATTACTGGGGAAACGTAAAATTATCTTTTGTTTTCACTATCAAGCACTTCACTTAGAAGAGATATAGGCTACTACAATATAATAATTAACTTTGTTACTACTAACTTGAGTGGCACTCTTTAAAAGGTCAAGGCATGCGCGATTTGACCCTTACCAATGCTCGCGGGGTTAAATGTTAATATTCGGTTAGTGAAGTACTTACTATTTGTACAAGCATCCGATAAAAGTACATACAAACTTTAAATTGGTGAGAATGATTAAGTGCAACTTACCTCATGTTTTTTTTATCCTTTGTTCCGTAACGTATAATGATACAATTTCCTTCCAAAATTTAATCAAGTCTGAAAACATTCGACTGGATTCTGTCATTTACTGTAAACAAGCACACAATGTGAAATGTGTTGCCGTCGGCAACAAGACATTTTTGGGATCGTTTGGTAACAAAGAAATTGCAATATTATCGAAACAGCCTGCTAAATAATAAAATATACTTTTATACAATTTTTAATATGATATATAACTAAGAGTTATACCTGTTTTAAAATTAGTTTGTATAATAGACTTTATTAATATTTGATTATTATTTGTTACTAATAAGATAAAAGCTGTTTTCAACGAATTAAGCGTTTCATTATCTTAGCTGCTAGGTATATTTTTAATGGATAGCTGCTACTACTAAGATAGCAATAAATATATAAGGGACATTTATCATTTGCTGCTTAACTAAGTCGTTTAGAAATATAGAAAGAGTCTTAGTAAGCGTTCTTGCCGAAAAACTGCTTATATTCTGAGGCTACTGATTTTCGTTTGTAGCATAACGCCACCTAATGGAGTATCTGTCCTCTGTTCACCACTGCGAATCGAACCCGTAATTTTAGCATTTTAAGACCGTAAGCTTACCGCTGTCCCACAGAATGCCCTTTTCTGAGACAAGCATTCAACTAAGTCTCGAGAGATGACTGTCATTATTTGCTTTCATTGGTTTTCGAACATTCGAGCAGTTGATAATAAGTAGAAGAATCGAACATTTTATATATTTGATTTGGATAGATCTTTTCAAAAGTTAACGCTGTTGCTTAAAACCAAGCATGGACCTTGTGCTTTGTGGTAGATAACATTTTCCAGCTGCAAGATCCTTGAGACATGCGTTTATTGAATATCTTTTGATATCCATGGGCATTGATCGTGCATATATTTCACAGGTAAGTCGTATACCACCAATGTAACTCACACATTACAGCTTCAACACAATTTTTCACACTGACAGGCAACATGAATCATATTTGCATTTTACATCTATCTGCCTCGAAACCTATATTTAGACGTCTCTTGGAACGTCACTGTTATCAGTTGACAAAATTCAACTGGTGTCTTACTGGCAATCAAAATTGTAATTGTACTCTGCTGGCTTATAGATATAAAAATGTAATAGGCCTAATAGCAATACTAATGTCTCATAGCACTAACAAAATTCACAACCTATTATCAAGTTTTAGAGTATAAAAAATACTCAAATCATGAGAATTTAAAATAAGGTCAAGCTAACAGCGAGACAAAAAGTAACTCTTAAAAACTAACATTTAGTTCATGAATTGTATGCGGTGTGCAAGTATGCACATACATATGTAATAATTATTTTACATAATTAAAAATATAATAATGAACCTGTATGACTGGTTTTGAATTTCAGGTAAAGCTATCTGAGGGCTATCTGCGCTAGCCGTCTCTAATTTAGCAGTGTAAGACTACAGGGAAGGCAGTTAGCATCACCACCCACTTTTGAGCTACTCTTTTACCAATGAATAATGGGAGTTACCGTTACATTATAACACCCCCACGGCTGTAAGGGCGAGTATGTTTAGTGTGACGGGGATTCGAACCTACTACCCTCGGAATACGAGTCGAGTGCCTTAATCACGTGGTCATGCCGCGCCGACTTGTATGAAGTCAACAAAATGTTATTTTTTATAACTAAATACTTTCCATGTGGTGAAAAGAATCAATTTGTTTGTTTCTTACTCGAACATTTAAATATATGTTATTCTCACCAACCACCTTGTTTTTCATTTACAGAGGTAACCATTTAAAAAAATCAAAAAATAAAGTATATACTTTCTTTTAAGCTTGTATCAATGTCGATCATACGGTTAATTCAACACGAGAAAAAAATAACACTTCTTTATCTTGTCCATGTATATGTATTAAGAAAAACGACAGTTAATAATGACTAAGTGATTGGTAGAAAAATTTTAATATAGTCAAGACAAAAAAAAGACGTACATGCTACAACGTTGCTGTTGTATCAAATTACTTATTGTATATCGATCACATTATATTTGTTGCATTCCAGTGGGGCTGAAGAGCTATGGATTGAGCGAAACGCGTCGTCGGTAATGGACATAGCAAACGTAATGGCCTGGCATGGCCTAGCGCGTAAGGCGTGCGACTCGTAATCCGAGGGTCGTAGGTTCGAATCCCAGTCACAACAAACATGCTCGCCTTTTCAGTGGTGGGGCATTATAACGTGACGGTCAATCCCACTATTCGTTGGTAAAAGAGTAGCCCAAGAGTTGGCGGTGGGTGGTGATGACTAGCTGCCTTCCCTCTAGTCTTACACTGCTAAATTAGGGACGGCTAGCACAGATAGCTCTCGAGTAGCTTTGTGCGAAATTCCAAAACAAACAAACAAAAAAAAGCAAACGTAATACGAGTGGAATACTATTATTATACAATCTAATTCTTGAAAATCCCTAAAGGATTAGATTGAGAATGTAGAGGTTAATAATGTAATAAAAATAATGCTGATGTATCATGACAATTATATTTGTAATACTTCTTCGCCGGCGTACACACCGGTTGTGTGGTTGTATCAAATTGCTGTATTTGCTGTCTCTTAGTCGGATTGAACAAAATGCACTGTCGACAATGGATATAAAAATATAGTATGGTTGGGATACTATTATTATACACTATTTTAGTTGATAAAAATTCCTAAAGACTAGATTAAAAATGTAATGCTTAAAATATAATAAACCTAGTATGAATGTTTTAAGACAACAAAATTCATAACCTATTATACGGTTTCAGAGTACAAAATGCTTAAATTACGAGATTTTAAAATGAGACCAAACTATTAGTTAAATAATAAAAGCTCCCCCGGTGGCACAGCGGTTATGTCTGCGGACTCACACCGTTAAAAACCGAGTTTCGATACCTGTGATGGACAGAGCACAAATAGCCCTTTGTGTAGCTTTATGCTTAACTCTAAACAAACAAACAAATAATAAGAAAGTAATCCACTTGAAAAAAAAAATTGCGTTTAGCTCATGTATTATATGTTCACGTGTGTGTGTATATATATATGCACAATACTGTTTTTTTTACGTAATTAATAAATATATATGAATGGGACTTATATGAATCAACAAAATGTTATTTCTTACAACTGAATATTTCAATATTGTGAAGAGAAATATTACTTTTGTTTCTTACTTGAAAATCTGGAATATTTGTTATTCGAACCATTTACATTGGTTACTGTTTATACAAAAGTGATAATTAAAAACAAAGAAACAAAGCATATACTTTCTATTAAATTTGTGATAATTGAGTTATTCAGCAAAACGAAATCCAAATTGATCATACGTTCAGTTCAAAACTAGAACAAGGCCACTTTATTTTTTCATTCATTTATATGCATATAGAAGGTAAGAAAATATTTTACAAATTCTCGCCAAATAGGTGAAACGTACTGGCGCTAAAATATAATATTTTATTTAACTCGTAAACTGTTTGGATAATTAATATATAACTCGATAGATGTCGTGCTTTTACAATTATTTATCAAACTTCTCAGTTCTTTCACAGCAGGAAGAATACGGTTTGTTCACTGCGGGTAATCACTCCAACGATTTTAACCAGATGTTACCACATATATAACTTATGAAATAAATCGATTTCATTAATCTAGAATTCGTATGTATTCTCAAGACGGCTGGTATGGGTATTAGAACTTTAATTAAGTACAGAACAACGATTCGACCTTCTTAGGTAGCCTAGAATTCGTTATGCTAATAAACATAAAATTTGTCACAAACACATTCTGTACCGTTTTAAAGATGGGAAAATTTGATATGATAATTAAGATTATCAATAAGTTCTGGTTAATATTAGCTTCCTACAGAGATAAACTGTTTAAGTATTGAATTCGCGCAAAGCTACTCGAAGGCTACCTAAACTAGTTGTCCCTAATTTTAAAATGATAGACTAGATGGAAGATATCTAGTAAACACTAACCACCATTAGCTCAGTGGTTATTATATATAAACAAAAAGTGGGAATAACCATTATGTTATAATAACCCCACGGCTGAAAAGGTCAGAATGTTCGGTGACGGATATAATTCAGAACTATGTATTAAGTAATGAGCATAGCTCATTTAATATAATGCTCTTACCACAAAGTCACAAAATAAAATAATAAAAATATGTACGATGATTACAATTTATTGATTCATTAGCTGCGTATCCCCATTGTTAACGATATATAAAAGTGATAACCTCTTGTGTTTATTCTTTCTAACTTCAACTAAAAAGTTTAGCATATCTGTCAGGTTTTGCTGTATAGCTTTATATTTATATTTTTGATTAATATTTCAAATGATTTTATTTAGAATTCTTTTTCCAGAAGTCGCTTGGGGGCGAACAAATAATTCTTCCTAACTTTCAGGTTATGGTTTGAGTTTTCTTTTTTAGATATCCTCTGGTTACAATCGAAGTCCATTCTTGATTGATTTAGTGTTTTATGGCACAAAGCAGCTAGGCTATATGTGCCAAGTCCATTCTTACTAAAACAAATAATTTACTTAAAAAACTATTATTGAAGTTAATTTTATTTTTCTACACCTTTAAAGAAATTATGTCTTTAATGTCGAGAAAACCCACTTGCAGAGAAAAATATATATGCAAAAACGGCTCGGCTCGTTTGGGTTGAGAAATGTTTTACGTAGAGAAGCGAACAACGTTTGAAACTTCGGTCATCGTCAAGTTCACAAAGAAAGAAAGAGGTAACTGACCGGAAGCTGACCACATGTTTGAAAGAGGTTGTGTAACTGAGTGTCGTGAGGGCGTGCTTAGATGTTTGAATATATAATTTTATATTATTTATTTTATTATTATCATTTATTATATTATTTTTAATATACGTATACAGGTGTTTCTTTGTATTGGTTTATTTTGGGCTTAAGTTCTTGTATAATTAAGGCTTCTTTAATTTTGCGTTTGTTTATGTTTGTTTCTTTACAGTGGAGCGCCGTTAAACCGCGGTATTTGGGGGGTCAACCTGCTTAACCTCGGCTTAAGTGGTCCGCGGCTTAAACCTTTGTGACTGAAAAGCCGAAGTCGTCAACAGCTCCGCCGAGGAACCTCATCCGAGCCATTGCGTCATCATTATATCGGATTATCGAATTAAAAATAATACTTTAATTATTGATCATTTTTTTCACGGATTTACCGCGGATTAACTTTAATGTATGGAGAGGTGTGATTCGGTAACAATGGCGGCCCCCATAAAGCTGACATAGAGAGCGGATAAGGTAGATTAACGGTCGATTTCTATTGTAATATATTTTATTTATTTCCCAAATTAAAGCAAATCCTTTTTAAATATCCCCTTGAAGTTATAAAGCCAGGATTAAATTCGTAAGCCGCATTTTCACATGTTCTTAAATTAGCGGTGAGTCGCGATAATCTTCGCTCACAAGACTTGCTACAGCGACTTAAGCGATTTCGGGGTTTACTGGTCCGTGGCTTAATGGCGCTCCATTGTATTTAGTATTTGAGTGTTTTCTATGGTTATGTTGTGTTTATTTGACTTGCAGTGTTTGAAAAGGTGTGAAGGTGACTTTTTATGTTCTTTGAATCTAGTTTTCATTTTTCTACTTGTTTCTACAATATAGAAGTCGTGGCAGTTATCACATTGTATTTTATAAATAATGTTGGTGTGGTGTCTGTCAGTGTAGTTTTTACATAGTATAGACCTCAGTTTTGTGCCGGGTTTTGAATAAATTTGGTATTAACTGGAATGTCATATTTTGTTACTAATTTTTCAAATGGTGTTTCCTAGCATTTCTTTCTTCCAGAAGTGCTCCCTTCCCCACAGTGGTGCGTTTGTGGACTTTTACTGTTAAAAACCGGGTTTTGATACCCGTGGTAGGTGAAATAAATCGTCTCTATTATTAGGTTATGGTCTTTATAGACATCTTCAGGTTATAAGAAAATATTTTTTTCACTGAGATCATCATTTATGCCTCAAGTTAAACAAGAAAAGCGACTTAGCTAACTATTGAATAAATATTTGTTGTAAAATTATTATCAAGGTTATAAGTATGACTACTGGTTTGGCAGCAAATTTTGATTTCATTCTTTCAAGTCATAGGCTGAATTTTTTTTTTGCTCACACTTTTTTTTTTTTTCACATCTAAGGCGTTTTTCTATCAGATAGGCCCGGCATGGTCAGGTGGGTTAAGAAGTTCGACTCTTAATCCGAGGGTCGTAGGTTCGAATCCCAGTCACAACAAACATGCTCGCCTTTTCAGTGGTGGGGCATTATAACGTGACGGTCAATCCCACTATTCGAGTTGACGGTGGGTGGTGATGACCAGCTGCCTTCCCTCTAGTCTTACACTGCTAAATTAGGGACGGTTAGCGCAGATAGCCCTTGAGTAGCTTTGGGCGAAATTAAAACAAACAAACATACATTCTATTAGATTAATAACAACATCAAATAAAACCTTAGCCATTGTAAAATAGCCAAAAAACCATGGCAATAGTTGCTTGACATATAAAAGCGTGATTATCAATAACTTACACGAGGTGTTATTTATTGTAAATAGTAAAACTTTTATTTTATTCACATTTATAATATTGTTTTTCAAAGTCAATATTCTAGCACGAGTGCCATCTACCTTAGCAAAATAGTACTACAACTAGTAGCATTATCTTAACGCAAAAAACCGTACCACGTTTTTTTCAAGAGTAAACCTTAACCTTCCCATTTAAAATGTATTCATTTCTTGTTTCAGATGTTATTAATTATCTAAAATCACGATTTATAAATATTATAAACATGTTAAGAATAAAATAATGGGAGAAATGTATTTTAATTTGTTTTTCTAGAACGGTGCTCTACCTTTAACGTGCATTATACATTTATAGTAGTGTGTAAAGTAATATTTCATATCTCGTTGATAAATTTTAAATTTACTTTACTCATAAATGTGTTTTGAATTTCACTAATCGAGGACTATCTGCCCTAGCCGTCCCTAATTTAGCAGTGTAAGAACAGAGAGAAAGCAACTCTTGGGCTACTCTTTTACCAACGAATAGTGGGATTGATCGTCACATTATAACGCCCCTATAGCTGAAATGGCGAGCATGTTTGATGCGACGGAGATTCGAACCCACGACCCTTGGATTACGAGTCGAACGCCTTTACCAACCTGGTTGCTCATAAAACAACAAGAAACCCACAAATTGAAATCATAATATCAGTTGTAATAATAGGCCTATTTAATTGAAGTGATATCGTAATAACAAAAATTGCTGTAAAAGATAGAATATAAAATATTACTATTTTTTTCCACCAATGTATATAATTTAGTGTACTTATATCATGTGACTCTATTTGTGAGTATGGACCATACACTTGTTTTTTACAGCATATCGCAATGATTATATTAGTTCACAATGTTCAAACTTAACCACGTTTGAGCCATTTACAAAGTGATATGTGAGGAAGGATGATTTTAAATATATTATTAATAAAATAAAAGATTAAGTATCTGACTACTTTGTCTCTTATGTTATTGTACGTATGCTAAACTGTTATTACAATTAGCAAGAGTTATTGACTGAGTATAAGGACGTCACTCCTATGTTTCAAGCTATAAATGAACATTTTCCGTTCATAAAGATTACTGTTTCTTTAACTAATATTCTGAAAAACATATTTCAAAATTTACAAACCCTGTGATAACTACTTTAATGAATATATGACATTATTACTGTTTCTCCAAAAGCGAAATATGCTAGCTTGAGATAACATTCTAAACATAAATAAAGAATACTGTTTTCACTAAGATATACACCTTGGGAGGTAACGGTGGATATAATACTACCATAAGGCGTCACTCGATTAGCCTCAAAAGAAACAACTGTGTTTATTATTGAGGTAGGCTTATGTTTGGAAGAAGTTAAAAAAGGGGTGTCTCATATACCAAATTTCGCTTGGTCGCTTGAAAATATCTCATGAAATGTTTTTTGTTGTTGTTTAAGAAACTTTTATGAAAGAAATTTCCTTCGCCTCTCGTGATTTATTCTTTATGAACTTTGTTTTGAAACAATCTCTTTCAATCAAATTTTCTTACGCTTCTCGTTCTTACTACTGTATGAAGAACTCAAAGGTTTACCTTGTTATTCGGTTTAAATCTTTATTGCTATAAGTTTAAGTGAGTTAATATACCGAGATTAACAAAAGCTTCAGAAACTTTACAGAGGATTTTAGAATTTGGGATTGCCTTAAAGTTTCTAAGTAAACTGTTTCTACCATTCATTTATATTTGTAAGCCTGTAGTTACATATTAGTATATTTTGCTAATTTTCTGTTCATGTCACATTATTTGTGTTAAATTATTGAGGTTGGTCATTTTCCCCTGTTTTAACCTTAGTAGTAACATAGTCAGTTTATTACCTTGATGTTTTTTTTTTAAATCTAAGTACGAATGAAACAAAGTGATGAAACCTATGGATGAAGACATTTCGAATATAAATTTAACAGTCAAACCACAATAAAGGCATTTAAGAAATACGTACATGGTCGATTCTGATTCAATAAGTATCTCTTGTAACTGATAATTAACGGTTTGATATTTCAAAGTTACGTAGTTAAAATTATGGTTATATGATTTTGAATAAACTTAGGACTAATTTTTAATGGTTTACTTTATTTCTACAAAATATTAAACTAAAAGTAATAATCTTTTGTCCAGACTTATAAGAAACCAACATAAGAAAAAAATTGTTGATATAAACACACATTATCAACGAATACTTATATGCATAAATAAATTATTGTGGAATTGAACTAACTAACAGTTTTTGAAAGTTCACTCTGACATGGGACACAATAGTATCAGAGAAACATATGTAATCATAATATCGAAAACTATTAGGTATTTGAACTTCATTTTTTTAAAGAGTAGGCATATGTTAAACTACATTTCTGAATATTCACATTCATTAACCATTTGTTAGGATTGCACATACATTTGTGTAACACTATTTAAATACATATCAAATGTAGGTATAGTCATATTATGAAAGAAGAACAAGGCCTTTTCAAGCCTTTAACCTGTTGACTGCCAAGTATTTCAGCTGCTACAATACAACTCTAATGCTTCTTCATTTTGTAACTTTTTTCGTGACGCCAGTTTGGATCGAAAGTGAAACAATATGTAAGTAGGTCAAATGCATGTATGGTGCTGACATCTAGCGTTGAAGTTAGTTATTATTGAGAACGAATTAACTCCTCCGTGGTACTGTGTTACCGATCGACTTGGACGAGTTTTCTCGTCTACGGCACAGAACAGGTTAAAGGGATATGATAGTTGGAGCTGATCTAGCAGAAGCATTGTTATCAAGTGACCTTTCCTTGACTGAGTGTTTTCCAAACTTTAAATAGCAGCTCCTCTCTAATTCAGCAAATATTTCGTTGCGCTCAGTCCTTTACATTTATCGCAAGCGATAACGGTAAAATTATCATTTTCTTTACTTGTTTGTAAAAATAAACCTTTGCAATCAAAGTGAAAGTTTTGTTAGGTTATCGTTGTGCCCCCCTCCCCAATGGTACAGAGGAATGTGTGCGGATTCACAGCGCTAGAACCCGAGTTTCGATACCTACGATGGGCAGAACACAGATATCCCATTAACACTCCCCACTGTTTGAAAAACACTGCCTTGAAATATTTATAGCCACGTGCTTTTTATATTTCTTAATATAAAGATTTTGTTCCGATGTTTTTCTCGTAAATTAAAACGTGCTCTTGTTTTGTTTGTTTGTAAGTAAGCACAAATCTATACAATGTGCTATATGTGCACTTCCTACCACGAGCCCGGCATGGCCAAGTGGTTAAGGCACTCGACTCGTAATCTGAAAGTCTCGGTTTCGAATCTCCGTCACACCAAACATGCTCGCCCTTTCAGTTGTGGGAGCGTTATAATGTGACGGTCAATCCCACTACTTATTGGTAAAAGAGTAGCCCAAGAGTTTGTGGTGAGTGGTGATGACTAGCTGCTTTCTCTCTGGTCTTACAGTGCTAAACTAGGGACTGCTAGCGCAGATAGCACTCGTGTAGCTTTGCACGAAATTCAATAAACCAATCAAAACAAACCAAACCAAAGACTGCCGCGGATATTGGTGGATCAGTATATTAAAATTATTCTCATGACTGTAAGTGAACATGTGTATGAGAAACAGACAGAGGTGTAAAAATATGTTTTTTTTTAATATTTGAAAATCCATCACATGTTTATGAATGAGTAACTAATTTCAACCGTAAGAACAACTTAAAATTATAAACAAGGATCAAGATAACTAAAAGGAAAAATATTTAATAAAACAACTGTAACAACAGTAAATGTGTATCTAGTTTTCTCTTCAATTGAAGTACACTTGACGTACACTTATACAGTAGCGTGCCATTAAAGATGCGAATCATGAACCCCTAGTGACATTTGTATCACTAAAATATTTTATTCATGTCAAATTCCTGATTATATCTCAATGCTTTGTAGCCAGGGTGAATTATGGCTGGTAGAATATGTGAGCTCTTTTCGAAGAAAAATATTCTCAGCAGAACTGTGAAACGATGTAGAACCATACAATACACCAGTTAGAAGAGCGGAGAAAAACCACAAATTTTCTTCAAAATTCGCACTGCAGAGAGTTTAGGACAATGACATATTCGAAACTGCATCTCAAGTTAACCCGGAGTAATGCCCTTATCCGCAAAGTGAATACTCTCCCTCCCCAAAACCCCATTGTGGCGAGGCTGACAATATATCCTGGAACCATGAACAAGATCAGGTAGAATTAAGGACGTGTAACTAACGAAGGCACGTTCTTAAGCTTCCAACCATACCTCAAGCTCAACGTCTGTTTTCAAGAGAAAGATGTGTGAAAAACAAACAAACAAACTAGAACCACAGCAAGTCTGATCGACCATACAGCAGTCAACTCACTAGATACACTTTCAGTGATTTTTTAGATTGTTTTTTTATCTTTAAATGTGGTTTTTTTTAAGTTGGTATTTACGTCTAATGGAGTGTCTAAGGAAAATTTCCCAAGAAGTCTGTGATTTGTGTGTTCTAACACCGACTTCCGTAGAAGCATGTCGCATAACAATTGTGGTATCACGTAATAATGGCCGTGAAACTGAGCTCTGTTGGCAATGGAAAAAGTATTTCCGAGGGTAACACGAGACTTAAAACGTCGTTCTTGCAAAGTGAGATTAATCCACCGTATAACATAATCACTTCCTACTACATCTTTCCAAAGATGTTCGTCAAACAGTTGACTTGTTTCTCAAGTAACACGAACAGAGTAAAAAGATTTAGTCGTTAGATGTGTTTGTGTTCATATATAGCTGTATACACATAAGTTTGTAGGAGTTTGTGGAACTATACATTTGATTTTTATGGAAATATCCAACTTGAAAACATAAGGCTTAAACTTCAAAAGGCGTTAAAGTTAGTAGAATTTTAATATTATAAATCATACACGAAAACTACATTTTTTTTATCTGTTGTAGACTTGGTTAATCGTTACGACATTCAAGGGAGAAAATATGGAATAAATAAATAAATAAAACGACAAATAATGAAAAGTTTTGTAAGTAAATCAAAATTGATTACCGTATTTTTCCGCCTAATAAGCCGAATTTCTGGCCCTAAATTTTGGACCTGATTTTTGGGGGTCGGCTTATTGGCCGATCACTCCTTTCGGAAATTTCTTCTTCTTAGGAAATGTTTCTTTTGAAAATTACCATAGGCGGTAATTTTGTCCCATCAGCAAAGCACGTTAAGACTACAGTGAAACGTTGTTTCTGGAATTTCATTGGTTACCTAATTACAGTGAGTGGAGCCAATAACGAATGACATATTGATTCCATCTCTGTCTCAATACGCTTTTTGTTTGTTTGTTTGTTTTTTTGGAATTTCGCACAAAGCTACTCGAGGGCTATCTGTGTTAGCCGTCCCTAATTTAGCAGTGTAAGACTAGAGGGAAGACAGCTAGTCATCACCACTCACCGTCAACTCTTGGGCTACTCTTTTACTAACGAAAAGTGGGATTGACCGTCACATTATAACGCCCCCACGGCTGGGAGGGCGAACATGTTTGGCGCGACGCGGGCGCGAACCCGCGACCCTCGGATTACGAGTCGCGCGCCTTACGGGCTTGGCCATGCCGGGCCAGTGTCTCAATACGACACGTTCTGCTTTACTACAGAACACCAATGATCACACACAACATGCATGCTGACGCTGAAACGAGACTAAGAAATCATTTTGAAGAAACTTGTCACTTCTTAAAAATGGCTTCGGCTTATTGGGCGGTAATAAGCAAAAACCCTCATTTTCAGAGCTGAAAATTGGCCTTGGCTTATTCGGCGATTCGGCTTATTAACCGGAAAATACGGTATAAGATCTCTGTTAAGCCCATTACTAACTATATTACAAATTTCAGAGAAAATTAGACTTTATAATTCCTCAGTGCTAATGTAGGTTAAGATAACTTCCATTCATATAACTATTTTTAATATATGCGTTTTGCAAGTAACATATTATTACTTGCGAACAATTCCTACGGAACCAGCCCACTCAGTAAGTATAAGGGCTTATAATGTTAAAAATCGTGATTCGATACTCTCTGTAGATAGAGCACAAATATTCAATTGTATAGTTTTGTGCTAAGTGTATGTTTGTGTGTGTTTTTCGTATGGCAAAGCCACGTTGGGTTATCTGCTGAGTCCATCGAGTGGAATCAAACCCCTGATTTTGGCGTTGTAAATCCATAGACTTACCGCTGTGCTAGCGGGGACGTTTTGTGCTAAGCAACAAAATAAACAAACAGTCTGATAGAATGGTAGGTTTTGTTACTGTAGTCTTAGTTGTTTTCACACAAAACAAAGCATTCAAGAACAAAACCTTGTTCATTCTTGTGTGAAACATCTGGTGACGAAAGAAATTAACAAGTTTAATAAATTCTTCATTGCGTCTGAATAAAACAAAAAAGAAAGAAGATAATGAAGTTTAGTCTATCATGTCTTTTGTATTGTATACATTAATTTCAATGTGAAATTAAAGGCTTTGGTGAAGTGATGAAACTATGCGAACTATACGAGTGAACACTAATCTAAGTTATAATGAAAAGCACTTGTACTGAACCTGCATTATACAGTATAATTACACACACACACACATATATAGTCCTAATATTACAATCCAGTACTGTGTCTTCTTCACAAATTGCCACATATAGACAATCGAGATGCAGTCTCAATGTGGTAGTACCTACACATATATTCCAATCACGACAAATAACACAACCACATAGCATAATTAATTAATTAAAGTTAGTGTATAATACAATGTGGAATTTAGCTTCACGTAATTTAACCAACGTTACACAAAGCCTCTAACAATCATAGGGGTATAAATTTATATATGCACGTATAAACTCTACTAGGATCGAATATCTTTATATTTCTGCTTTCGTCAGGTAGGTAGCGCTTTAGCAACTTTCATACTGTTCTTCAGCCAACGACTTTTTTTTTTTTTATCCGAATCGGGTTTAGGTCATAAACGACCTGCTAAGGTTAGGTTCCAAGTAGACCTCTTCCTCCGAAATTTTTCTTATAGTGCTAGAAACTATTACTAAGAATTAAAAACAATAAAGCAAGTAGGAAGCACTTTATTATGAAATATTGTAGAATAAATTGAATTTATATAATAACAAGAGAAAATATAATTAGAATAACATTTTAATTAAAAAAAGTATGTTGGATAAACTGTAACGAATTTCATTTATTTTTGAACATTTTTTAATATACTTAATTTCTATAAGGAGTGTATATATGTTCGTACATTTGGCAAATATTTGTATTTAATTTAGATTAAATTAATCTAAAGAGTAACAGAGTAGCCCACGAGTTGACGGTGGGTGGTGATGACTAGCTGCCTTCCCTCTAGTCTTACACTGCTAAATTAGGGACGGCTAGCGCAGATAGCCATCGAGTAGCTTTGCGCGAAATTAAAAAAAAAAAAAACAGTCGGTGGAAGAAATTAATAAAGGAGAGAACAAACAAGATAGTTTAATATATATATCGTAATAATTTTTGCTTCAACCTGCAGAATACAGAATTGAATAGACTTGTTTCTATAGCAATCAATATCCTTTGTTTATTATGTCTGTTTCTGTTGCGACTGAAGTTTATGTTCTAACACAAATAAAACTCCGTAACTAAATTGATTTAAATGCGCACTTAAAATTAATTATTTACATATATGAGGTCGTCGGGAATTTCAAGCTGTCAGAGTATATAGAATAAAACCATCGTGATATTCAAAGATAAAGCGACAAGTAGCGTAACTAAGTTTGGAATGATTCAAGAATGAACTTGGTAGCCATTACCGTAAAAAAAAAAAAAACAACAATAATTGTAAACGTGTCGTGTATGTTCATTAGGAGTAAGTGATAGAATAATGTGGAAGCTAAATTAAGTTTCATCCATATGACCACGCCTACATCTATCTATCTAGAGTTTGTTTTTCAACTGTCATTTATAATGCAGTTGAAACTAGGCTGGAAATAAGTGTCACAAGTATACTACAGACAACAAAGTGTTTTAATTTTGTGATTATTTCAGATTATAAGGCTCTCCGCAAAGTAACTTTAACGCTTTTGATAAAAATCAGGACTTAGAATTCATTGTATTTTCTCATAGGGCAACTTTTTCATTTGATTATTTCTGTTCTAAAAATAGGAAGCTTGATTAATAGCTAACATGTCAGTGTCAGATTGGATGATGAGGCTGCTCACAATGTTTTATTTATTTTGTGTTTTTTTTTTAACTTTGCTTAAAACTACAAGAGGGCTATCTACGCTAGTCGTCCCTAATTTAGCAGTGTAAGAATAGAGAGACGGCAACTAGTCATCACAACCTACCGCCAATTCTTGGGTTACACTTCTACCAACGAAAAGTTGGATTGACCGTCACATATAACACTCCCACAGTTGAAAGGGCGAGTATGTTTGGTTGGATGGGGATTCGAACCCGTGACCCTCAGATTGCGAGTCGAGTGACCTAATCATCTAACCATGTTAGGCCCTATTCGAGTCAGGTCAAACTATATAGTTTGTTCACACTGTAATTTGACAAAAACAAATTGTTTGTTTGTTTGTTTTTTCGTATAGCAAAGCCACAAAGGGCTATCTGCTCAGCCCACCGAGGGGAATCGAACCCCTGATTTTAGCATTGTAAATCCGGAGACATACCGCTGTACTACCGGGGGGCACAAAAATAAATAAACAAAAAATTGTGTGTCCAGTGTTGTATAAAATGATAATTTTAACGTTAGATTCTCTGTTTTATAATGTATAAATGTTATGTTTGGACCAGTATGATTAGATAACACACAAACCTATCCGTACTAGCAATTTTTCAGTTATATACACTAATTCTAGCAGTTGTAAACTGGATAAATTTATTTGTTCAACCACATAATGATTATATGCATTCTGTTCACTGCTGGGAATCACACCCGGGATTTCAGCATTCTAAGTTCATAAAATTTCTGTTGACCCACTGGGCAACAACTGAAAAAAGAACATTTATATTTGTGGAATACCAAGGCATTGGTTTACAGAAAATATCATGTATATTAATTTGAGACATTATTTTCATCGATGTTGCTGTGGGTCAGCAGTGAGCTTACGGACTCACAGTGCTAAAATTCGTGGTTCGATTTTCCACGTTGTGCAGAGCATACAGCCCAGTCTTCTTAAGAAATTTCCATAGTGTAAAAGAAGCCAACAGAAATGTTTTATAGACGTTCAATAAAAATAAATATTGCAAACATCATCTGAAGTAAACTTATTTCTAAAAAAATAATTAGTGTCGATTATTGGAACTATATAATTCAACTCAATAATTATTTCAATAACACACATAGTGCTCTTAATTAATCATTTTTCACATTAAGAAAACCAAAATTATCCGTATATTGAGTATTTCTTGAATTGAGGTTTGTCTGTACGTTTAGAATTCGCTCAAAGCTTCATGAGGGTTATCGGCGCTAGCCGTCGCAAATTTAGCATCAACAGAAGAATTTACAAACAACACTCGACTCGTAATCCGAGGATTGCGGATTCGAATCCCCATCACACCAAACATGCTCATCCTTTCAGCCGTGTGGACATTATAATATAATGGTCAAACCCGCTATTCGTTGGTAAAAAGAGTAACTCAAGAGTTGGCGGTGGGTGGTGATGACTAGCTGCCTTCCCTCTAGTCTTACACTGCTAAATTAGGGACGGTTAGCGCAGATAGCCCTCGAGTAGCTTTGCGCGAAATTCAAAACAAACAAACAACAACACACCTTGCCAGTGTGTCAAGGATAAGTTTACAGACTTACAACTCTAAAATTCGGAATTCGATTCCATAAAATGGCCAAAGAGCAGATAGTTTCTTGGCTCAGCTTTGGATTAAAAACAATAACAGCGCAAGAATAAAAACGAAAAATAAGAGAGGGCACTCACTCTGAGAGTTTCTATGAGATAGGAGTAGGGTCACGCTCCAACCCTTTATTGAGACCCATCCCAAGTTAATGATGGAAACAACAATGAAGTAAAGAAACACTGCAAAGACCCATTGGGCCACTTAAGAAATAAGAATCTTGTTAACAGTTAGGGTAGTTGATGAAAGAGCTTGAATATTTCAACTAGAACAAGCAGAAAGATAATATATTGGGTGAAAACATCATTCAGCTGAAGAGGCTTATGGATTTACAACAGGATGAGAAAGGAATAATTTCTTGACACATTCAACTTCAATGTTGAAAGAGTGAGTATACAAACTGTGGAAATGTTATTTAGATAGTGTTATACTAATAAACATACAGTGGCAGAAGGAATAAAATATAAGGGCTGTTCACTTATATGCAGTAAAGGATTGCTATGGCGATAAATCAGTAGAATAGATTTTATGAAGATGTAGAAAATATAAAAATGTAAAGTAGCGAAACTATGTAGTATTTATAGGATAGGAGATTTCAATGGAAAAATCAATGAATAGTTCTTGGGATATTCAACCTTGGGTTACGAAACAGCAGAAAAAATTGTTTAGTTAAACTTGCCTTAAAGAGCTAGCTTAGCCTAGGAAATAAGCGTTTTCCGAATTGGAAAGGCAGGTAGTAGACAAAGGAAAGTCGTAAGTGAAAAGATCTAAAAGCTAACTAGATTTTTTCTTATGTAATCATCGGGCGGCTCGGCATGGTCAGGTGGGTTAAGGCGTGCGACTCGTAATCCGAAGGTCGTGTATTCGCATACCCATCGCGCCAAACATGCTTGCCCTTTTAGCCGTGAGGGCGTTATAATGTGACGGTCAATCCCACTATTTGTTGTTAAAAGAGTAGCCCAATAGTTGGCGGTGGGTGGTGATGACTAGCTGCCTTCCCTCTAGTCTTACACTGCTAAATTAGGTACGGCTAGCGCAGATAGCCCTCGAGTAGCTTTGCGCGAAATTAAAAAAAAACAAAAGAAAAACAAAACAAATGCAATCATCGGGAAATTTATATGAACAGCGAGGTCGTCATAAAGATAGACATTGTACCTGATTATAAAATTATGTGTACGAAACAATGTTGATTAATAAAGAGTGAAAGACTAAAGATAATAGTAAAATAGCACAAATAATTGTAAATTTACAGAAGTCAATTCAGGAACATGAAAACGTTAAAATAATATTACAAATTAGATTCCAGGATATGATGATGGCGGAGTGTAATACTAAAAAATGGAACCGGTAACTGGTGAAAACTCTAGTTGGAAAAATACTGCATCTTGTGGAAGAAATATGTACTTCAGAAAAAAGCTGAAAAACCTATAAAAGAACCAGATAATAGAAGGAGAGAACTGAGTACCAGAAACAACAATGACACAACAGCAAGGAGACATTAAAGTAAGTAAGAAAGAAAAGAAAATAGTAACAAAGGAAAAAAAGACCAAATCATAGACAAAATGTTAGAAAAAGGAAGAGGACCTAAAGAGGTCGCCAACAGCTGCCACAACAAAATCCACACATACAGGCTGCATAATGAAAACGGAAGAATAGAAATATGTGTCAACATCTGCAACAAGAGTCAGAAAGAAGAGAAGATTGTGAAGTTGATTAGTAGACTTCTTACTACAGAAAATATTTTAAGAAAAATAAACAGGCTATAGGACTAGATTAAATCACAAGGAGGAGCGGAAGTGATTATCCAGCTTATGAGTGACGGCTTTAGCTAGTAAACAACCTATAAAACAATCTGAATTTAGGAAAGAACACTCCATAACTGGCAGTTTATTAGCCATCAGCCAATCAGCAATCGATAAAGTAAGTTAATATCAACTTACTGCAAAGTAAAAAAAAGAGTTTTATCGATTACGCAAAAGATTTTGACTGTGATGACCAGAGAGACAGTTTTATTTCATTATGGATAATAGGTATCGCGGGATATGATGAAACTCTGTATAATATACAGGGTGGCTCGTAAGTCTCTACCCATCCACATATCTTATGTATCTAGTGTATCTGTGTGTTGTCCCTCATTCTCGCTGCATAATATTATGCAACGCCATGTTCTGTGAGACATTTTCCTCAACATAGCAGGGGTTATTGTCCCAAATGCCGAGGTAACAGCTGCCTTCAACTCATCATTAGTATTATTGAATATAACATAATAACATAAGGATGGGTAGGGACTTACGGGCAACCATATATATATATATATGCCAGAATATGTATAGATAAAGACATGTTTCTGAAATTAAAAACTTAAAGAGGAGTTAGACCCTACCTCACCGAGAAAAAATGATCTTTTTTTATATACAAATCAGTTTACATTTGGATTTGGGTTTTGCAGACGATATTAAAGATATAGACTATAATCTCAATAGCTTACACTCAGAAAGCTCAAAGAAAGGAGCACTGGAGATACATAGAGGAAAAACAAAATACATTACAATCTCTGTTACAAATGAGAAAATAAAAGTTTAGGGACATATAATTAAACAAAATACTAGATATAAATACTTTGGCAACACAGATAGAGAGAAACACAAGATAAGAGATAAACCTTCAGAGTGAAACCAGGTATTCTTTGGAAATACAAAGATATATAGTTAAGGACTAAACGCACCAATGTCTTTAAAAGAAACAATTCATCAGTGCTTTACGCATTAGGAACGTAAGCTACTACTAAAGAGATAGAAAACAAGCTAAAAACAATATAATGAGCAACACAAAAGTCAATACTGGTATCTCACGAAAATGCAATATTGAATAAAAAACTACAAGAAAACGAACCATACAAAACATAGGAATAAACAACTATAAGAAAACGAACCATACAAAACATAGGAATATACGAAAGTAAAGGTGATCCAGATAAATATAAAGAAGAATTGACAACAGATGAGCAAAGACGATAACAGAGTGGCAATCAAGAAGAACGAAAAGAAAAGAAAATGGACGACAACAGAAAATATGGCGAAACGTTATACCTTGTGTAGGAAACCTTGCGTGCTAGAGATTGGAAAATTGAAATTATATGTGGAGATCTACGTTCTGCACTGGATTCCAAGGGCCTAATAATAATAAATTAAAAACATCGGGGATTTGGTGACTTTGAAAGGCTGTATTTTATAGATTTTGATCGAGTTTACAGATTAAGTAGCGTTGGTTAAAAGAAAACAATAAGAAAATTTCTTTTTTGTGGGTTTCAATAATATGCACGTTTCTGCTATGCCTTTCATGCGATTGGATCGAAAGTCTTAGATACACAGGAAAATGTTTATATGATACTACCACGAGGAAATATGCCTCTTAGATTTGTTTGTTGCTTTTGAATTTCGCCGAAAGGTACACGAGGGCTGTCTACGATAGCCGCCCCTAATTTAGCAATGTAAGGTTAGAGAGAAAGAATCTAGTCATCCCCACCCACCGCCAACTCTTAGGCCAACAAATAGTGGGATTGACCGTCATATTATAACGTCCCCACGGTGAAAGGACGAACATGTTTTGTGTGACGGGATTCGAACCCTATCTTAGGTACATACCAATTAAAATGCTGTAAGTCTAAAGAATACTTGTATTAAAACACCAGGTACATGAACCCTTTTGTGTTTAATACTAACTTTATTGCAGCTGTTAATGTAATATGAAACTGCTTCGTGTTAATATTGAGCATGGATGTACATCTGATCTCTGTTAATATTGCACGTTTATATACATCTGATCTTTGAAACATAAAATTTTCAGATTTCGCTCAAACAATGCATTTCTTTCGTACTTATTTACTCGTAAAGCTAGAACATAATTCATGAAGGTGTATTTAGACAACGTCCAAGTTTCTCAGTGGTATTTTAATCCACACTTCTGTTAATTACTTCAATACCGGTTTCAGCTCAGAGATATGTAAAAATAACATTATCAATCTACTTATATCTCGTCTGATATAAGCTACTACTTAGTTGGTTTTACATTCAACACCAGAAATCAGTTAAGCGTGATAGGACACCATGGCCAGGTGGGTTAAAGCGTTCGACTCGTAATTTGAGGGTCGCGGGTTCGAATCCCCATCGCACTAAACATGCTCGCCCTTTCAGCCGTGAGGGCGTTATAACGTTTGGTCAATCCCACTATTCGTTGGTAAAAGAGTAGCCCAAGAGTTGGCGGTGATGACTAGCTGCCTTTCCTCCAGTCTTACACTGCTAAATTAGGGACGGCTAGCGCAGATAGCCCTCGTGTCGCTTTGCGCGAAATTCAAAAACAAACAAACAAACAATCATCTTGATTGCCTTAATTATACATTTTTAAATTGTTTGATCTTCGACCTCATAAAATCCTTAAAAAGGCCTAAATAAAAAAAAACTAAAAAAAAGAGATAGAGCGTATTGTACCAAAGTATAACCCTTCCAAGTTTCAAGTCAAACTGCCAAAAACGGTGATCGATTGAAAAGAAACAATAAAAAGTTTGAAAATGTCATAAATGGGCAATGAAGGTGTGTTTATTACAAGTTTAACATAAATAAACAGAAGCTAAACTAAGACACAACATAAACATAAAAAGAATTGCAACAAAAGATAATCTACAATTATACTAGGTCATTGCGTAGATAAATTAGAAATAAAGTTAAAAAACAACAACATAAAAACACCCCAATGAAACTACGGTACATAACACCACAATGAAACTACGGTACATAAATTTAAACGTTCTAATATCTTAAGTTTGTTTTCTGGCAATTTTGATGAATACTCTTATCAATTTTTTTAAACATTTGTTTATAATGTTAACATATTATTGTTAATGGAGAAAAATAAAAAAGTGATTGTCTGGTTCCTATTCATTTAAAGAAAAATTACGTGAGCTAATTTTTTTCTCCTTACATTTGTTCAAACTACTGAAATATAAATATAGTTCCGTTACTTCGTTGTTCAAGTCGCGAAATGTGTGTTCAGTATTAAATCAGGAAGCACTGATGATATTTTATTGTTTTTCTCCACTTGCACGACAAGACAAGTTGCCACGAAAACAGTAATTGTCGCATCTTTTATCTAGTCCTAGTTTTCTATTAATTTGTTCCTTAGAAATCTTTAGTTACTGATACTTTAAGTCATTTAATTTACAAGTTCCACTTTTCGTTAACGAATTCAACAAGCTGTCGCGTTGATGTGCTATTTGTTACGTCAGAAACGTCGGATTTCTAAAGCAGTTTGTGAGTTTTGTTTGATCTTTTATTCTACTTTAATGAGTTTGCTCATTTATTTACATTTGTTTTCTATTTCGGCTGGAAAAATATTTTCCTATCAAGTTTGCATTATTTAAACTTAAGATTCAGGCTAGCCTACAACAATTAATCTTAACACCGTTATTCTGAAGGCGGCGTTAACAAAGTTTGCGTATAATTTCTTAACAAAAGTACCTTTTAAATCTTTCCTCGTGTGACCTGATCAGAACACAGAGGTACGGATCAGTCCAGTGGCCTGTAGTGTAATATATCAGTTAATTAGGCGTGTAATTAGCTATCCAAACAGTAATTTTTCACTCGCTTTCTTATGTGTACGTGAATTTTCCGCAAAAGCGGCAGCCGTATTGCATAAGATACACACCTGCATAAGATACGCGCGTTACGCATTTTCCTGGGAACGTAGCATCGAGTCGCTTAGCTATTTTCACGTTACACAATCTGCTTGACTAATATTCTATAGAGACGCTGATATCACCGACCCAAGGTTGTTCGATAGATTAAACTTGTATATTATAATATAAATAGCCACCTTGCCATAATTCATCACAAGACATGAGATCCAACGTAAGACGATAAGTTTAACCAAGAATAAATTAATATTCGTCACAGTGACAGAAAACTTCACAAATATAAAACCTACAGGAATTGTTTGTTGCTCTTAACGTGTCAGCTTTTAGTTAATCGTAATGCAGAGACTAGGGTTATTCCCATAACACAACAACATTAAACTCTTTATTATATTTATGTAAAGGTCTCATAATATCATTAAATCTAATTCCAGAATGTCATTGTTATTATTTTTATGCAATAAAAATTAGTTCGAGAATGTTATTTTTACTTTTTAATTTTTTTTTAAAACCGAGCATATTATCGGTGACATTTAATTTAAAGGCAGAATTACTTGTTGTGATATGTAGTTTATTTTGTAATTATCATGATATTAAATCAAATAAACAAAACCAACTGAATTTCGTTGACCTCCATGAAACTGATGGTTTACTAATACTACGGTACAGTTAGAAATGAAAACATATGCAGATTTACTTGTAGCAACAAAAGAACGTTTTAATATAACAGGTTTTCTTTTAGATTTTGGCTCACTTACTGAAACTGCTCGTTGTCAAGCCAGATAAATCATCTAAATTATGTATTAGAAACCAAACTTTTTTTGTTAGTTATATGAAATAGTGTTAAATGCAGTGTTAATAAATTGTTGTAGTTTTTGAATTAAGCACAAAGCTCCACAATAGGCTACCTGTGCTCTGCCCACCACGGGTATCGAAACACGGTTTTTAGCGTTGGAAGTCCGCAGACATACCGCTGAGCCACTGGGGGGGCATGTTAATAAATGCTAAATACGCACTCACAACTTCTGATAACTTTAAGAAACAACAGAAATAATCATCGCTTAAGTAGCGAAATCGACTAGGGTAATCGTCTACTGTTAAAAACTTACTGAAATACAGTTATGTAAATCCACGTAGAGAAAGCAAACTCGAGGGGTGATGTGCAACAGCAAAATCGAGAACCTTTCACTCGACAGTTTCCAATTAATAAGTTAGAAAATGCATGAGTTGTAGTTTCCAATTGACGTCCATGCTTGGAAAATACCAGATTTTTTGATGGCAGAAAGTGAAGGACGTAGAAAATTTCGCACCATGACAGAATTAATGAGGTCAAATTAAGTGACTTGTGAAACGATAATGTTAACAATAATATGAACAAATAAGCAAATTGTGGTTTTTGCCGAAAAGTCGCGAAATCACTTATTTTGTTTATTATCAATGTTTAAGTGCTTTTAACTATTAAAAAGGAAGGTTTTGGGTGCTGATTAATATCTATTTCGTCAGGTGATTTTTATAGGAAGGTTCTATTAGAGTTTTGAGCAAGAACCTGTGCGATTCCTATTATTATTGGTTGATGATAAAGCTAAAACAGGAGTTATACGCGTTTTAACTCCATCTTCTTTCCATACATTTAATTCGAGACAACAGGGTCAATAAGCAAAAAGCGTCACGTATACAGAGCAGACTAATAATTAAATTTAGGGCACAAACTACAGAGTACCGGAACAGAAAACTATGTACTAAAAAAAAAAAACATCTTAGACTAGTCTCATATTTTTTATCAGTTTGTCGTTTGTTCACAAGACTCAAATGTTAAATTATTTAGAACTAAAACAAAATGCGTCACATGTAAATGTAATTTAGCAATGTAAGACTAGAGGGAAGGCAGCTAGTCATCACCACCTACCGCCAACTCTTGGGCTACTCTTTTACCAACGAATAGTGGGATTGACCATTACATTATAACACCCCCACGGCTGAAAGGGCGAACATGTTTGGCGCGACGGGGATGCGTACCCGCGACCCTCAGATTACGAGTCGCACGCCTGAACACGCTTGGCCATGTCGGGCCTTTTATATGTGATGCTTAATTATTTGTAACAGTAGCCTGCAATATATTTGTATTTATAGAAAAAAAACAACTTTAATGTATAGAAGTTTAAAGAGTAGTCTGTTTAAGTTAATCTAATAATAAAATAAGGTACAGACTTTTGTAGATTTTTCTGATTTCACTTACATTTCCAGTGAAAATCTGGTTGAAAAAAAGTAATTTAAATTGCAGCAAACTTTCGAATCTTTTCTTGTTATTCTAGTAGCTACTGTAACGAATGGGAAAAGTAAAGATTTTAGCGGTTCAACAGAGAACAAAAAACATCGGTGTGGCGTGAAAATTCGACTGCTTTCTTAGGGCGTGAGTGACGGTTTTAACTAAGATTGAAGGCTTGCTTATCTAATACTAATAAAATAGGAGAATGTGTGGAATAAGCTTCAATCTCGTGGTCTGTTTCCGCTCTCTGAGTGTCTGCTCTTTCACTGTTGATCAGGCTAAGAGAAGCCTTGTGTAGCGAAATCACGGCCTCGCAGAGAGAAAATAAAATTCCCTTTCTTATCTTCTTTGCCATCTTGGTTTTTTCCTTTCAATTCTACTCTTTAAGATAAAGCTCTAGAATGAGTTTTAGCTTATTCTTGATATAATGCTCGTGTTTTGTTTAGTAAAGGCAATACTAAGGTATTTTAGTGGAGAGAAATATGACTCGAGAGAAAAAGAAGAACAATCAATGGTGTGCATGTTTTTCTCTCTCTTGTAAGTTTTGTGTAAACATTACATCAAAATTGGAAAAAGTTAACTATACGTTTTGTGTATACTATTTCAAGAATAAATGACATTTAATAACTTAAATAAACAGTGAAATAAAGAAGAACAACAAAAATTTGGGTTTCAGGATGCAGATTTTCATCAGCTCTTAGAAACCAAGAACGATTACGAAGCTATCTGAGGTTTCACTGTTAATATGATGGCAACCATCCAAAGAGGCCCGCTCGGCCAGATGGTTAAGGCGCTCGACTCGTCTGAGGGTCGCAGGTTCGAATCCCTGTCATACCAAATATACTCGCCCTTTCAGTCGTGGGGATGTTATAATATGACGGTAAATCCCACTATTCATTGATAAGAGAGTAGCCCAAAAGATGGCGGTGGGTGGTGATGACTAGCTGCCTTCCCTCTAATCTCACACTGCTAAATTAGGGATGGCTGGCGCAGATAGCCCTCGTGTAGCTTTGCGCGAAATTCCAAAACAAACAAACCATTCAATGAAAGGTTTCGCTTAGACATGTACATATGGTAGCAAAATTACAAGTTTGATATTTTTAGTAAGAAGACGCATCGTTGGATGCTACATTTTGTAGGCATTATCTAGTTGTTTGCACAATTGGAATATAAAACCGAAGGTTCTTTGTACGTTTCCTGTTATTGCAAAATACACACACACACACTATACTTTAGGATCGTGGGTGCATTATAACAGTAAAAGTCAAATCCTGTTTTCCTTCAGAGAAGAGTAGCCCAAGAGTTGACGGTAGTATCTGTTAATAGTTGATTTCCTTCTAAAGCTATCAGTTCGAAATTAGAAGAAAGTTATGCATAAACAGATTTTGTGTAGCTTTGTTGGAAAATTCAAACAAACAAACAAACCAAAGAAATAATATTTTGTATTGAGGTTACTTTGCTCATGAATGTAAAAAATATACATATGTGTATATATTTGATGTTAAGCACAAAGATGTGTCAGCACAGGGATCAAACCCAGAATTTAATTCTAATTGTCATTTGTCATTGTGTCAGCGGGAGTGGACATGCAAGTGTGATTATTACAAGAGACATTCCTTTCAATTTATAAACTAAAGTAAGCATTACATTTGTTAGTCTGTTAGCTTATGACATATATTTTTCAAGTACCAACGATGCCTACAGATTCGAGGAGTGTTTCGTGTACTCTCTAAGCAACGTGTTCCTTTAGGCAACACGAGCTTCTGGTGTGTTTGCACATCCGTAAAAGATATTTTGTATATAAAGTTTTGGTATTGTTTTTGACAATGGGTTTGTTAACTTATCAAATATTTTACGATTTTTTTACAATTAATTTTTTTAAATTTTTGTATCCTTATTTGTACTTAAGTTGGGTTATGTGGTGTATTTTTACATTGGAGATCACTGTTTGCTTTTACCATATTTTCATTTCTTTCTCCTCTGTTGTCGTAAAACACGAAGATTTGATATTAACGGACTTCTCAAAGTTATAGATTTCTCCTTTTAATGTGTATCACCTAAAGTTTCTTAACTGTGACATTCTAAGCGTAGTTCCGCTGGTACGCGTACGAAAGCGTATTTTAAAACACATGTGAACGTTCAAGTTTTCCTCTTTTGTTGAAGAATTGCAATATATATATAACGCCCAAAGGAACTGGTGTGTCTGATGCAACTTTGCAAGAGCGCTTGTAAAATTAATAAATGAACCTGTTGTTTATCTCAACTTCGTATGTTGTACGCCCTGATTTGAAACGCTTTAAAGATTTAATGTGCTCTTTGCAGTACAATGTGTTAGAACTAGTCGACAAGGATATTTATAAAGCAACAATATGAAGTTATTTACAACAGCGGTTGAGAGCTACGTCAAGGGTAGGAATTTATTACCAATTTACATAAAGTACATAAACTTAGACAAATGCTTTACAATTTGAATTATGTTCTGTCTTTAACTGTAATTTATCATTGTGTGGAATATTACAAAAAATTAAGTTTATTCAATACGTATGGCTAATTATGCTTTACTTATCAGATCATGTTATTTCATTACAACAAATCTAAACAAGTTTGTCTTAGCTTTCTGTCTTGCATAGCAAGCACTTAATGAGGATCTTTATTCAGCTTGTGACTCGGAGCTGCTAAAACCTGGATGAAATGAAACCGTTTCAGGGATATATGATATGATATAAAAATATTGTTTGAGATGATTTAAATCCTAACATCCATTTAAGGGTGTTAGTTCTGAAAAAACTGTCCATAAAATTTCGTGTTTTACGGCGATATTATATAAGGCGTGTCGTTCATATTGCCCTCGAGTTACATAAAACAGTAGGCGAGAAAAAGAAAACATTTGTTAGGAAGAAATCCATTTATATTTACAGTTTTCACTTGTGTTTATACGTGAACCAAGCTGTGTTGATGTGTTGACGAAATGGACATATGTTCCCAATTCTGTTTTGTTATTTGCATTTTTTTAGGGTCTTTAATTTGGATTTATCAAACGTGAAATACATCTGCATGGATGTAGACAGACATAAAGTTAAATGAAATATATCTTATATTATGCAATAACTACCAATAAAAATGTGTAGTAATCATGAAATAAAAAGTAAAGAAATTAAATAATGAATAGGTTCGATAATTAAGTTTGTTTCGAAAGATGTTATGTAGGTTTATGTGATAGGAAATTATACAAAATACCTTCGTGTTGAATTCATGACACAGTATATATATATATACACACACACAAGTGAATACTTTAAGGTTCATGTGAGAGGACATTATACAAAATATCTCATGTTGAATTCGTGACACAATATATAGAAGTAATTTTCTTAAGGCTCATGTGGCAGAACTTTAAGCATAATACTTGCATGTTGGACTGTCTTAATGTTCATGTGACAGGACATTATACATAATATCTTTTTTATTGTGTTGATAGCACATTGCATAAAAACGACCATTTTAAGGTTCACATAACAGGATATTTCACCAGTTATTGCAGTTCAGCAGAAGATGGAGTATAGTTTAAAACAAGAAGCATCATTTTAAAACTAAATAAAATGTTTGGTTTTCGAACATTCTGGAATTTACAAACTCCATCAACATCGTTGTAAAATGTGAATATACAACATTCACATGTGATATATATTGTTGACAAATGGTATAATTATTAAATATTCTATTTCAGTTATCATTTGTGAAATTTATAGAAACCAGAAATGGTTTGTTTTGGATACATTTTGGCCTTGTATTTGCGCTATTATCCATCATTAGTATATAGTAATGATTCAATCATTTATATACAAGTTTTAATATAGAGACATATCTATGCAAAATATACAGAGTGAAAGATTTTTTGTGGTTAAGCACAAACCTGCACAATGGGCTATTTTTGCTATGCCCATCACATGTACCAAAACTCGTTATAAGTCTGAAGACTTATCTTTAAGTCACTGGGAGTGAGAAAGAAGTGGAGGAAATAAGTGAAACTTACGAGGGTTATGGATATAACTCAATAAACTTAATGTTCAAAATAATGAAATCTGAAGCAAACAGGGGTTATTGTTCAGGCTGGAATGTTCAGTTTGAATATATAGGCCTTATTTGGTCAGAAGCTCATAATTTAACGATCCTGTTAATATAATTTTGATATTATCAATAAATAAAGGGTGGCTACTGATTTTACCAAAAGGGAAAGCACATTGTTTCAGAAGTCTTCAACCTTTTATATATTCACAAGTTCGTATTTTAACTGATGTTTGTTTGTTTCTTCAACTATAGGTGTCTTTACAGTCAACACAAGTGTACGCGTGAACGACCAATGACGAAGAATATCTTCCGTTTGAAAAAGTTGCGAATTTGGAAATAATTTTGATTTTGAATTTCGTGCAAAGCTACACGATGGCTATCTGCGCTAACTATCCATAATTTAGCAGTGTAAAACTAGAGGGAAGGCAGCTAGTCATCACCACCCACTGTCAACTCTTAGAGTACTCTTTACTAACGTATAGAGGGATTGGGTGTCGCATAATAACTCCTCCACGACTGAAAGGACAAGAAGGTTTGGTAGAACAGGATTTTAACCTGAGACCCTCAGGTTGCCAGTCGAGCGCCCTAACAAACTGGCCATGCCGAAAATCAGTTGTAGTTTTATTTATGAATTAAGCATTTCCATAGTGGTTCTTAATTTGTTTTCTGACAGCAAAACTGCATATTATATCCTCCGCCCCTCCACCCATCCCCGAAAAAAACGAGCAGCAATATGTAAACGTTTGAGGCCGTGTGTGAAGCTTTAGTCTGCAGACTTCCAGGAATATAATACAGTGTGTAACGTTTGTGGTAAATAAGGTTTTGTTATTAATAAGTTTCGTAGTTCACATATATATTAGTCGTATTATAAAAATTAAACTTCAACTAAGTGAAATGTAGGCTCATTTGTATTTATTAAAGTGAATAGTCACCGCACTTTTTGATTCAGCAAAAATTAGTATTTTCCTAAATTTCTCATGATCATCCATCGTTATTTGGTTAATTATTAAAGTAAGCACAGTATTATCTGTCTAATTAATTATTACTTTATTTTGACTCGTTGGTATTCTATGTTCTGAAGTTTTCAGTTTGTAGCCTTTTTTATTTCTATAATTACTCAACATCACGTTCAAAGAATACAACATTCTGAATGTTTCATATTAGTAAACCGCTATTACTCTTTAAATAAACTCAACGTTTGAATATACAACAGATTAGATCTTGATTGAATTTTAAGTTGTTTTTTTCTAAATCTAACTATTGGTTATTAAATAAGAAATATCACTTTTTTCAATTTTTCTTTCGTTAGCGTTTGAATTCATTACTCTGCTGTACTTCTCTTTCTATAGTACCCCGGTAGTACAGCAATAAGTCTACGGATTTACAATGCTAAGATCAGGGGTCCGATTCTTCTCGATGGACTCAGGAGATATCCCTAAGTAGCTTTGTTATAAGGAAATAAAAACACTCTTTTCCCAGGCAATATTATAATCTATGTTTAAAAGTCCTTAAGTATTTTTCACTGTACGGTTTTAGACATCAGGTAAGATTACGTGGTCGCAATCAATTTATTGTAACGTTTAAAAACAATACTCGATTGGAATAAGCTCATGAGTCTAAGCTAAACACAGATGGCGCTGTTTCTTTGCTAAATGTGATATCTCGAATATCTTATTTGGGTGTTTATTTATCTGTTTTTTGAAGTAATGATAAAAAAGTATTAATCTTATCAAGTGGATCAAAGAGGACAAAGTTTTTCGGATAAGATTAAAACATTTAGTGCATACAAACATCATAGAAATAAAAAGTTCAGTTTAAGAGGATTTTTTTGGAACAAATGTATTCTCTTTTATGAATTTCATATGGCAAGTGAAATTTTATCGCAATAAGCAACTGAAAGCTTCAAATGATTTATCGCATTGTACACTTTACAGACACTTTTTTATATAGGTTTGTACTTTGTCTCAGATTTTTGGTCTGATTGTATTGTTGAAGATAAACTATTTGTAAGACTTGTTTGTTTTTGAATTTCGCACAAAGCTACTCGAGAGCTATCTGCGCTAGCCGTCCCTAATTTAGCAGTGTAAGACTAGAGGGAAGACAGCTAGTCCTCACCACCCACCGTCAACACTTGGGCTACTCTTTTACCAACGAATAGTGGAATTGACCGTCACATTATAACGCCCCCACGGCTGAAAGGATGGGCATGTTTTGGTGCGAGCGGGATTCGAACCCGCGACCCTCGGATTATGATTCGAATGCTTTAACACGCTTAATTATGCCTTAGAATCAAGTAAGAAAACAATCAGTATCAAGAGATGAAAAGAAAACACGATTTCTAGATCTAGTTTGAAAATTGTTTGTATCCATAGAAACCAATCAAGGTATTCTATCTTGAAAGCCATAGAGAAGTTATACAGCTTAAAAATACATTCCAAACATCTACAACTACATACCTTATTACCTAATAGTTTTAATACCACAATATTATAGGATTTAAAATACGAGTTATTATATTTTGATTATTTAATAAAGTATGTTTGTATGTATTTAGTACATCACACTATATGCAGTATTTATTCTACTACAACGCATATATTTTGCTCAGTAACATAATTTAGTTCCAAAAATTACTCATCACTAGACACCTATTGCTTGACACTTCTATCAAGATTTTCAGAACCTTACATTTCAAGTAAGAAACAAGAACTGTTTATTTGAGTTAAAGTCATTACATACAATCACAGTGACTTTCTCGTACTTCGCTTACAAGATTCTAAGAAATACATAAGAATATACTCGTTCTCAGTGAAAGTAATTCTGCGAATTTCAGGATTTGGCTTAGAGAAAATATATAAACTTTCTGTGATAAGTAAACCTTAAGAAGATTATAGTTTAATATATTATCTTAGATAGAAACTATTTTTTATCATAGAGGTATTTCGGTACTGTCTAAAAATAGTAAACTTTTATTCACCTCAAGTCGTTATCGATACTTTCAATGATTTTGCAGGTAGATTGAATTTTATTGAATATTATTGAATATACAGCTATGCAACATATATAATTAGTGAACAAGCAAAGGGATAAAAAAGTTCGAGTGGGGTTTTTGATCGAAAGAGTGAGTCCTATCAAAAACGTTTTGGAGTCAATTTCATTTTCACAAACTGCATGTTATTTTTCAATTCATGGTTATCATGTTTCAGAAAGGATTGTGGAAGTTGTGAAAGTTCAATCAATAAAAATATTAAATCTATGGTAGCACTTGAAACCGACAAATAGTGTTTATGTAACCTGTAAGCAATGTATTTATATAAATATAATAATACTGTCTGTTGTATGTCCATGTAACTGCTTCGTTGGATGTGGACGGATCTTCACCAAATCTGGTATGAAGTTTATTAGGTCCATGCAGGGTTACCTACATGTTTTCAGTTTTGTATTTTGTATTTTTCTGTTTTTATGGACGATTTTACCACTACTTCACCCCCCTTTCATTAAATGAATCTTTATCAAATTCGGCATGGAAGTTCGTTGAGTCCATAAAAACAAAGGCCCGGCATGACCAGGTTGTTAAGGCACTCGACTCGTAATCTGAGGGTCTCGTCACACCAAATCTGCTCGCCCTTTCAGGCGTGTGGGCGTTATAATGTAATGGTAAATCCCACTATTCGTTAGTAAAAGAGTAGCGCAAGAGTTGGCAGTGGGTGGTGATGACTAAATAAGGGACGGCTAGCGCAGATAGTCCTCGTGTAGCTTTGCGCGAAAACGAAATAGAAATAGTGAATTATTCGGGCATCTGTTCTCTTTTCTTGGGTAAAGGTATCATATTTAAGTCATTTCTGGGTACAAAGAAAGCGTTTTACATGTGTATCACAACAACAATAAGGTTAAATTATCATATTTAAGTCGCTTCTGGGTACAAAGAAATGCGTTTCACATGTGTATCACATAAACAATAGGGTTTAATTAACTTTCTTAATTTTTTCTTTGCTAGGTACAACATCCATTGAGAAGAAATAATCCAGTCAGTTTTATTTTCTTAACTTGTTGAACAAAAAAAAACATGTGTAGAACAGTTATATGATTCTTGGAATAAAGAACTACTGACGATAATTAACGTGCTTTCTGTAATTAGTTTAAATCTCTTTCTAAATTGATATATATGTTTTTCTTTTTGGATTTGCTCTGACCTTTCACATTATTTGTCTTTACTTTGATCAAGTGAAAAAAATGGCGGATATTGAAAAGAAATATTTCAGGAAAATTCAATCTAGTTTTCAGCCATTTCCAATGCTAGAGGTAATAGAAGAAAAAAGTCGATTCTTCAATAGATACCATACAGTTGTGTACATAAGCCGAAGGACAGAGGATTTCGTCTTTCTGAATTATTCATGCAGCCCAGTTCGAAGGTTTTACCGTAGTTCCCTACCTTCAGAGTATTGATTTATCCAATCTTCTGTTTTATTGTCTCTATTCTAGAGTTGAAGAAATGTAAGAATGTTTTTTGGCTATAAGTGAAGCTCAGTGAAGTTGAATTATAATTTTGTCAACTTTTTAAGGCAAAATTTTTTTCTTCTTTTGGATGAGTTTTTCCGTAAGTATTTTCGATTCCATTTTCAAGATAAAGTCTTTCTCGAAATATTCTCAATGATCTTTATAAAATCCATTTTAGGAAGTGCTTTCTTCAATTTAACAGTTTAATATTGTTGTCGCTCTTTCTCTTTTTTTATGAAACTTTGCAAACAAATGTTTAACTTGAATGAGTTTAGAAAAGAAAGAAAAAAAACATTTTCATTATACGGAGTCAAATTGGAAGGGAAAACCCGATAAAGGATTTCAGGTTTACATCCATTGTGCATAGCATTACTTTTTTCCAATACTAATTAGAAACATAAATACAGCATTTGAATCAGACCAGTGCTTTCATTCGTGTGCAATAAATAGGAGAGCATGAATACAACTGACTACAATATAAAAAAGTACAATGGTTTCTTATACTAAATAATAGCTCTCCGTATAAGCTTATTACATACAAGGTTATTAGCTTGTGATTCTGGTCTGTATTTGAAGTCTGGCATGACCTTGAGGTTAGGGCTCTCATCTGGCAACCAGCGGGAGGTTAAGTTGAATGCTGTCACCGAACATGTTTGCCCATTTTAGCCATAACAGTATCATGATGTTACGATAAACCTAATTATCTGTTAGTAAAAACTAGCTTCTCTAGTCCCTCATTAAATATTAGGGACAGCTACAGCAGATAGCTCTCTCTATCAACAAACAACAAAATGATCTGCCTTCAATAAAGTATACCTAAAGCAGAACAAACATGTTCACTAAATCATTAATAGAATTTCTCTTTAAGCTACTTCAAATACGGTATTAAAAACGTTTTAATACTAATCGAGCCGTTTACATGTTTAAAGTACACATTCCTAAATATTTATCAGGGAACTTTTGAAATATTCTCCTTATAATGTTTCAAATACTCTTTTTTAAAGCTACATATCTTTTTAATCATGATAGATCGAGGTTAAAAATTAGAAAAAGCTAAAACACACTAATTCATTACAAAGTAATTCTTTTCTATTAACCTGAACAAACCGTTCTTTCTCAGTGTTGTTGATTTTGAGGTTTGAAAACAAGTCTTTACTTTTAGATTACTTTACTTTTCCTCGCTCACACCTTTCGTTACTTCTTTTGCGAAAAGCCCATCATGGCCAGGTGGTTAAGGCACTCAACTCATCATCCGAGGGTCGCGGGTTCGAATCCCTGTCACACCAAACATGCTCGCCCTTTCAGCCATGGGGGTGTTATATGTGACGGTCAATCCCACTATTCATTGGTAAAAGAGTAGCCCAAGAGTTGGCGGTGGGTAGTGATGACTAGCTGCCTTCCCTCTAGTTTTGCACTGCTAAATTAGGGACGGCTAGCGCAGACAGTCCTGGTGTAGCTTTGCGCGAAGTTCAAAACAAACTAAACGAATCATTTGCGAATGAACATACTGATAAAATAAGCATTAGTCCATTCTATCCATTACTCTTTCATTCACGTCCAGCCTAGGCAACTTTAGTTGTAGCATTTCATTATAAAAATTAAAAGTATGAAAAATGATACTTCTGTGCAATGTTGCAATAAAGGACTTTCAAACAATGACGTCATACAAAATTCATTTTTTTTCAAAAAGTTACATTTTGGCTTTTCAAAGTTCTTGTCAAAAAACAACAAGAAGAAACTATATTGCATATATATATATATATATAGCATCTGATGGATATATAATAGCCAGACATTTTTTCTTTCATTAAAATCAAAAACAAAAACACTCGGAATTCGGTGAATACTATTAATATTTCTGTATTTCTTCTATTCATTAGTTTCAACATCTGAGCTCAGAGATCAAAAGTAACTCGCGTTAAGCTCAAGAATTAAAACTAAATGAACATAATACACATTAAAGAAAACAAAAATGTGTTTCCACTTCTAATAAGTATTATGACTGCTTTGTATGGTCGAGGATATGTATATATATATATATTGTGGATGTTTTGATAGTATTTCAGGCTATAACTAAAATGATTAAAACGTTTGATGGCAGGAGATAATTTGCGATTTTGCTTAATATAATAAATGTTTGATTAACAATTAAAAAGAAAAAATGCAGTAACATTAAAACACAGTTTTAAACAATATTTTAGATCATCTAAACATATTGAAATGTGAATAATAAGATATTCATGGATGTAACCTTAAAATAATCAACTAATAACTGTGGTTTCGAGAAACAAGAAGCGTGTAACAGAATGTATGTGTTACTCAATAATAATAAAAACAACTTGATTGTTGATTTCATATATTACCCCCGATTTTATTAATACGCTGTTATGATAAAAACAATTATGAAATTTGGTGACATTATAACCATAATAATGTCGGTAAGAAACGTTTCTAAAAGATAGAAGGAACACGAAAAACAAAGATATTTTTTTGTTTGGTGGCCATTGTCGGCTGTGGAAGAACAGTGACGTATTACATTTAAGACTACACTGGGGGATTTCGGAGTTTTCGTACTAGCCAATGTTATAGTATTCTTACTATGATTAAGATAAAACTTTTTATCTATAGAATAGTTTTTATTCTCTGTCTGATATTGGACTTAGGCTTTTAAAACTCAGTAAACTGGTTAAAATTGTATTGTAAAGAAAAATGGCCATTTTACTTGTACAGTTTCATAAATTTCGTAAATTTACTTATAACTATAGACAATCTTATTCTTGGTTAATGATTAGTTTATCTTATCTAACTAACTTGAGAATATAATTACTTATTTCAGGAAACAACTGAATAAGTACTGCATTCTTTGGTAATGACTAATATTATTAACTTAGAGGTATTGAATATGTTTTTAGAGAAATATTCTGTGTTTATTTGTTTCAAAAATCTTCTTTCTGATTTCTCCATCTCCTTATCAACTTAAGGAAAATTGAATAATCCAAATCCCTTGCAATAAGGTTTGGAAAAATGTCACATTATGCTGCCTGATTTGTCCACAGCGGGGCCCAGCATGGCCAAGCGTGTTAAGGCGTGCGACTCGTAATCTGAGGGTCGCGGGTTCGCATCCCGTCGCACTAAACTTGTTCGCCCTTTCAGCCGTGGGGGCGTTATAATTTGACGGTCAGTTCCACTATTCGTTGGTAAAAGAGTAGCCCAAGAGTTGGTGGTGACTATCTGCCTTCCCTCTAGTCTTACACTGATAAATTAGGGATGGCTAGCACAGATAGCCCTTGAGTAGCTTTGTGCGAAATTCAAAAAAACAAAAACAAATTGTCCACAGCGAGTAACCAATCCATGTAGTTTTGTGTTATGAATGCGTAAACTTACTTTTCTACTACTGGACACAGATAAATTCAGTCTTATAATATAACAATATATACTTTATGCCACTAGAGCATTATACAGTGATTTTTTTGTTTTTTATTTAAGTGAAGTGAAAAGCGAAATAGGTTTTATTTCCTTATATTTTACATATTTTGTACAGAAGCTTAAGTGTGTCTGTTTCATTCAATTTTGTATGCAGAATGGTGCAACATATAAAGAAAACAACAACAACTGAGGTGATGTCAAGTTTGTTTGAAATTAACTATAAAACTACACCATGGGTATCGAAACCCGGTTTCTACCACTGTGAGTCTGCATCCACACCGCTGTCCCTCTGAGATGTATGACTTCACAGAACAATATAATACGGCAGTAGCTAGAAGGTAACAAAATTTACTCGAACAAAAACTTTAGGGTTAATTTTAAAATGTATTTATTAATATATCGAATTTCAGTTCTGTTTGTTTTACAATAACTCACAATCAGACAAATATAGAAGCATGTCGCTGTTTGCTTAACTACAGAGAATGATAAAAAAGTCTTCATCTACATCAAAGCTGAGAGCTAATTGTTTTCAAATTTATAATATGATATAAATGAATGAAATCGAAAGAAACAAGGACAAATACTAATAAACTAGTACGAAAGAGTTCCTATTGATTTGGAAAGTTATAGTTTTAGCAATACACTTAGTCATGTAACGCAATTAAAAACTCCAAAAGTTGCGTTTCTGTATAGATAGACTAAAGTTTCTACTAAGTTTATGTTTGAAATATAATTATTCAAGAATGATTTCATTTTTTTATTTCTTGTTATATTAACACACATTTATAACACTCTAATGCATCCTTTTTGTTACTTCCAAAATTAGCAAGAATTGAAAACATTTTCTTTCATAATTACTTACACTATTGGTTATCAAAAATCTATTGCATTATGTTAATACCTTTATATTATTACATGGATCTGTTTGATGTGTGGAAATTTTCAGCTTAAAAGGTATATTTATCTGCCAATAGCATGGCTACAATTGTTAGTTTAATATTATTATAGAGGTGAACAATCCAATGTTACACTTCAGATATGAAGATACTGTATTACTAAAAACATCTGGAGGGTTTTGATACATTTGTTCGTTTACAATAAGCTGAAATTAATTATCTACTGAAACTTTGGTTTGTTGTGTTTTGTAAGAATGGTTTCCACATGTTGTTTATACAGTGACGTCATCGCAGATCCAAGCTGTAGTTTTTTTTTTTTTTAATTTCACGCAAAGTTACACGAGGGCGATCTGCGCTAGCCGTCCCTAATTTAACAGTGTAAGACTAGAGGGAAGGCAGCTAGCCATCACCACCCACCGCCAACTCTTGGACTACTTTATTACCAACGAATAGTGGGATTGATCGTCACGTCATAACGCCTCTACGGCTGAAAGGGCGAGCATGTTTGGTGTGACCGGGATTCGAACTCGCAACCCTTGGATTACGAGTCGAACGCCTTAACCCACCTGGTCATGCCGGGCCTCCAAGCTGTAGTACTACGAGTGAAATGCTGAACACATGCATTAAATTCACAAATAATTTCCAACCATTCGACAGGACAATTTTCTTACGGGCAGACCTAAGGATGGAACACTATATGACAACTCTTTCTGGGGAAGGGTATTCTTACATAGATATAGTGAAGAAATACAAGGCCTGGAGCACACCTCTATCAAAGATGACTATCTATAACGTAGTAAATAGCGTTATCAATACAAAATAGACAGATCCATATGAGGGCGAATAACAACATTCCTTTATAAGGAGGACTGCATGGTTACAGTTCCAAGTCTGGTTGTTCAAGAACCCCTCCCTCCTCCAACCAAAAAATAACTGTTAACAATCTGCGCATATCTCAAGCAACTGCACCCAAGATAATTCAATGTGTAAATAAGAATAAACCATAAACTACTCTTCAAACACATTGTTGAGAAACGTGTGGGAGAATTGAATAAATATATATTGTATGTGAAAATGGAAGTTCTTATAATAGCCTTCTTATGGTGGCACAGTGGTATGTCTGCGGACTTACAACACTAGAAATTGGGTTTCGATACCAGTGGTGGGAAGAGTACAGATAGCCCATTGTGCAAATTTGTGCTTAATAACAAACAAACAAGTTCTTATAACACTGGATAGGCTTAAGCGTACTTCAAAAATTGTTACACTAAATGAGCGATTCACTACCTACCAAGAGATAATGATATTTTTTCAACATTAAAGAATGTTTCTGTCGGGCTTTATTGGTACAGCGGGTTTCTGATATAATGGGAAAAGCAAACGTTAAAAGGTTAACTCTAGTGCTGGGTAACGACTTTTAATCACAGCCATCAGACATGCACAACTGAAAATGAAGAAAGTACTTCCAAGATCAGCACGGAACTGAAACGCACGTGTCTTAAACTTTACATTCTTAAAGTATGTGTTTTACATGTTCAAGAAAGAAGTGCGTGTTTCAAGTGTTTCAGAAAGAATATTTATTTTAATGTAATAAAAAATGAACTCAACTTTCATGATTTGAGAAACTGAGGTTTAGTTACTATACGTTAACTTTGTTAATTTTTTGGACAGTTTGTTTGTCTGTAATCGAGCACAAAACTAAACAATGGGCTAACTGTGCTCTGCCCACTATGGTTATTGAAACCCAATTACTAGCGCTGTAAGTTCAAAGATATATTGCTGTGCTACTGTAGGACCTTTTTTGGACAGAAAGAAATTATTTTTACTAAAAACAACAACTCTGTCACTTTATTCAATAATTTCTCATGAAAAACTGCAAAAGTAATCAATTTTTGAAATATTCTACATGTAATGTTCCATTAAGTCAACGTAAGTCTCTAGAATTACAACGCTAATGTCCGGGGTTCGATTTCTCGCGGTGTAGCTGTGCGCTAAAAACAACAACGGGACCTTCTCGAATCATAAATAATAATCGTGTTCGTTTAATATCTAGCTGCTACAGCTTCAACATATTTTAGTGATAATTTTTTTCTTTATTTTACATGGAATATCTCAGATATTTATAACAAACACAATGAAAAAACATTCACTGAAAACTGTATATAATTTCATAACATTAGCAAATTTAATTGGTTTAGTTTGCCACGTTGAATTAAAATCGACCAATGTCTATTGGCACATTCGTACTTCACTTATTCTAAATGGAATGTTCTAAATTTTGCGGTTCTTTCTATAAGAGTGCCTTGTGTAGTAATATCAACAATAAATACAGATACACAACAATAAAACATTACCATAACGCACTTAATGTATACTTTTGAAAGATTATGCTGTGTTACTGAGCGCAAAGTTTCACAATGAATATATGTGTTTGTCCATAGCAAGGATCGAGCCTCGATTTTTAGCATTATTAGAACATGGAGCAGGCTGAACAAGTCAATAAATTACTCAAAATTAAACGATCCTAAAAATATTATCTTCTACTAATCACCAAAACGTACTTACAGGATACCGATTTCAAATATTAGGAATGTTACGTATTATAATTTATTTCGGACGAGTCTTCGATTTATTATATATATGTTACGTACGTTAACTATTACTAATTTAAATAACTGGAAATTTTAATTTAAAAGTTAATTAAGTATTAATATATATTAAATTTATGATATTTATCAACAAGATTGATACACACAATCTTTTTCTTTTCACAAATATATTTGAATACACAAGTAATAATATAATCGATATTAATGGTTATTACACATATTGGTTTATATACAAGTTTTCTATACTTATACTTTTTATATACTTTATATACAGCTATACTGAGTCTTCTCTCTGGTGTAGAACTGAATATTTTATCGATTGTTCAGGTTCACGACGAGCAAAGTAATTCTGATTTATTTTTTTACACTTTGCTTAAGCTGTCTTTTCTTGGCTAGTCTCACATAGGTTACAAGCTCGCTTCTTACCGAGGAAGATATTTATTGCCCGAGTAAAAATAATAACGGCTAAAGTAATTCATTGAAGTTGAACGGTTTGTAATGTTCGAAATATATAAAAGTTCCTGATCAAATATTTATAGTTTTCCGATTTCTAAGCGTTATTCACAATTATAGCTTCCGAGGCTTATGGTACACTGACTGTAGTTGACTAATAGTAATAATACTGTTTCTTGGCGTTTTGGTTAATATAGTTTAAAGCGAAATCCAGGAATGTTCAACGATGTTTGAGCACGCTATTGTTTTCGTAAAACAAAGATTATTGATTTTTACTTTCAAAAATCTACAAATTTATAGAACAGACGAGAATCGCACAATACTTATTCCACAATATACGTCACAAGCATTCAACCGAAACAAACATACATATGAAAATAAACGTACAACTGTAAGTCCGTTACAGGAACCTTCGATGTTATGGAATGATCGCGGCCATTCGTTGGCAAGTCGGACTGTGAAGCTGAGGATTTGTGGTTTGCAAAAAAACAGCACTTTGGAACTATGCGTTTGTTATCGGAGTGATGGTCAAATCTTAATTTTGGGTATCCCAGTAGGGCACCGGGAAGCTTACAGATTTATTATGCTACAATCTGGGATTTGATACTCTGCGATTGATAGCTCTAAAAACAAATAAACAAACTAACCCATTTTTAGGTTTTATAAAAACAGACCAAAAATTGAAAGTGGGTGAATTTGACTAGTTGAATTTTTTTCTCTTATCTATCATGTCAAGCCCTTCCAGTAGCAAAACAAACACATTATCACTTCAAAATTGGGACGGCAAGCGCAGACAGATGTCGAGTAGCTTTACGCGAAATCGAACATGGATAGAAATAAACAAATTCCACTGTTGCTTAAAGGTATTCTGAAACAACGAATATTCGTTCCGCTCATTAAGATTCGTGGAACGCAATACGAATTATTTCAGTAAATAGTCGACAGTGTGTTACGGTACAGCAGCTTAGAACTTGCCTTTAATACGTATGTTACAAGCTCCAGGCTGAACTAGATACAAATTTAAGAAACTATTTAGATAAAATGGACGGAACAGAATGAACTGACGAGTCGTATAAGCTTCAATGTATCAATGTAAATTGGTGATTCAATGCTGATGCACAAAATGAAAAATAGCTGAATATTCAGAAGAAAAGAAATGAAATATAAAGACGGAAAAAATAATAACAATACATATTTATTTGTAATGTTTAAATAATATCATTTTACGCAACTGAAATTTACAGTATTAATTAGCTGAGTAATCATGTACGTGTTTGTTTTTGAAAATCGCGCAAACCTACACGAGGGCTATCTACGCTAGCCGTCTCCAATTTTGCAGTGTAAGACTATATGGAAGGCAGTTAGCCATCATCACCCACCATCAACTATTGGGCTACTCTTTTACCTACGAATAATGGGATTGACCGTCACATTATAATACCCCCACCACTAAAAGGGCAAGCATGTTTGGTGCCATGAGGATTCGAACCCGTCACCCTCAGGTGAGAAGTCGAGCGCCTTAAACACCTGGCCATGCCGGCCCGATATAATATGTGATCGAGAATATTAGAAATTAATTTCGTAGAGGATATAACAAGATATAAAGAATTTATTTCGGACGAGTCTCCGATTTATTATATATATGTTACGTACGTTAACTATTACTAGTTTAAATAACTGGAAATTTTAATTTAAAAGTTAATTAAGTATTAATATATATTAAATTTATGATATTTATCAACAAGATTGATACACACAAACTTTTTTTTCACAAATATATTTGAATACACAAGTAATAATATAATCGATATTAATGGTTATTACACATATTGGTTTATATACAAGTTTTCTATACTTATACTTTTTATATACTTTATATACAGCTATACTGAGTCTTCTCTCTGGTGTAGAACTGAATATTTTATCGATTGTTCAGGTTCACGACGAGCAAAGTAATTCTGATTTATTTTTTTACACTTTGCTTAAGCTGTCTTTTCTTGGCTAGTCTCACATCGGTTACAAGCTCGCTTCTTACCGAGGAAGATATTTATTGCCCGAGTAAAAATAATAACGGCTAAAGTAATTCATTGAAGTTGAACGGTTTGTAATGTTTGAAATATATAAAAGTTCCTGATCAAATATTTATAGTTTTCCGATTTCTAAGCGTTATTCACAATTATAGCTTCCGAGGCTTATGGTACACTGACTGTAGTTGACTAATAGTAATAATACTGTTTCTTGACGTTTTGGTTAATATAGTTTAAAGCGAAATCCAAGAATGTTCAACGATGTTTGAGCACGCTATTGTTTTCGTAAAACAAAGATTATTGATTTTTACTTTCAAAAATCTACAAATTTATAGAACAGACGAGAATCGCACAATACTTATTCCACAATATACGTCACAAGCATTCAACCGAAACAAACATACATATGAAAATAAACGTACAACTGTAAGTCCGTTACAGGAACCTTCGATGTTATGGAATGATCGCGGCCATTCGTTGGCAAGTCGGACTGTGAAGCTGAGGATTTGTGGTTTGCAAAAAAACAGCACTTTGGAACTATGCGTTTGTTATCGGAGTGATGGTCAAATCTTAATTTTTGGGTATCCCAGTAGGGCACCGGGAAGCTTACAGATTTATTATGCTACAATCTGGGATTTGATACTCTGCGATTGATAGCTCTAAAAACAAATAAACAAACTAACCCATTTTTAGGTTTTATAAAAACAGACCAAAAATTGAAAGTGGGTGAATTTGACTAGTTGAATTTTTTTCTCTTATCTATCATGTCAAGCCCTTCCAGTAGCAAAACAAACACATTATCACTTCAAAATTGGGGACGGCAAGCGCAGACAGATGTCGAGTAGCTTTACGCGAAATCGAACATGGATAGAAATAAACAAATTCCACTGTTGCTTAAAGGTATTCTGAAACAACGAATATTCGTTCCGCTCATTAAGATTCGTGGAACGCAATACGAATTATTTCAGTAAATAGTCGACAGTGTGTTACGGTACAGCAGCTTAGAACTTGCCTTTAATACGTATGTTACAAGCTCCAGGCTGAACTAGATACAAATTTAAGAAACTATTTAGATAAAATGGACGGAACAGAATGAACTGACGAGTCGTATAAGCTTCAATGTATCAATGTAAATTGGTGATTCAATGCTGATGCACAAAATGAAAAATAGCTGAATATTCAGAAGAAAAGAAATGAAATATAAAGGCGGAAAAAATAATAACAATACATATTTATTTGTAATGTTTAAATAATATCATTTTACGCAACTGAAATTTACAGTATTAATTAGCTGAGTAATCATGTACGTGTTTGTTTTTGAAAATCGCGCAAACCTACACGAGGGCTATCTACGCTAGCCGTCTCCAATTTTGCAGTGTAAGACTATATGGAAGGCAGTTAGCCATCATCACCCACCATCAACTATTGGGCTACTCTTTTACCTACGAATAATGGGATTGACCGTCACATTATAATACCCCCACCACTAAAAGGGCAAGCATGTTTGGTGCCATGAGGATTCGAACCCGTCACCCTCAGGTGAGAAGTCGAGCGCCTTAAACACCTGGCCATGCCGGCCCGATATAATATGTGATCGAGAATATTAGAAATTAATTTCGTAGAGGATATAACAAGATATAAAGAATTTATTTCGGACGAGTCTCCGATTTATTATATATATGTTACGTACGTTAACTATTACTAGTTTAAATAACTGGAAATTTTAATTTAAAAGTTAATTAAGTATTAATATATATTAAATTTATGATATTTATCAACAAGATTGATACACACAAACTTTTTTTTCACAAATATATTTGAATACACAAGTAATAATATAATCGATATTAATGGTTATTACACATATTGGTTTATATACAAGTTTTCTATACTTATACTTTTTATATACTTTATATACAGCTATACTGAGTCTTCTCTCTGGTGTAGAACTGAATATTTTATCGATTGTTCAGGTTCACGACGAGCAAAGTAATTCTGATTTATTTTTTTACACTTTGCTTAAGCTGTCTTTTCTTGGCTAGTCTCACATCGGTTACAAGCTCGCTTCTTACCGAGGAAGATATTTATTGCCCGAGTAAAAATAATAACGGCTAAAGTAATTCATTGAAGTTGAACGGTTTGTAATGTTTGAAATATATAAAAGTTCCTGATCAAATATTTATAGTTTTCCGATTTCTAAGCGTTATTCACAATTATAGCTTCCGAGGCTTATGGTACACTGACTGTAGTTGACTAATAGTAATAATACTGTTTCTTGACGTTTTGGTTAATATAGTTTAAAGCGAAATCCAAGAATGTTCAACGATGTTTGAGCACGCTATTGTTTTCGTAAAACAAATATTATTGATTTTTACTTTTAAATATCTACAAATTTATAGAACAGACGAGATTTGCACAATACTTATTCCACAATATACGTCACAAGCATTCAACCGAAACAAACATACATATGAAAATAAACGTGCAACTGTAAATCCGTTACAGGAACCTTCGATGTTATGGAATGATCGCGGCCATTTGTTGGCAAGTCGGACTGTGAAGCTGAGGATTTGTGGTTTGCAAAAAAACAGCACTTTGGTACTATGCGTTTGTTATCGGAGTGATGGTCAAATCCCAATTTTTGGGTATCCCAGTAGGGAACCGGGAAGCTTACAGATTTACTATGCTACAATCTGGGATTTGATACTCTGCGATTGATAGCTCTAAAAACAAACAAACAAACTAACCCATTTTTAGGTTTCATAAAAACAGACCAAAAATTGAAAGTGGGTGAATTTGACTAGTTGAATTTTTTTCTCTTATCTATCATGTCAAGCCCTTCCAGTAGCAAAACAAACACATTATCACTTCAAAATTGGGGACGGCAAGCGCAGACAGATGTCGAGTAGCTTTACGCGAAATCGAACATGGATAGAAATAAACAAATTCCACTGTTGCTTAAAGGTATTCTGAAACAACGAATATTCGTTCCGCTCATTAAGATTCGTGGAACGCAATACGAATAATTTCAGTAAATAGTCGACAGGGTGTTACGGTACAGCAGCTTAGAACTTGCCTTTAATACGTATGTTACAAGCTCCAGGCTGAACTAGATACAAATTAGTAACTATTTAGATAAAATGGACGGAACAGAATGAGCTGACGAGTCGTATAAGCTTCAATGTATCAATGTAAATTGGTGATTCAAAGCTGATGCACAAAATGAAAAATAGCTGAATATTCAGAAGAAAAGAAATGAAATATAAAGGCGGAAAAAATAATAACAATACATATTTATTTGTAATGTTTAAATAATATCATTTTACGCAACTGAAATTTACAGTATTAATTAGCTGAGTAATCATGTACGTGTTTGTTTTTGAAAATCGCGCAAACCTACACGAGGGCTATCTACGCTAGCCGTCTCCAATTTTGCAGTGTAAGACTATATGGAAGGCAGTTAGCCATCATCACCCACCATCAACTATTGGGCTACTCTTTTACCTACGAATAATGGGATTGACCGTCACATTATAATACCCCCACCACTAAAAGGGCAAGCATGTTTGGTGCCATGAGGATTCGAACCCGTCACCCTCAGGTGAGAAGTCGAGCGCCTTAAACACCTGGCCATGCCGGCCCGATATAATATGTGATCGAGAATATTAGAAATTAATTTCGTAGAGGATATAACAAGATATAAAGAATTTATTTCGGACGAGTCTCCGATTTATTATATATATGTTACGTACGTTAACTATTACTAGTTTAAATAACTGGAAATTTTAATTTAAAAGTTAATTAAGTATTAATATATATTAAATTTATGATATTTATCAACAAGATTGATACACACAAACTTTTTTTTCACAAATATATTTGAATACACAAGTAATAATATAATCGATATTAATGGTTATTACACATATTGGTTTATATACAAGTTTTCTATACTTATACTTTTTATATACTTTATATACAGCTATACTGAGTCTTCTCTCTGGTGTAGAACTGAATATTTTATCGATTGTTCAGGTTCACGACGAGCAAAGTAATTCTGATTTATTTTTTTACACTTTGCTTAAGCTGTCTTTTCTTGGCTAGTCTCACATCGGTTACAAGCTCGCTTCTTACCGAGGAAGATATTTATTGCCCGAGTAAAAATAATAACGGCTAAAGTAATTCATTGAAGTTGAACGGTTTGTAATGTTCGAAATATATAAACGTTCCTGATCAAATATTTATAGTTTTCCGATTTCTAAGCGTTATTCACAATTATAGCTTCCGAGGCTTATGGTACACGGACTGTAGTTGACTAATAGTAATAATACTGTTTCTTGGCGTTTTGTTTAATATAGTTTAAAGCGAAATCCAGGAATGTTCAACGATGTTTGAGCACGCTATTGTTTTCGTAAAACAAAGATTATTGATTTTTACTTTCAAAAATCTACAAATTTATAGAACAGACGAGATTCGCACAATACTTATTCCACAATATACGTCACAAGCATTCAACCGAAACAAACATACGTATGAAAATAAAGGTACAACTGTAAATCCGTTACAGGAACCTTCGATGTTATGGAATGATCGCGGCCATTTGTTGGCAAGTCGGACTGTGAAGCTGAGGATTTGTGGTTCGCAAAAAAACAGCACTTTGGAACTATGTGTTTGTTATCGGAGTGATGGTCAAATCCCAATTTGATATAAAGATATAAAGAATAACTATTAGTAAATATTATCTTTGTGGTATATAAGTTATATATGATATACCATTGCTATTTCAGAAATTTGGTTCGTTTTGTACGTCATCATGATAAAACTTTAATTCAAACTCGTTTAAAGAAATTCCGATAGTTAAACATAAAATATTGCTTAAACGTATAGGTCTATAATGTAAAATAATAATACTGATTAATAGTGTGATTTTAAACAAGCTTTCTTCTATCCAAATGTATATTTTGATTCACAGTACAGCATTTTATCTTATCAACCTATTGCTGCATGAAAAGACGAATTGATCAAAACTACAGGCTGGCCTTCAGCTTTAACTGAAGATTGTTATGGCTTATGTCAATTAAAATGGCAATTCCAGTGTACAGAACAGTACATTCAATCATTGGTACTGACTCGGTCAGCCTTCTGAAGAGATGAATGTAACATATTACTATATTTGTATGAACACGCACTCTCTGAACTGTTTTTGAATAATTTTCGTTCACAATCGGCTATTTGGATATATATATAAAGGAAATATTTAAAATATCATAGAAACTCTTTATTAGTGTTAATTTACCATATTCACTGTAACTTGTCGTTGTTGTCGATCTGTACCAGCGTTCAGGTCTTATACGTCTTAAGGTCAGGTGAATTTTACCTCTTCTTCCACCCTGATAGATGGTAACTGGTTTCTGGAGAATATTATTATAATTACTACATGGGAGTCAGAGTATCTCGTGTTTATTCTGACCTCTTTCATGGCAATGTTTATGTATGTAATTTCTGTAATAATAATGTAAATAAACATATTTTCTCTGTATTCGTTATTGCGAATGTTCTGCACATAAGGAACAGTTCCATATGTGTATTCATAATTTCATTAGTTTTCTTAGTCCTCGAGACCATTACACATAATTACCCTATTAATACTGTCGTAGCAGTTCAAACTAAAATCAGTTTCTTACTCTACTGTATGGTGGCCTTAGGCCTATCTTCATCATGTATGCATTAGCGATCTATTTCACATAATACGTCATTTTTATACCAGTTTTGGGAGAGAGAATTCAACGAATTATGTGGGAACCTATCGTAGAGCGTTCGTACTTTGTGTACTGTAGGTAGTAATGTGTTTTGTTTTGTTTGTAATTTTTAATATGTTTTGGTGAAATATATATCCAAGTTAAACATGCATATTAAATTGCTGGTACCATATATTTGCATCTGGATTCTTACTTATCAAATTCACGCGCGAGATGTTCAGCATTAAATTTATGTGGTAATGTTATCCACCGACATTGTGCCTCCAATGTGTCAGTTTCCCTCAAGATATCAGAGGTCTGTATGACATCATCTCAATACAGCTGCAGCAAGAGCCGCCGGAGACGTGGTCCAGATTATTTTATGGACTTACTGGATTGCATTGACTCTGATGAGTTAACGCAATGAATACAAACAACATTAACAAAAATAGAGACTTTATATGTACAAGTCGTAGTGAAAAGATTAAGCCAAATAAATAAAAGCACAAACACCGGTTTCATATCTTCAAGAGCACTTTTTGGTTTCTAAATTAGAGATACTCTTAACAATGAAAAATTTGATACGCTTCAGGTTATTATCAAATTCATATACCTGTTTCATATTAGGCCCACTTTTTGGAAACCTCAAACTCGAATAAGAGTTATTTGAAAGCTTCTAGTTTTCATAACTTAAATTATTATCCAATAGTTTCATATAGTTAGAATAATAATTAGTGATCACATTTTATCAATATGCAGTAAGAAAAGAAATTGAATAAAACCATCGTTTAGTTGTGAAGCATGTTTATTGATCTATGAGGAACTTCACAAAAATGAAAGGCGGTGTAAAAACTCGCCATGGTCATGTTTCAAACATGAGCTGCCTTCGCTCTGATGGTGAAGGTTGGGCAAAAACTTTACAGGAATTATTTCGTTTGAACTGTTTATAGAAAACCTTACTGACAATAGGCGTGTTTAAATGTGTTGGTGTCCCATTCAAAGCTGCAAAGCTCGGACATCTTTCAAACATTAATAATCACTAACATTAAACTCATCTTAATCATGGGCATGACGGTGGGTGGACCCTCTCTTAAAGAGGTCTGCTACACCATTCGCCTCACATTATATATAGTCTTAAGTTATTAAAATTCTTTATACTTTCTGAGTTTCACTGAGATAAAAATCTTAATTTTTTTCTGACCCCAAACTAAGTCTTAGCCTTCTTATGCCCTAAATCATATAAACATCATTGATCTAAATGAAAAAAAAAAAAAAACTTTTGAAAAGTAGATCTTAACTTAGAGAAGAAAGAAATAGAGTTAACTGAATAGTTTTTGCCGGATATTAAATAAACTTCTTTAAAAATATTTTATTCATCAAATAAAAAACACATTAAGGAAATATGATACACCAAATAAACCGTCGTTACGAAGAAATGAAATTAATAATGAGAAAGAAGTTAACATAATTAGAAATATTTTGTTTCTTTTCTTTTAGGTTTATATTTGTACAATCCCATTGTCAATCGGATATTTATATAACGGTAATCGAATAATAGGTTCTAACATCGTGAACGGATTTAAACAGTTACAGACAAATTGACGATTTTATTTTTGCTATAGCAAACAGCTTAGCTATAGCACTAGAAAGACCGGCAGTTATGCAAATAGTAAGATACGATCATACAAAGAAGGGGCGAAGATCAATTTATCCCAGAGAACTGTCAACAGATCGTTTATCAGATAATTTAAATTCCATTACCAATAGCTGGAACTACTCGAGGCCACAATAACGTCAAATTGAACTTCTCAACTCAGATAAATGGTGTATCTTAGGTTTCGTGCATGTTTTATTTCGAATATTTTGCTTAGCACACATGTAATACTGTGTAGTACTATATCTCAAGCAATTGGTCCTTTACTGAATCCTAAATTAGGAAAAACAGCGACATCACACAATGTGTGAAAACATGAAAAGAGTAAATTACAAACATTATATATATATATATATATATACACGGTCATTGTTATATTATTAAGTGAAAGCTCTGAGATTTAACTGCATACAGTCCAACAGAACAGAACATAATTTCTTACCAAAAAATGTTAATTTTCGAACAGAGATAAAGGGCACTGCAAAGACTTGATTTTATACAATTATTTATCTATTCAGTTTTCTTGGTTTTCACAAAGAAATAAAAAAACAACAAATGTTGGGTTTTCCATCTTTATGTACAACGTAATAACCCCAAATAAAGTTAATATAAATTGTCAATCTGATAAAAAAGGGACAATGAAAAATATAGAATTATTATAATAAACTTAGAATCATTATGGACTTTGATGTGTTTACTATCGATGTTAGGCTGACGTTGAAGTACATCAAGCAACGTTATGAAAATTTGCCTTTGTTTATAATAATTATGCATACATTGTAAAAACTGGTTTAGAAGATAATAGTTAAAACATTGTATTTCACTTCTTGTTGAAGTTTGCTTAGAATATTATGTTTATAGCAGTAACGTGTAAGTATTAATACTATTTCTTGGACTTTACGAGAAAATTTGTTATTCAATGGTTTTGAAAGAATAAAAAAAACACATTTCAGTAGTTACTAGTCTTCTTGTAAAAGAAATAACCAAAATAGTTTCGTAATAATAAGCTATCAAAATATGATTTTTAGGGCACTTCATAAATAAATTGTTAATGTGATTTTTAGGGCTCTTGAAAACTAAATTGTTAACATGTGATTGTTATGGTTCTTCGATAATAAGTCATCGACTTGTGATACTAGCGCTTTTGAAAAATAAATCATTAATAGGTGAACACTAAAATTCTTTGACATGTGATAATTAACAAAGGACTACTGTATCCTGTTCGACAATCACTTAACGACACGTTATTGGTAGGATTATGTGATCATAGCCATGTGGTTATTAGTACCATTTTTAATTGGTAGCTGTCATGTGATAACTCCTTTTGAGCTTTCAAACTCACGATTGCTTTATCGTTGTTTTTAATTTTTTATCCAAAATACTAAATATTTAATATATTTCGAAGTTTAGTTGATTGTAGTTCTATCAACATATTTAACATTCAATTTCATTCAACAAGAAACCATAAAAAAAAGAACAAGGTTTCTATATTTTATTTGTTTCTTTGTTTGTTTTTGAATTTTGCGCAAAGCTACACGAGGGCTATCTGCGCTAGCCGTATCTAATTTTGCAATGTAAGACTAGTGGGAAGGGAGCTAGTCACTACCACCCACAGCCAACTGATGGGCTACTCTTTTACCAACGAATAGTTGGATTGACCGTCACATTATAACGTCTCAACGGCTGTAAGGGCGAGCATGTTTGGTGTGACGCGGATTCAAACCTTCGAGCTTCGTATTACGAGTCGATTGCCTTAATCACTTGGCCATGCCGGGCCTATATCTTATTTTTCGTTATTGCAACCACGCACACAGTTTTATGTTATGTAAAAGATAGTTTTGTGAAGAAATATACATTTTCTTGTAAAATTTCAAAACTTCGAGAAACAATAACAAATCTCATTACACAAAATGCTAGTAAGCGGGAATATCGTCATTTTAAAAAAAATATTTTTGACGTAAAGATACAGATTATATTTTTTTTAACTAAGTTATCAAAAATAAATTACGGAAACAAAATGAACATAAAATGTGTGTGCTATGAAGCAAAACAGAAATTTAACATGAAACAAAATGATAAAATGGTATGCATACATCATCGTATTGAGAATAAAAATCCACTCTAGTACAGCGTTAACTTTATAGATTTACAACACTAAAATCAGGGATTCGACTCCCCTCGGTAGACTCAGCAGACAGCCCAATATAGCTTTGCTCGAAGAAAACACAACATATACGACCTGTCATTAATTGTGTGCACGTTTTGCGAACGATGTTTTGAACATTCAAGCATCCTGGAAAGCCAACATTCTCTCTATCATATTCAAATTTCACTTCTTTTTCCATTTCTCTCTTGCTGATTGTCTCAGGTTTCTTTTGATCTTTCTATATAATTGTGCGACATTTACTTATTGATTTTTTGAGGAAGCCAGGCTTTAAAAACTTCTTAATGTTAGAATCTAGATAAATATAGAACAAAATGTAACTTTATGTTGATGTTAAATTTATAATGGGCAAAGTGTGGATAAGATAACAAACAAATGACCAGTACATTAAATAGTCTGAACAGGCTTATGGAAGGTCATATATATTACATGATATCCAATACCTGAACAATGTGGCTGGCATTTCATTACCAGGATAACAGCTTCAATGATGATGAATGCCAGAAGTTAAAGAACAGACTCCGTGAATCATGATGTAGGTTCAATAAGTGCTAATTCAACCCCATAGCTGACCACATAGCTCATTTGGACGTTACTAAAGTCACTAATACTGGAACGAAACCGTTCGACACTTTATCACTCAGAGATGAGCCAGGGTTTCATATTCCCATCAATAATCAACGCTTTTAAGTCTGGAAAACCAAAAGTAGACAATATATTTTGCATTAGATCCAGATGTATACGTATAATCTTTTAAACGATCCATTAGACAAAATTATGTTCTAATACATTATAATGCCAGATACCATAGTCTCAGAGTCACAAGAAACTACTTGAATGAAGAACACAGATACAATGGATTGGCCACACCATTCCAATAGAGCACCCTTAAAACCTCTTTTGTATCTACAGGATGTCCAAAAAAATGTATACAAAGTTTGAATGATTATAAATACAGTGTTTATTAAGATATATCTAGGTTTTATGATCCAGGTTTTATGTTGTCTTCTTTTAAGAAGACAAGTGTAGAATCTTTTGAGTTATCGCAGGTGTTCGAACTGATGCCCGCTCTGGTCCACGCATTGCTGATAATGCGGACAGGTGGAATTGCAAACTTCACGAATCATTTCATTTGGTATTTGGGTGCATTCTATTTCAATTGCTGCTCTCAGCTCATTGATTGTTACAGGTTTTGTGCAATAAACCTTATCTTTGTCGTATCCCCATAAAAGAAAAGTCCAGAGGTGTGAGGTCTGGTGAACGTGGGGGAAATTCAGTGCTACCTTTTCGTCCAATCCATCTGTTCAGCAAATTTTCGTCAAGGCCTTCACATTACAATGGTAGTTGGGAGGTGCTCCATCTTGCTGGAAATAAAACTTCTTATCTCCAAATTTCTCTCGAATGCGTCGCACGACAGATTATTGCAAAGACGTGAGATAAACGAGACCAGTGACTGTGTTTTCGAAAAAGAATGGTCCATCACGCACAACGCTGATAATCCACACCACATTATAACCCCTGGTAAGTTTACGTGGTGTTGAACCGTAACATGCAGATTCTGAGGTACCCAGTAGGTGCAACTGTGGCGATTAACTGAGCCATTTAACTTAAATGTGATCTCATCGCTCCAGACAATTTTGTTTGGAAACTGTGCATCCTCTGCAGACTTTACCAGGTACCACTCACAAAATTCAACTCTCCGGTTAGGATCACCTTTATTGAGGGCGTTGACTAATGCCGGAATAAAAATTTTCCAATGAACGCTCTTCAACATACAATGGAAGCCCGATTGTAGGAGTTCTGTCCCACGGGCTGTTTGCCGAATGAATTTTCTTGGAGATTGATGGAGACTTTCCAACAGCTCTACTTGTCGTGTGGGACTGGTGGACGGCCGCGGTCTTCCAGAACGACCTTTATGGACGTCCTGAACAGTATGATTTGTTTCAAACTTATCTCTGATGCGAGTAATGGTGAGTCACGTTGATGGATCTGTTTGAAACTCCCTTCTAAACCGTCTTTGCACTTCAGCTACGTTCTCGCACTTCCAGTAGCACTTTAAGATAAATTTCGTTTTCTCAAAGTTTAGTCTTGTTTCTGCCTTTACTTCAAATCAGTTGCACCTGTAAAAAAAGAAAGTTTGAGTGAATTATAATAATTCAAAATGTGTAAACGTATTTCTGGAACACCCTGTATGTATGATAATTTTAAAACATGCCACGTAGCGACAGAGAGTTTTATATTGCCTGAAAGGGAAATTGGACGAGATCATATATAATTTTATCTGACTAATAATGATAGGATTATTCGCTAAAGATACAGAGAGTACATCAGTTCCAGGGGAACATGCCCATTATTAAATATCTCTTTATTTTCTTTTTACTAACTGTAGCTCTTTATGACAAACTGATTCATTCAAGCCTAGTCTTAATTTATTAACTTTAAAGGTACTTATGTTTTATGTTTATGTTTATGTTTAACCAGCAGTATGTTATCAATAAAACTAATATATTGATCGTGATACATGAATTGAAGTTGATCTTAAAATGTACTGTAATTTCAGGTGTTGTTCTTCTTGTTGTAGAACAATTTAACTATAAATACTTGACTCTGTACATTTTAGAGTAAGCTATACAGAAATATATTTTAATACAATATATATGCAAACGTAGCACTGTAACAGCGATCAATTTAAACACCAGAAATGAGTGATTACTATAAATAACCATCACATAACGGAATAAATCAGAATTTAATCATTAATATATAATTACAATGCTTTATCAGTACTGACCACCCACACCCCAGTGGCACAGCTATATATTTGCGGACTCACACCGCTAAAAACTGAATTTCGATAGCCGTGGTGGGCAAAGTACAGATAGCGCATTGTGTAGCATTGTGCTTAATTCTATAACAAACAAACAAACAGTATTTTCAATATCATACATCGGGTACAACTTCGATATCTCTTTTTATTGCTTTGATATACAACCCATGTACATATATATTAATGTTAAGAAGTTGCGATTTTATAGAAAAAGTCTAAGAGAATCGAACTCGATAACTTTTCAACGTAATCAGTTTAACGCTAGTCTACCATCATGAGGAACTGAATTTGATCCATTGTAAACCTATATCGTAAATCACACAATCTTAAAATAAAGTTGACAGACACACATTATCATCATGAAGGATGTCTGCTGATGGTAAATTTAGCTCATTGCTGGAAATATTAGCGTGAAGATATTTTTTAAAGAAATGTTAATCACTATGCTTTCTATTTTAAGGTCTAATTGTTACTGTTAACTCCAAATTTATTTAGTTCAGATTTGTAACTGATTGGTAGTTCCAGATTTTGTGCTTTAGAGAAATAGTTAAAGCTTCTCTTTACATTATATATCTTTGTTATTCTGAGGATCATTCAGAGCTACCATTTTCCCGAAAGTGTTGGCGTATGTTTATTATACAATAATGACTAATGGGTTAAAATAATTATTTTTTACTGTACTATAGAAAAGACGTAATATATTATTAAATTTCGAGAAGGGTCTAGAAAAACCTGGTAAACTACTTTAATTATATAAACTTTGTTCTATTAATTTTCTTAAACTATATTTATTTATAGGTTACGGTTTACTGAGATGAATGATTATCTAGTAGACCCGCTAGAAACTGTTCTGGTTCTGTTTTTCAATACAACAAAGCCAGAGAACATATTAACATAATCAATGTCGCGGTGTTACAATCTGGGAGACATTGGAACTAGATCCAAATCTTTTGGATCACGCTTAAACTAGGTTTATAACTTCATTACACATACAATTCCGTGGCTTTTTTGTTACATATATATAGTTTACATAAATCATTTTGATGATAGCTTTAGCATAATCCTATAATCTGTTAAGCTCATTTTTCGTCTTAAATTTGAAAAGTTAAGCGCCAAAATGAAAACTATAAACTATCTGGCAGATCAGATTTTGTGATATAAAATTATACATCCAAGAGCAGTAAGCGACAATCGTTTCAAGCAGACATACATCACTATTTTGATTCTTAAGCACAACATAAAGTACGTTATTATATAAATGTTAGCAATGGTAGAATAAAGAAAGACTGATTGTTGCATCAAATCTTTTTATTCGAATCCGAGACATATATTAAACATTAGTTTTCAGGATTTTCATGACGTTATTTTCACACAAATGTTATGGTTAAAGTCATGACATAAGCATCAGACTCCTTTTCTTTACGAAGGACAAAATTTATGGTTTTGGACAGAACATCTTTCTGTAAATCAATAAAATGCATTAAGATATCCTCTGCCATTTAAGCTTTAAAACGTTAACTTGTACTTCACCTGTCATGTTTACTTTAAGGTGCAAAAGCTTAAAGATGGAAGACGTCAGGATGATTTACAACCTACGGTCATTTATTGTAATCCCTTCTCTTCCAGTTGCTGTTATATCATTCCATTCAATAAATTTAACAATGAGAAAAACAATGTCACCATCCTCAATAATTTCCCGTTTCATTGCTTCAAATGTAGCCATGGTACAGACAGAACTGTAGGTGATACTTGTTTACGTTATATATTACAATGTTTTTGTATGATATCGACGAATTAATTCTATGCTTACAGAAGCTAAGAAGTCGGTTAAAGAAAATAAACCAGAATAATCCTTTACTGTATTTGTATACAGTTGTTTTTTCACTTATCCTGTGATAAGAAAATAAGCCTAGAGACGTTCCAAATAATCAGAAAGGTGACAACTTTTTTCCATTTCATCACCGGTTTGAGTCTGTTGAGAGAATAAGAATTAATCCATCGAGTTAAACCTAACTAATGAAAGGTACTGTCTCGTATGCTTGTGGCAGATAGTATTCCTAGTTCATTCACATTTAATATGGCTAATATACAACAGGATCAGCTATGAATTATGCATAGATAAGCTCTGAATAGGGAATCGTTAACAGATTTTAATAGGTAAGTAACCAATTTAACGACTGTGGTGTCTCAAAAACACTAAGCCTAAAAATAGAGTTCAAAGAAAGATTAGCATGGTGTATATGACAAGTAGCTAATTATTAATATCTAACGTATATATACTGCCAACTGAGCCTAAGAAAATTATTTAGTTTAAACCTAACATTATCTTATCAATATACAGGACATCCATTAAATCTCTATCTCAGTGCTGTTTTAATAACACCTCAAATAGTGATATAACCATGCGGAATAATGTATCGTTCAATTTCACTTATTAAGTATTATTGTATTTTCATTGAAAAGGATAGATGGCGCTAGTTGAACATTTATTGCGAAATTGGGTAGTGCTATAAATGAAAACTCGAAGTTAAGGCGTGGTGCATATAGTTTAAATCGATATCTCATTTACAGAGTGAATAGCGACATGTTGACACTAAATGTATTTCAACAATGATATCAACGCATTCCACACATTGAATGTTTTTAAAACTATACAGCCATGTTGCGTGTGTACGCGAATCACATGTCACAAGAAACTTTGTTAGTTGTGTTATAATTGTAAAAGTTGTTTGTCATAACAGGCTTTACCGCATTACTCGATTGTTGTTATTCTGGAATTTACAAACGTTCTCAAAGCTAGCGTTTTGTCAAGTTATGTTTCGCTAGTTCATAAATATTCTAAGATCTAAATCATATTGTAAGTTTTAATGTCATAACCTGTCAATTACTCTATGAATTGTTATTGAAATTAACATGAACTCATAAAGAAGTATTTTCAACCTATTATAATATTGAAAACCTGGGATTTTGTAGAACGATAAGTACGGTTCTTTAGGCTTAGTTATAATTTAACTTGCACTGAGAAAAATTAAATATATTGTTTTATTTAACAAATACAGTCTAACAGTTCAACAGTGTTAAAATCAGGTAACTGGTAGTTAAACATAGTATCGATTGTTTATTTTAATTCAACAAATAACACAGTGGTTAAGACTAGTTCGGGAATTAAGCTTTCCCACTGTGTCAGATGCGATTGATGCAATGAATTATATTTATTTGAGAACTCTGGAATATTATGCACATTCATGAAAGTTAGTAATGAGGATGTCCAATGTTTTTGATAGAGTTTGCAGGTTGGAGGCTATCCTAACTAAAATGACAGCAGGACTTCAAGGGGAGCTTAATTAAGCTTTTACATGCAAGGGAGACATTAGCTGAGATTAACAATGACATTCAGAAAGTTAGAAGGGGTAGTATTATGGTTAAAAGTAGTGAACATAATTGTAAATATCTTTTTCACTTAGCAATGGATTTCAGACTTTGGCTTATATAGACGAGGGACTATTAGAGGGTGAGAACGAAAAAAGAATAGAGAAAGATGTGTATTATGAACTTAAAGATGTTATAGTTACAGGTGATTTCTTGACATGGCATGCAGATAGAATAGTCTGTGAGGTAAATAGCGAGAAAAGAGTTAGATTATGTTACCATATGGCACAGGTGGAAGAAAATAACTGAGAGAACAAGAGATATAATGAAGGGAGCCTGCAACAATGCAGGTTTTGTAGTGCACGTAAGGGCCAATGATTACGGGAAGTGCATGTCAGAGGAGCTAATTTATAAGTACAAGTAGTTGATAAAATCATTTATAGCCAAAGGCCATAAATTCCTTTTGTCAAGAATACTGCCAATATTTAACTGTAGAGATGAAAGTTTGAGTAGGTCACTAGAGCTAAATGCTAGGTTGAATGAAATAAATACGCAAAGATGAGCAGGTTAGCTGGTTGGACTTGCGGGATCAGTTCAGTGGGAGAAGAAAACCTACTGGAATGAATGATTTATATTTTAGTAGAAAAGGGTCTGGGATGTTTGCAATGGCTATTAACTCAATTGTTAGGGAAGTTTCAAACAAAGAATAGACAGTGGTAAGAGCAAAGATAAATTAAATAAAAAATTGAGATGTAAAGGAAATTTTAGCGCATGAAATCAGTATAAAATTAGTTATAAGAAAAGGCTTAATTGTTACTATTGTAATGGTAGAGGTATAAGAAATGTTTGTTTGTTTTTTGAATTTCGTACAAACCTACTCGAGCTATCTGTGCTAGCCGTCCCTAATTTAGCAGTGTAAGACTAGAGGGAAGGCAGCTAGTCATCACCACCCACCGCCAATTCTTGGGCTACTCTTTTACCAACGAAGAGTGGGATTGACCGTCACATTATAACGCACACACGGTTGAAAGAGCGAGCATGTTTGGCGCGACGAGGATGCGAACCCGTGACCCTCAGATTACGAGTCGCACGCCTTAACACGCTTGGCCATGCCGGGCCCTATAAAAATGATACAGATCGTTTTATGGCACTAGTAGGAACAGAAGATATTGGTACAATAGGAATAACTGAAACGTGGTTAAATGTAGATGATTTTGATGACAGAAACTGCTTGGAAATACATCGTTATTTAATGAGGACAGAATAGTTAAAAGAGGGGAGGAGTGACTATATGTAAAGCATGAGTAACATCTTGTTGAACTTAATAATATTAAGGATAATAGCAAGGAGATTTAATCCATTTGAGTTTCTGTTAGTGGATATCAAGGAAAAAAACTTGTAGTAGGAATCTGTTACAGACCACCAGATGAAACTGATGAAATTAATTAGAAATTTTACTGTGAAATTAAAATTTCAGCTGTTAATGAAGTCATAATTATCGGTGATTTTAATTTTGGATATATAGATTGTGAAATGCTGGAGTCAAACCATGATGAAGAAATGTTTTTAGAAATTGTTGTAGATGGATTTCTTTGCCAGTTGGTCAAGGAACCTACTAGAATTAATCCTAATTTAGATTTATTGTTAACTTCTAATATAGAAATGGTTGAAAAGGTGGACGTGGGGGAGCTCTTAGGTAAAGTGATCATTGCTGTAATAGGTTTGATGTTTTACTGAAAAATGAGGAGTGAAAATTTGTAATTTGATTTCAACTTTCAAAAAAGCAAATGTTGAAGAAATGCAACAAGAACTATCTGTTGTGAATCGGGCAGCTGAGTAGTTTAAAAACACTGAGGAAATGTGAAAAAGTTTTAATAAAAAATTTTCAATATTCAAAACAGATGTATTCCTTTCAGAAAGAAAATGGTGGCTGCAACTAAAAAAACAAAACAGGTTGGTTCAGAAAGGTATGAGAGATAATTTAAAGTAAAGTATCACAAATTTAAAAGAATTAAATGGACTGGTATTATAGAAGATCAAGAATGTTGGTTAAATTGAAACATCCAAAAGGATGGAAGAAAAATATTTGACTGAAAACATAAGAATTAATAGTAAGGATTTTTAAAAGTACATTAGGAGTAAAGAAAATGTTAGGATAAAGATAGGAATATTGAGGGATGATAATGGACAGTTTGTATATGATGATTATAATATGGCTATATTATTAACTTCTGCTTTTTTCTTCAGTTTCTACTAATAAAGACTTAAGCAATTTTCCTCATCTTGAGCGATTCACAGATTAAAACAAAGTTATATAAACAACTGAATAAATTCTGAGTTTGTTAAAATAAAATTGGAAAGTTTAAAATATGATAAGGCTCTTAGGCCAGATAATATTTCCACCAGGGTTTTAAATGAGGTCCAGGCTGGATATGTGAGACACTTGCCACAATTCTTTTTTAAAGTTGTTCATTAGGATTGCGAAAGGATTGGAAGTTAGATAATGTCTTTCTTCTTTGCAAGGGAGGTAATAAAGACTGTTCCAGTAATTATAGTCCTATTAGCTTTGCATGAGTTGTGGGTTAAATTTTGGAAAGCGTGATAAAAGATACTTTGTAAAGTCATTTAACAAAGTTTAGTATTTTATCGGAAACTTATACCTATAGGTGTGGGGGATAAATGAACCAATTAAATAGAAAAATGTGTTGATGAAAAAAAGAAGAGAGTTGTTATAAATATAGTTCAGTCAAACTGGATTTATGTTGCAAGTGGTGTACCTCAGGGCTCAATCTTAGGTTTGATTTGTTTTGAATTTCGCGCAAAGCTACACGAGGGCTATCTGCGCTAGCCATCCCTAATTTAGCAGTGTAAGACTAAAGGGAAGGCAGCTCCGCCATCTCTTGGGCTACTTTTTACCAACGAATAGTTGGATTGACCGTCACATTATAACGCCTCTTCGGCTGAAAGGGCAAGCATGTTTGGTGCAAATCTGTTGAGTCCACCGAGGGGTATTTACAAATGAAGTGAAATAAATGAAAACAAAAATTAGAACTTAAAATCTAAATAATTAAAAACAAGTTTCAGTGAAACTAAACTGAAATAAAACAGATCAGTGATAAAAACCGTTTACTACACGTACGCAACATAATCAAAATCATTCTACTCCCTACATTCAACACAAGTCAAATGTACATCAGTTGCTTCCACAACATATTCGTTCAACCGCTGTATACCTTAAACAGCTGAAGAAATAAATGAGTATTCATACTATTCTATACGAAGATATTGTTTGTTCATTTGCTTTTGAATTTCGCGCAAAGCTGCACGAGGGCTATACGTAACTAATATAGAGATGAGGATCAAATTATAAATTATGCAACGTGTAATCAAAGGACCAATGGTTTGGGAAACTGTGGAAGAGGTCTATGTTCATATATAAAAGGTGTATGAATTAACTTTCTTCTAATTTATCCGAGGGTCTTTTACGCTAAAAATCTGGCTTATGTACCAGCAGTGAGCAGACCACAGATTGCACACTGTGTAGGCTTGTGCTTAACAACAAACAAACAGATTACCTCATGACATCTCACTTTTTTATATTCTGTAAATTGTGAATTTGATGGGCAAATATACTTTTATTAATGGCAAATATGATGTCTAAGTGAAAAAAAAGAAAGATAGAGAAACTATTTTTTTTTTACATAAAAATTGCCAAAAAGTTAAGGGTCACACTGCTGATAAACGTATGGTATAGTTAATAACTGAAACTAAATTATAATATTACGATATCACGAATGACAAAATAAAGACGGGTGTATGAAACATGGAAAACGTGCACCTACAGAAGGGTTTTAGGATATATAGAGTTTCAGGTGTTTTTGGTTATAAAAAAGAACAAGATGGTATTGGGAAACAGGAAGGTCATGTAGATGAGAAGGAAGGTTAATGGTCTATATCGTGAAAAAAAAGAAACAGATAGACTCAATGAATATACTGAGAACCCAAGAGGTGGAAATGATTATCTTAATTGTAGGCAAGAGAAATGGTATAAAAATATATGGGGCTTAGCAACCAGTTGTTGCGTGTAAGACATAAGAAGGTAATGAAGAAAAATGGTCAGAGTACAAAAATGTCTGCTCATATCATTACTTCCACATTTCAAAGTTCTATCAAGATTGGCGTTTTAATTGGCAATGGATAAAGGATGCTGGTAAACCTAAATATGTTTTGGGTTATTTTAGCTTTAGGGACTATGGTGTTGTAGAATTACAAGAGATAGTTTGGATAGATGATCTTATAAAACAACTGAAAATGTTAGGCACTGGAAAATACCATATAATAATTTCAACCCAGTATTAATAGACGAGGCGTGGCTATGTTATTAGCAACTGGGCTAAAGTGATTGTGATAATAGTACAGAAAGAGTTTGGATACCAGTTTAAGTATAGAAGGAGCATAAACCTGGAATATTATTACAATTAGATCACAAACTTGTTTTTGTATAAGGTTAACCATGGTTTCTCTTCGTATTTTGAGTTTAAGTTTCAGGGAAGTCTCTTATTCAGTGGTTAAAAGTGTAGTATTTTAATGTTGTCAGTATTGTGAAGACTTTGAGACGAGGCAGTCAACGAGGTTGCTATTTCAGGTTTGTTGTTTGTTTTAAGAGTTGAAACGTTTTGTAGCTAGCTCATATGAGAATGGGCTATTGAAGGCATTGAGAATTGTAACGATAATATAAATGTTAACTTTGGTATATGGACTTGCAGATGACATAAAATTTATTTAAAGTTCTATGGAGAGTCTTCCAAAGGTTGTACAGATATTTCTGTTGTATGAAGTGGCATCAAGGTTAGGTTTAAACTTGGAACCATGTAAACGCTTTACAATGTTTGTAAATAGAAGGCGACAATTACCAAAATAATGTTATTGTTGAAGATATACATATGCATAATGGCTTTATTAAACATTTGGGCATTCATGATGACGAGAAACTTACTTATTACCCTCTTTTTGTTAACCTGAAAATGACCATTGAAGGTCGAAACATTGTTCTCTGCTTATCAATAAAAGTGTTAATACCAATAATAAAGGTTAACCTGAAAATGACCTAGGAAGGTAGAAATGTTGTTCTCTGCTTATCAATAAAATTGTTAATACCAATAATAAAGGTTAACCTGAAAATGACCTAGGAAGGTAGAAATGTTGTTCTCTGCTTATCAATAAAATTGTTAATACCAATAATAAAGGTTAACCTGAAAATGACCTAGGAAGGTAGAAATGTTGTTCTCTGCTTATCAATAAAATTGTTAATACCAATAATAAAAGTTAACCTGAAAACTACCTAGGAAGGTAGAAATGTTGTTCTCTGCTTATCAATAAAAGTGTTAATACCCATACCAGCCGTTCTGAGACACATTTTTGAGTATTCACTTTCATAATAATACAGTTATAATGGTATAAATTAATCTGAGATGACTCAGTCAATCGTTCTAAGTGTATTTTATTCTCTTGAATATATCTAGAATAATCTTTTTAAAATGAAAATGTATTGCTTTGAACTCTAGCGAATTCGTTTTTCATATCCTTTTTAGGTGTTTAATGCCATAGAAAACACTCATAATGAGATTGTTAAAAATATTAAAACATTTATTGACACAATTATGCACGTAAGCTGGTTTATCATGCTTTACTTCGAAAAAAACTTGTGAAAGTTTCAATGTAGTGGATGTTGACTGAAAACTTGCTGCTTTTTAACTCACCTGATGCAAACTAGCATAGTTAGTAGTTTTACTTCTTTAACAGGGGCCCGGTATGGCCAGGAGGTTAAAGCATTCGACTCGTAATCTGAGGGTCGTGGGTTCGAATCCCCTTCACATAAAATATGTTCGTCCTTTTAACCGTTAGGACGTTATAATGTGACGGTCAATCTCACTATTATTTGGTAAAAGAGTAGCTCAAGAGTTGGCGGTGGGTGGTGATGACTAGCTGCTTTCCCTCTAGTCTTACACTGCTAAATGAGGGACGGTTAGGGCAGATAGCTCTCGTGTAGCTTTGTGCGAAATTCAAAACAAACCAACTCAGTGGCACAGAAGTTTGACTGTAGACCTACAACGCTAAAAATTGGGTTTGGATACCTGTGGTGGGCAGAACACACATAGCCCATTGTGTAGCTTCGTGAGTAACTACAAAAAATACAACAGTGCTTCAAAATACGCATTTTATCATTATTTTGTTGGCGGATATGTTTTTAAAAGCAGACTTTATTGTTTCTTTTTAATGTCGAGTACTGAGGCATGATTATAAGGGACGATGTTTGCACTTGTCCCTCAATGGATCAGCGATAACTTTACAAATTTGCAACGCCAAAATCCAGAGATCGATTCCCACTATGGACGTAATTTTGTACTAAAAGAATAAACAGCCAAAACTTGTATTTTTTTTTTCAGGAAAGATTCCAAGCATGAAAAGCTTTAACTAAAAATAAAAAAGGTTTAATTATTCAAGTTGATTCGAATGTTTTTAATGGCCCTCTGTATCTTGAAGGACGCACTCGTACATTTTTAAAAATTACAATCTTTTATAGAAACTAGATTTATATGTTACCGTGATTTGCTATGTGAATTTCTAAAGCCGTATGTTCGTCAAGGGAATTTCTTCAGGATTATAACATTTTTCGTCACGACATCTCAGAGCTTTGGATAGCCTATTCAACAACTGAACTTCCTCAGAATAGAACAGTTCGAAAAGCACGCTTAATGATTTATATGTAGAATAAAGTTTAAACATTAGGTACTTTAAGTGTACAACAGTTTCATACACTCATTCGCGATTCTCGAAATATTTATGTTCCTGTTCTTTAATGGAAAAACACTGTAAACAAAAGACCATGGAATAATGTTTGTAGGTACGTTTATTATCGACTTAAAGAGAACTGCTTATCAAATGTGGAATTTATAGTTCTATATTATGCTATAACACAAATATTGAATTAGTCCATTCGAATAAATAACCTGCTAAGTTATTCAAATTATGTGGCCTTAAATGCGAAACAATAGAATATTTGTTTTTGACTGTATTGACGCTAATGTTTTGTGGAATTCAGTTTTTCTATTGTATAAACTATTGCTAAGAAGTATTGTTATTATTTATACAATGTTTAATATGTTTTAGAATGGTTTATTCCAAAATTTCCAAATATGAAAGATTTGTCGTGATGTTTATTTTGTAATTAGAAGAATATAAACTATTTCGCGTTGAGTTCGGAAGCAGCATTTATATGATATATATAAGGCTGAAGTTAAAAAGAAAAATAACTTTTGATTCTGATAACTGTGGACTTCAAAAAGAAACAATATCTTTTGATTCTGATAACTGTGGACTTCAAAAAGAAACAATATCTTTTGATTCTGATAACTGTGGACTTCAAAAAAGAAATAATATCTTTAAAAGTTATGAAACCAAATATTGTAGTTTAAAGAATTAATAATAACTATGTAGAACCGTCTGTTGTGATTGATAATACGTAAGTCAATATACGCGTTTCCTTTTTATTATTGCAATGTATTGTTGTTCATGGCGTCTTCTAGGAAAATTGGTCGAATTAAAAGTTCACCATGCAGCACTGTGCTTAAGAGCAAACAAACAAGACATATTCTCAAATTAAATGCAAGATTAAAGAATTCCATTCAACAAATTATTGGGATAATTCTAAATACGTTTTTGATACTAACGAACCAGCTCAAAGTTTTGAGAAAATTGTGTTTTGATAGATCAAATGAAGGTCTTTCAAACTTTGGTGGAATATTTTTAACATGAAACGTGGGACATGAATACTTGTAAGATATATAGGCAAGCTCAGTACTGAGTATGTTTTTAATTGAAAAAACTGGGTCGTTTTCGTGAAATATACGTAGGAGTACAGATTATATATATGTTTTGGTTGTTGTTATTTTTGTTTTTTGTTTCTACATCTACATAATTCTGAAGATAAACTACAATCTACTTTATCCACTGTCACAAATTTATTTCAAATAATTTATTTGCTAATAAGTAAATAATTACAACACAAAATGAGTAACAATATTTCACAATAATACTCATTTTCTAATCTATTATCACATGGTTTTATTCATTTGCTTTTTGTCAAGAGCAGAGGTGCAGAATGGTCTATATGTGTTCTACCATCGTTGGGTATCGACACTCGATTTTCAGCGTTATAAGACTTACAGCTGAGCTACTGGTGAAGCATTATCACACGGAGTAACTTCGACAGCTTGAATTCCTAGTTTATTGCGCTACAATTGTCTGGAACCACAAAACTTAAATATTTGAACTTTATTGACAGAACAATTATAATATTCTACAAATAAAATTTTTCGTCCTCTACTTCTAATATGTTGTGATTTACAAATCGCCCAAAGATTTTCAATAGGATTTAATTCCGGAGAGTTTCCAGGCCAGTCCAGTACCTTTATTCGCATTGTAGTCATAAAATTCTTCACAAGTTTCGATGTGTGGCACGGAACCAGATCTTGCTGAAAAAATGCTAGATCCATCTGGAAATCTTTTTTTTCAATTCTGGAACGACTCTTCTCTGAAAACTTCGATGTACTATGGTCCTCGAATCGTACCTTCTACGATATGTAAGCCTCCAACGCCATAGTAGCTGAAAAAGCCCCAAAACATCTTCTTCAAGGGTTGTTTTACGAATTGATTGATGTGAGATTCTCGAAGTTTCTCACCTGAAGATCTGCGAAAATGCAGACTTCTTTGACCCTGTACGAAGAATGTTCGTTTGTTTGTTTTTGAATTTCGCACAAAGCTACTCGAGCTAGCTATGCTAGCCGTCCCTAATTTAGCAGTGTAAGACTAGAGGAAAGGCATCTAGTCATCACCACCCACTGCTAACTCTTGGGCTACTCTTTCACCAACGAATAGTGGAATTGAAGGTCACATTATAACGCTTCCACGGCTGAAACGGCAAGCATGTTTGGTGTGACGGGAATCCGAATCCGCAACTCTCAGGTTAGGAGTTGAGTGCCCTAACCACCTGGCCATGCCGGGCCCATAATTATTGGAGTTTTTCTTTTGTTTCAGATTTACAGGAGGTTACCGTTACTAACTAACTTTCATGTAAATAAGGCTTAGAAAGGATTTTTTAGCAAATAAGATTGATTTTCCAGAAAAAAAGTAAATAATCACAAGACTTCATACAAAATATAATAATGCTTTAAATTCGAGACAAAAAAGGCTTCCGACATTAACTTTTTTGTAGAAAGAACTTTGTTTCAAAGACGAGAGACTAAATGTAGTACAAAAAGAAAGGTGGTTTTGAAAGTAATGATAGGTCAGATATCGTTGCGAAGTTCAAAAGTTCCATAAATCAGTTCAACTTAAGTCACTTTAATAGTTAATTTACAGTAAAATAAACCATATTTAAATATCTTGATCGCTTTATCATGTGAATATTTTACAAATGGTCACAAAAACCAGAAAAAAATAACAGTTATATGGTGAAAACTTTGTGAGTGTGAATATTTTTTATTAATTGACCTACTAGTTTAGCGAGTGTGAATATTTTTTATTAATTGACCTACCAGTTTAGCGAGTGTGAATATATTTTATTACTTGACTTACCAGTTAAGCGAGTGTGAATATATTTTATTAATTGACCTACCAGTTTAGCGAGTGTGAATATTTTTTATTAATTGACCTACCAGTTTATCGAGTATGAATATTTTTTATTAATTGACCTACCAGTTTATCGAGTGTGAATATTTTTTATTAATTAACTTGCCATTTCATTTAACTTATGATGACGCGAGCTTTTAGTTCGGGTGAAGGAAAGACGAATATCTAACCCAACCACAGAATGTAAAGAGAAACCATCATAAAATATACCGTTCACGTTGGTTTTCCTATAATTGGAGGATTGTCAGTTCATTAGTGTGCATGAGTGGTTTGCATGGAATGGGGTAACAATTCATCTCACATTACCTAATTTTTCAATACCTACTTGTTAGTTTTATACATAAAGCACTTGATATTATTGTACAAGACTGTGTGTGAGTAAAATTCCTGTGATCTTTAGGGGTGTACTCTATGGTATAGCATTACTGACACCACCCATCCACCCATTTGCTGGTGTTGAGAAGTAAGAGAGTATTACAGGTTATTCCAATTATGTATTTGTTTTAATGATAATTATCTATATATGTGATTTAACGTGTCCAGTTTTTAAATCATAAAGAAATGCATATTACAGTGAGATGAAATGCTAACATACGGAAGTAACTAAAAATCATTTTATAAAAGAGGAAAGATGTTTGTTTTGGAATTTCGCACAAAGCTACTCGAGGGCTATCTGTGCTAGCCGTCCCTAATTTAGCAGTGTAAGACTAGAGGGAAGGCAGCTAGTCATCACCACCCACCGCCAACTCTTGGAAAGAGGAAAGAGAAAAGATATCTGGTTAAACAGCTTGAATCGGAGTCAAAGTCTTGATGAAATAGCTTAACGGGGACATTAGGTTTTCCTTTCTTATTTGCAGTAGTGTCAATATATCCGTATATTTTTATATATTAAGGTAATTGTATTAAGTTCTATTTTATAAACCCCGAGTTATCGATTTCTATATGTTTTGTTGAATTCTGGTGGTGTTCACATATTGCATATACGTAAAGTAACTAATATTTTGTCTTCAAGAATCAAAACTTATTGTGATGAACTGATTAAAAACACTGCGAAAAGCACCTATTCTTTCAAATAACTAATTTCAAAACGTCGTCCTCTACACTTGTGTCTCCCCAACAGACAATTTCCGTCCATTATACAAAGTTTCATAGGTGTCAGTTTAGTTGGTAAAGGCACTCGACTCGTAATCTGAGGGTCACGGGTTCGAATGCCCGTCACACCTAACATGCTCGCACTTTCCGTCTAGTCTTACACTGCTAAATTACGGACGGCTAGCGCAGATAGATTAACAACAATATTGGGTTATACCATATAACACTGGTTTCTCAATAGTATATTAGAAGTTATTAATCTAACTGGCTTACTATGGCCTATTTAATGGTAAAAGAACGTGCCTGCTTTTCCGTCTGTCTGCAGTTTCTGAAATTTTAATGTAAAGAACCACTTCTTTCTTATGTGGCTTTTTACTAGTTTGCGTCATTACAAATATGCGCATGCGTATGCGCACACGCTTATGGATAATATAAATAATAATACCTAGAAACACACCCTCAGGGTTCATTTGATATGAGTGAAAATTTCAAAGTTTTGAGTTCCTTTTCTCTTGGAGCTATAGAGGTCACACACATTAACACTCTTTTATTATTATAGGTTCCTGAACAAACGTTTATTGATATTTATATAATGAAAAGTTGTTGTTTCAAATGTTTGTGGATAATTAAACCAATGTTAGGTTTAACAAATACTTTTAAAAGTATTTATTGTGTTTCTTCGTAAAATCAAGCTATATGCAATATTTCTTATACTTAAAAATAGATGGCGGTATATTAGTTAAATTAGAGAGTTGTGTTGGTTAAGAACGTTTAATAACATACGAGCCAAACTAAAAACTTGAATATTGTCGATATTACGATTAATTCCATCAATTTCTGCTGCGGCTTTAACAATGAAAATAAGTGGTGTCCAACCAACTTTTGGGTTCACCTTTACATTGAGTGTTGTGATGAAACATAAAATTACTCATGCGATGTAATAAATGAACCCCAAAGGTATGAGCTGTTTAAGTTATATACTGGCTAAGACCACCATCATTATTAACCTTGAAATTAAATTCATTACTGTCATAGGTTTAGGGTTTTCTTTCCAGCTCGTCTGTGGAACTTTTCTGTCGGTATGTTCTATGTGACCCAACGAAGTAAAAGAACGTGAAACCTGGTTGAGAGTGAGAGAACCCTTGAAGGAAAACGCACTTCGTCGCACATTCCATAGAAAAGTTCCAATATAATAAAGTCTTTTTTAAGGAAGTTATATTTCAAACAGTCAAGAAGGAACTTAGATAATAATACATGAAGAAACATTTTGTAGTTCATTACATAAATATTTTATATGCGTTTGTCAAAGAAATGGACGTAAAAGTAACACTTTTAATTTGTAATATTAAATGTACTAAGTCTTTTTATCACAACAGCTTTTCTCTGATTGATGGTTTGTGATATTCATTAATAATGTGAATCATTATATTTTAATTTTTAGTTTTAAACAAATGTGCCACAGTTTGAAGGATTACAGATGACCTACACTTCAAAGGATAAGCTAGTAGTTAGTGTGCTTGTCTATTGATCCATTGTTCACGTTTCTTTACGACACAAAAAATAAAGTTTAGCACTTTGGGGCATAGTTGCATTGTAAAAACCCATTATTAAATAAGAGTAACTGCATTCTCTTTAATTTATTAGTTGTTATTGCTGATATAGCTAATAAATCCACCCTTCCCTAACTAGTATAAAATACACATATAATCAGATAATTTTATGAGTTTTTCATTTGAATATTAAGTCTTGCTTGTAGTTATAACATTCTATTAAGTTATTAACCTTAAGGCCATAAACACGTGCTAATCCTTTTTCACATAACAACTGGTAGAAACTTGTATCACCTTGGCCTTACAGAATGCAGGAGCCCGCCAATAAGTTGAAACAAATATCACGAATAAACACTTTATTTTATTTGTGTATCTGTTTTCTTTTTGCTCTCTATGTTCGTTTTCCGGAAAATTTTTGCTACATCTGTTTGTTTGTTTTATTTCGCGCAAAGCTGCTCGAGGACTATTTGCGCTAGCTGTCCCTAATTTAGCAGTGTAAGACTAGAGGGAATGCAGGTAGTCATTTTTACCTACTGCCAACTCTTAGGCTACTCTTTTACCAATGAATAGTGGGATTGACCGTAATGTTATAACGCCCTCACGGCTGAAAGGGCGAGCATGTTTGATGCGACTGGGATTCGAACCCACGACCCCCAGATTACGAGTCGAACGCCTTAACCTACATGGTCATGCCGGGCCTAAGAGATGTCAGTGTACCTGAATATGACATAGATCAAAATTAGTAGGTTCGTCAATGCCAGATGGTTAAGGCACTCGACTCGTAATTCGAGGGTCGCGGGGTTCGAATCCCTTCATACAAAATATGTTCGTCCTTTCAGCCGTGGGAGCGTTATAATGCGACGGTTAATCCCATTATTCGTTGGTAAAAGAGTAGCCCAAGAGTTGACGGTGGGTGGTGATGAACTATCTGCTTTCCTCTAGTCTTGCATTACTAAATTAGGGACGGCTAGCGCAGATAACTCTCGTGTAGCTTTGCGCGAAATTCAAAACAAACCAAACCAATCAAAATTAGGAACATTTAGAGTAAAAAGCCTTCATGCGACTTGGCGACAATATCATAAATTAATATACTGAGAAATTATGCGTGATTTATGTTGTTAGTTCCTTTTTTGACGCAAGAATGTGTTAAATCCTCCTCATTTCGTGAAACACATTTACATCTTTCGTGGGAAAGTCTATAAACTATGATCTGCAATCGTGACAAGTTATTTAATAACGTCAAAACATACTGCCTTATTTTTTACTGGCTCTCTCACGAAGCATACAAAGTGTGTGTTAATAAAAACACATTTTATAATTTCGTGAACTTTGTAAAAGGTTACTAGTTTCATCGGAAAATATAGAAGAATAACATAAACTGAGTAAGTGAGGATAAATTTCTACTTTGGCTTTTATATAATATGTGTGTGTTTTCTTATAGCAAAACCACATCAGGCTATCTGCTGTGTCCACTGAGGGGAATCGAACCCCTGATTTAAGCGTCGTAATATGAGTTAGTGCAGAACAAAACCAATTTTTATTAGTACTTTTAAACTCCAATGGTGAAGAATGGCTCTGACGTTAAAATATATACACACATGTTTATATTTGGAAAAACCCAGTTAAAAAGTGGTATAGTTATAGTATACTCAAAGAAGTCAGTGTAATCTTCTTCTGTAACGTAGTGTTAAAAACGTAACTAGTTTTTAGCATTATTACAAAGTGTCGTAAACATATAACTCCTATAATATTGTTATTTGAGATTTTTATATGTTAGCTATCCTTAAAGTTTAGTACCGTGAGAATCCCTTTTACGTTAAAATATTTTCGCGAATCCTCAAACCTATCGATGTTTTTTTGTTGAGAGAAAAAGATTTCATGCACATAAAAAGTTGTATTCCAAAATTAAATGTTATAATTCTTATAGTTTTAATTTCTTGTAAAATTGTTTTTTTTTTTTTTTTTTTTAATTTCGCGCAAAGCTACTCGAGGGCTATCTGCACTAGCCGTCCATAATTTAGAAGTATAAGACTAGAGGGAAGGCACTTAGTCATCACCACTCACTGCCAAGTCTTGGGCTATCTTTTACTAACGAATAGTGGGGTTGACCGTCACTTTATAACGCCTCTACGGCTGAAAGAACGAGCATGTTTGGTGTGACGGGGATTCAAACCTACGACCCTCGGATTACGAATCGAACGCCTTCTCCCACCTGGCCATGCCGGGCCTTCATGAAAAATATGTTTTATTCTATAAATCATATTAAAATATTTTTATGAAATTTCTAACGTCATTCACAGTTTCCAGTTTGATAAACTCTGACCTATGTTGTAAATTGGCATATATGTTTCGTGATTATCTTTTAATGATTAAAAATATATTTTCGTCAAGCTCATAAAAATCGTATGGTACGATTCATAAGGAATGTATCTACTGTTCGGTGTGAGCTGAAAATAGACACAGTTAAACATATTTGTATTTAGTCTGCCTGGTTTACAGATGTAAGTTATTATTATTCTTATGTAAGATGAATTAAACAGTAATTATTGATCAGTAAGCATTTTTGCTGGAGTTGTCTTTACCAAACTGACTTCACTATTTCAAATAGCAGAGGAACGTTACAACGTGTCTCAAATAAAGAAGAGATGGTGTTCTAGAAAGGTCAAAATTCTCAAGGGAAATATAACGTGTCTCCATCTTTCTTATTTGATAGGAGCTTTATAACAGAGCAACTTTCAACCCATTTTAACACTTACATATGCATGCAGTGAATCTAGGTTCAGACCTTTCAATAACCTACATTTGGAATTTTTCAAACCTGTAACTCTCGTATTATCAAACAAAAAATACAACTTCCAGATACGTCAGCTTTAGTCTGTGTGGATTGTGGTAAGGTATCTTTGTGCAAAGTCACGTCTATATTAGTCGAAATATAGAGGAATTGCAAATCAGAAACCACAATTCTGCAAAAAAATTTGAAATTTAACTCTTGTAAAATCGTAACAAAAAGAAGAAGAATGAAACCATAATTTTTCTTCTTCGGTTTGCGGGGATTTTCGTAAAGAAACATTGTATAAAGTAAAATCTATGTTCATTTAAATACAAAGGAGTGGAATACTCTAAGGTTTTGCAATTCCTTTTTAACTTTGACGTAGTGTCTGTTTCAGTGCGTGACAGTTACCATAAGATATCTTGATTGGTCGAAATGTAAATAAATAGCAAGCCAAATATATATTTTTGTAATGTCCGACTTTTGACCCTATAAAGTCGGAGCGGGAATCTAAATCTAAAAAGATGTCTTCCAAGTGGTGGTCCGGAAACAGAGGAGTGGTGCTGAATTGTAATTGTTGGCAAAAAGAGGAAAGATATAAGAAAAGCAATATGGCTCCCTCTATATAGGGAACACATTATAAAACATTAATATTTATTTGTGCCATAGAAATATGAATATATTCGGCATTTGCAGGTTAAAAGCAGTTTGTAGAAAAGCGAAAAATGTCTTATTGGATTAAAAAACACGATTAAAACTAATTATTGAATAAAAGGCAAGTTTAGAAATTTAATTGTTGGCTGAAAAATGTAATTAAATAATTACAAGGTAAATAAGAAACTTGCAATTAGGGATGTTAACAAATTTAAGGTTTGTTTGTTTTTGAATTTCGCGCAAAGCTACTCGAGGGCTATGTGCGCTAGCTGTCCCTAATTTAGCAGTATAAGACTAGAGGGAAGACAGCTAGTCATCACCACCCACCGCCACCTCTTGAGCTACTCTTTTACAACGAATAGTGGAATTGACCTTTACGTTATAACGCCCCTACGGCTAAAAGGGCAAGCATGTGTGGTGCGACCGGAATTCGAACCCACGACACTCGGATTACGAGTCGAACGCCTTAACACGCTTTGCCATGCCCGGCCCAAAACTTCAGGAAACAGAGCAATAAATACAGTAGACATTATTTACTGAAACTGAAAATCCCTATTTTGGCTCTATTGTGTTACGTAAAATTTGTAGTTTGAGTACACAATGTAAACAGTATCTCAAGTTTTGTTCCCTATTCGCATGATTTTAAAACCTTGATTTTTTTATCTTGTTTGCTCGCTTTTTATGCTCAACTATGCGAAGAGGATTACTTGATATGGTAGCTAATTTCATACCTTGTAATGATAACAAACATAACTAGTAGCTAGCTGATATGGTTCATGATGATTTACTGTAGCTATTGACTATTTGATCACTTTAGTTCGATATGTAAAATTTTAAGTTGCAGCTGTAGATTGTCATGGTAATTTGTTTGAGAATATATTGAGTATTTATAGCTTCTGTATACTTAAATTATCTATATATAATACACAGTAATGGGCAAATATATGCCTAAACTAAGACTCGACATCCAATAAGCTCGTATAAAATAATACCACTAGAAAAGCATTCTTTCCAAATAAAACAGATACGTTTAAAACGTCGTTTTAGATAAACCTCCGTTCTTTTAAAGTAATTATTCAACAAATGTATGTAATAAAATTTAATATAATGCGTACTGATTTTTTCTCTCCTTTAATTCATGTAAAATATAGGTGTTGACTCCATAAAGACACATATTGTATAATGCACAAAGTATTGAGTGCAATATACCAAGTCGTTTTTGTTGCAGGCTGACGAGAGAATAATAATAAGAATTACAAACGGGCCGTTTTGAGTGGATTTTCTTATCCTTGTAATTCTAATTTTCGTGCATATTTTGTGCGTTTGTATGTGTACAGATTTAGCAGTCAATGATAAAGGTTTTAAGAGTGTTATTTGAACTGAATCTTTACTGTTTAAGGTGCTTTCCGTCCTAACATTCTTTTAGGGTTTTATATTTTGCGATCACTGTCGTGGCTAACGATATTTTTCTGAGTGTTCAATTGTTCTCTATTTACTACATGTTAAAAGGATTTTCTGTGAAATGTCTTAAGCTCATTTATGAAACGAATTAACAAACACGAGGTTGGCTGACAGTTTCTTTCGTTTTTGAGGATCTGAAATGCTGGAAGATCACTTAGATTCCAAGTCATTTCTCTGAAACACTTTAAGCATGTACAGTTTTAGGATTTCTTTAACGGCACCATCATCTTCCGTAGCTAGTTTAACAAAGTTACAATTGCATTATATCTTAATGTAATAATATCAAACCGAAAAAAAAATATTTATTAAAATACTTTATATCTAACGTAATAGAACTTTTATTAATAGAACATACATTCCCACATAACATGTTTACAAAACACATCAGAAAAAGTCTTAAAGGAGCAAAAAACAAAGGAATTTTATGGATAAGACAACCACAAAACCTTAGTAAGTTATAAGACACAAAATTTGTTTCTCGGCAAAATGAATGCATAAAGGCAAAATTATGATTGTTGTGATAAAAATACCTACCTTATTGAAGGGTCTAGAGGAATGGTAAACATGATTGTAATTCAGATAACGTTATTTATTTGTTTACTCGGTAAGAAAATTGTAAACTTCATTATGGTGAAACTGACATTATAATATTTCTGTCATTTGTAGAACTTTTGTAAACCCTCATCAAGAAATGTAAGTAGTTGAAAACCTATTTTTAGGTTTTTCTTTTCTGCACATGTATTTAAATGTTTAATTTTGTTTGGAATTAGTTGGTATTTGAAGAGCTCAATTACGTTTTAGAATAACAACGTACATTTTATCTGTCACGACTTTATTATCAGTTATATTGTACTATTAATATGAATAAAGTAATTACTGAAGAGCATGCTTTAGACATGTGGAAAGCTTTAAAGGTCTTTAAACTCTAAGACGATCTTTTATATACTATATTTAGTCATTAATATTACATATATATATATACGATAGTAGCATGAATGTGTACTCACAACGATATTACAGGTTGCTTAATGACGTAAACTGTCATATCTTTTGAAATATACTCATTTTAAAAATATATTTTTTATATTTTCCATTAACACTAGGATCTGGTAAGGTGAACTTTTTGTGGCCATTAAAATACTACAGAAAACTGGTGTACCAATATGAAGTAGACAACTATAACGTTCGCATCAAATAAGTTTTAACTATCCTGTGCTATGGCATAAAGGCTGGCATTATCCAAAAGGCAGAGTAAGCTATAGTATAGAGTGACATAACAGAGGAAATACACGATAAAAATTATGACTTTAATTATCAAAGTCAGTACATATTTAAAATGTCATTAATATTGGTTTGTTTTTCATAGTTGAGCACGTCTATTAAGGAAGTTAATGGGGGAAGGAAGATATAATTCCTCGAAACCTTTAGATTTTAAAGGAAGCACACAGAATAAAATAATCCAGCAATATATTATTAGAAATATCTAAAAGCATATACAAATTAGGCCATAACAGTATGTAAGTTAGACAGGGTTTCGAGAGACTACTTAAAAAAAAAACAAAGCAAAAAATAGCCATGTTTGGAAAAACCAAACATCACTCTTCCTAAATTTTTGCAACGCGACATATTAAAAAGAAAACGATGAAACCTCCATTTCAGCAAACTAAGAAAAAACTTTGTTGCAATAATAAAACTAGAAACACCATAACTTTCTACTACACTGTGTAAGAAAGTGAAGAAATCAGAGCTTTTAGTTTGAGCTTCCGAAAGATAACATGGAAAGGAGATTAACAAGATGTTAACGGTTACATACAACTTAATGTGTTTAATGTGCGGTTACATACAACTTAATGTGTTTAATGTACGGTTACATACAACTTAATGTGTTTAATGTGCGGTTACATACAACTTAATGTTACATACAACTTAATGTTTTATGTGCGGTAACATACGTAAAGTTTTGTTTTTCTGCAAGACTTTTGTCACAGCTAAATTTTGACAAACAACTGGAAAGTTTTCTCGGCTTTTATCTAAGTTAACATTAAAACCAACAATTTATCTAGAGGCAACACAAGGAATTAGAGTTTTGATTAAAAATGATTGAGTTATCGACTGGTGCAAAATATCTGTGCCTAATTAAACAAGAAATGGCATGTTGACAAGATGTACTAGAAATATATTATTCTATCATAAAATACTATTCGGTAATACTCACGCAAGACACCTTTAACCACCTAAGAAATAGCATTCGGTGTGAGAGTATTCAGTAGGTGTCTTAAAACACTCAGGAACATATGTTGACTGCTACTGGAAATGTCAAGTATTACCCAAATGTAATCCAAACATAAGCCACACATAAGAGATAATAATAATTCAGAATGCCACAGTTATTGATGCACCTTCGACTGGAAAAATAGGGATATGTATCAACAAATGTATTCCTGTATATACCTAAACATATACCTAGACATAAGGAATACCTAGACATGAGGAATACCTAGACATGAGAAATACCTAGACATAATAAATACCTATACATAAGGAATGTCTAGACATCAGGAATACCTAGACATAAGGAATACCTAGACATGAGGAATACTTAGACATCAGGAATACCTAGACATAAGGAATACCTAGACATGAGGAATGCCTAGACATAATGAATACCTAGACATAAGGAATATCTAGAGATAAGGAATACCTAGACATAAGGAATACCTAGACATGAGGAATACCTAGACATCAGGAATACCTAGACATAAGGAATACCTAGACATGAGGAATACCTAGACATAATGAATACCTAGACATAAGGAATACCTAGAGATAAGGAATACCTAGACATAAGGAATACCTAGACATGAGGAATACCTAGACATAAGGAATACCTGTGTGATCGAAGTTGTTTTGAGTAAACTTGGAAGAATAGCGTTGACCCTGGGAAAAAAAAACTTAAGAGACCAAGGAACCAACATGAAGGGTGAGTGGCTAGGGACTTAAGTTCAAGAGTTTTTTTGCACTATATAATTCACACGCTGTATATCGCCTACCGAACCATGCAGTGACATTGTTTAATTTACGTCAGGATCTATTTTGCTCCTATAATACTCTTTCGAAGTAACTTCCAAGTTATTGAGTGACTAGTAATAGAAAGAGCAAATATTTTCATTAATAAGTCTGTCAATATGCTAAATTTACAATTCCTCGCTAATTTCATGGTACTGTACGAGTATCGACTTCGCCAGCAAGCAGCTGTAAGATACATCCGTTACTGCACACCCCAACATGATGGTGACGTATTAGAACTGCAACAATAGACCATCTGATCTTTTTACCAGCATGTTTATGATCTACTGAATCTCTTCCAACATGTTAGAAACATATTGAACTCTCCTCTAAAGCGAGAAAGACTTACAAACTATTTCTCAACTAGAAAAAATACAACTAGGAGTCTCTGTTACCTACATTGGACTAGTAAGGCTTTTCAAGAGCACTGGCGGGTACAAAGAAGATTTTGTAGAAACGGAAATCACTAGAACATTTTTGCAAAAACAGCATATTCGCTAAAAAGAAAAAAATGGAACCAATTTCTTAAGAAAGTCGAGTTAAATGTTTATTTGACCTATAGCAAAATTTGCAGAAGGATTTCTTTAACATAACTGTCAACACAGATATTGCTATTACATCCCTGAAAGGGAGTTTTGCCAATCGTTGGAACGTAGTTTATTGTTTTGTTTCTTTTGTTGGTTGAAAACTTTCAGTCATGAGTTTAAGGTAAAGTTCAAGGTACAGTGTTTCATATTGCGTGGATATACAATTCAGTTTATTTAGTGGGGAAGCAGCTATCTGATAAATCACAGGCCCTTATACGAAAAATATGAACAAATGACTTTTTCAGTGTATTGAAGAATAGGTTAATAAAATCTTTGTCGCACTGAATTTTCTACTTACCTTGTTCGTCATAATTAGTAATCGGGAAAAAAAAGACAAATCCAAATTGATTAGAACCTATTTAGAGGTTAACCATGACGCCAAAAACAAATAAACAATAAACTGGATAGACTGGTAACAATTGCTATAGAGCATGAAATTTCACAACACTTAGAAGAGAATAAAAGCGATTAATCTTCAAGAAAATTTGATACATGTATAAATTAAATAAATATTGGTTTATCAGTAATATTACTATTCTGAGTAAATTATAAGTGTGGTGGATGACTGTTTGTTTAACCACGAATGTATTTATGACTCTTAATATATAGATATACTTATAAGCTTTTTCGAATCGTTGTACCAAAAACATAAATATTTTATTTATAAATCTAACTAAGCGTAGAGATTTTAAACTTAATTTTTAAACAAAATAAAACAATCGTTAAAACAAGGGTGTGTTTTTTTTATGGCTGATTGGAATTTTTGTTTCTCTCATCTTTTAGGAAGTTATTATTTTGCTTACCCTGTAAAAAAGGTGCCACGAACCTAAATGAAACAAATAAACCGAACAAAGAAAGCTCTTTACATCACATAGGCTTTTAGAATTTTAAAACTCGCCAAACATGACATCGAGCACATCAGCATCTAGTCATTTAGCGAGCGTCTGCTAATGGTTAGAAACAGAACTAGCGATGCCGGCCTGAGCAAATTGATGCCCCATTAAATCTGTGTTAGTTGCAGAACATTCTAACAACATACTGATAGCAGCTTCCGCTGTACGACGACATACTTACACGGAGACAAAGAGAAAGTTACATTACCGTCAAATACAGGAAAGAACTTTTACAATATACGACAAAGCATCATTTCGTCATTTCACAGTGATGTGACACAATGACACTTTTGAAACAAGAAATGCATGTGCTGCTTTATAGAACGGATATTCTGCTTATCAGTGTATCTATAATGATAATTTTGTTACATGCACACGTCTGTAATTCTATACAAAGGTTAACCAAACATGTGTAAGACGGGAGACCAATAGCTAAACACAAACTTTTTAATCTTAGTATAAATATGAGAGCTAACTCACGATAATAAATGCGATTTGTTAAGCACGTTTTATTCATTTCTTTTAGATCACATTCAACAGCGCAATAGAACTTGAATAATCTAGAAACGTGTTTATGTGAATTTAAAGACGTAAAGTTAAAGCTAACATTTTTTCAGCACATTATGATACAGACAAACCTGTATATTCTGTTATATATACAAACTTCTTGTATTATAAGCTAGAACTGAAATTGGTTGAGTTACACTTGGAAGCCATTACAAAATAGTTGTTTTCTCTTTGTAAGAACATTAAAAAATATCAAAGTGTACCTGGAAAAAACATTAAGAATGTTGCTGATTTTTCTAATTAATATTTACTTCTCATCAGGGTTACTAGCGTAGAGTTCATTTCATGAGAAGTAACACAGTGGCAATGGGGTGTTAGTTCATCTTTACATCGTATTAGAGAGCGTCTAAACATATTCTAATCTGAATGCTCCGAAATAAATATTTTGAAGTTATAAATCACTGAATTGGGTTAATTTACGCACAAAGTTACACAATGGGCTATCTGTGCTTTGCTTACTGCGAGTTCCGAAATCCGATTTTTAGTGTTTTAAGTCTGTGACATACAGCTGAGTCACTTTCGAAGAGTTATAAGTCATCCTACAAATCTCAAACATAACTGAAGTTACTATTATTTAGAGATCTGTGGTTATGAAAAAGCTGCGGAAACTAACACAACCAACATTATATAGACTGATGTAACGGATTTACTGTTGTACGCGTATTTTAATATTCGCTTTCGCTTCAGTTTAATGCATGTAATACATATTGTTCAATGTGTGTTGCGTAAGTCCCGCTTGTTCTCTAAATTTGTAGAATATTCTGGAGAGTAAGTATCAACAATATATGTTTTACCAAAGCACTGGCGTATTTTCGAATATTGTTGGGCTAGCTGAACTTTTTAGAACTTCGTCTAAGGATTATAAATCGACGAGCCACGAGACAGTTCAATATTGTTTTGTCGCCAAAATCAGTATACTCTCAGCCTCTGAAGCTATAATTGTGATAAACGCTTATTAATCGGAAATCTACAAATAATTGACCAGGAACGTTTATAGATTTCGAACATTACGAACCTTTCAAGTTCAAAGGATTAACTTCGGACGTTAGTATTTTTACGAAGACATTAGATAATTATCTTCCTCTGTGAAAACTAAGCTTATAAACCATGTTAAACTACACAAAAATATAGTAACTAGTATTCCGGTCAAGTGAAGTGTATCAAGATAAAATTAATTTGCTTGTGGTAGACCTGAACCATTGATAACATTTCATTTCCAAACCAGATATAAGACTGAATACTGTCAATGAGTTTGTAAAATATTTGTATATAAATAATTATTCGTAATACATATTTGTAATAACCGTTATTATCCTCATCACACCAAACTTACTCACCCTTTTAGCAGTAGGGCGTTGTAATGTGACAGTCAGTCCCACTATTTGTTGGTAAAAGAGTAGCCCAAGAGTTGGCGGTAGGTGATGATGACTAGCTGCCTTTCATCTAGTTTTACGCTTCTAAGTTAGGGATGGCTAGCGCAGATAGCCCTCGTGTATCTTTGCGCGAAATTCAAACCAGACCAATATCAGTTATTATATTTTTTTAGAATATTGTTTGTTTGTTTCTTAATTTCGCCCAAACCTACACGAGGGATATCTGCGCTAGGTGACTCTAATTTAGTAGCGTTAGACTAGAGGGAAGGCAGCTAGTCATTATCACTCACCACCAACTCTTAGGCTACTCTCTTACCAATGAATAGTGGGATGGACCGTCACATTATAACGTCTCCATGGCTGAAAAGGAGAACATGTTTGGTGCGACGGGGATTCGAAAACGCGAACCTTAGATTACGAGTCAAACGCCTTAACCCACCTGGTTAAAATATATTTGTGTCAAGAAAAAAATTGCGTATATCAATCTTATAGGTAAATATCGTAAATTTTATACGTATTGACATTCAATTAACTTCTAAATTAAAATTTCCAGCTACTTGAAATCGTAATACGTAACGTAATAAATCGGAGACTGATGACAACAACGTAGCACAGATTTACTCAGAAAAATCTTAAAGTTGTGAAGAGAAATCGGCCTTAATCTGAATGTGTTTCTGAAAATAGTTCCGCATATGGAAATAAGCTAAAAACTTCAAACATTAACAAATCGATAGGTTTATACTGTTTACAATATACAGGTTGATATTCGGATGTTAAGGTCAGTGGTGATAATCAAAACCTTTTAATATATGTCTGACAGTACGTTATGAGAAACTTGATTTATACGGAATTTCTCGATATAAGATGTCACTGACGACGGTTGAACTTCACATCATCACTAGTACACAGAATATCCTACAGAGGGCAAGACGTTTATTCTGGAGTCTTCTATATTAGCATATCCCTAAAACAGATTGTAAATTTTTCTAAATAATGTAGTATTGACTGTACTACGGAACTGTAAATTACCTGTTATATAACGTCTATTGAGTAGAAATAATCTATCTACATATATTTTAAATAGAAAATACTAAATGACAAATTTATAATGCAAAATGTTTTCATCTTGAGAAATAATGATAAATTTTGTATGAAAACATTAATCTTATTTGTAAGTAACAGATAAGTGTGTGAAAATCTTAGGTTTTTAATTTTTTTGACTGAACACTCATCAATAATATTTTAACACTTGTTTGAGTACACCTCCTCTGGACGGAAGTTATGCAAATTCACGATTAATGAAAGGTTGTCTTAGGACATGAAAAGTTTATTCCCTTATATATACTTGTAAAAGAAACATGCAAAAATGCTCATCAAAACAACAAAATGCAATACTGAAAATTTTTGTGTACCTTCCCATGAACTCACGGGACCTCCATACTAAATTTGGTGAAGATCCATCCATACCTTGTAAAGTAGCTGTGTGGATATGCAATAGACACCAGACAGTACTATTATATTTATAAAGATATTTCAGTCAGGATTTTCTTCGGTTTTTTATTGACTCATAAAATTACTTATAACAAAGAAAGCTTACAGCTACAGATTGCAAATCGCGATTTTTGTTGTTGTTGTTATGGCAATGTGGCAACGGGACGCCAACTACAGAAATTTAGCTCCATAGCACTGTGCTCTAACCACTGGGTGATACTAAGGTCCAATAAATGTTTATACTTTTAAATTTTAAACTGAAAAGGCACTTATGCAACGCATGGGCTAAACGGCCGTATTAGAGATTTTAAGGCTCATTCACAGCCATTCCTAATTTTGAACCACTGACTTGAACGAGGACAGTCATTCACCAACATTCTCTACCTACAAGACTACTTTTAAACAATTAACTAGTGCAATTATAGTCTTCTCTCTTTTTAAAAATTCAAGTACATATATATATATATATATATAAGGCCCGGCATGGCCAAGCGTGTTAAGGCGTGCGACTCGTAATATGAGGGTCGCGGGTTCGCATTCCCGTCGCGCCAAACATGCTCGCCCTTTCAGCTGTGGGGGCGTTATAATGTGACGGTCAATCCCACTATTCATTGGTAAAAGAGTAGCCCAAGAGTTGGCGGTGGGTGGTGATGACTAGCTGCCTTCCCTCTAGTCTTACACTGCTAAATTAGGGACGGCTAGCACAGATAGCCCTCGAGTAGCTTTGTGCGAAATTCAAAAACAAACATATATATATATATATATATTCTTCTCACATCTGGAAATTGAGAACATATAAAGATATACATAAATATACATCGATTTATTTGACCTACTATTTAAGAAAACATTGTACGTGTTTTAAGATTTTTCAGGATTAAAGGTTTGTGCAGCTAGTATCAATACATTATTAATTAAAATCTAAAGATAAAAAAATGTATCTGAAAAGGATTTCTCTGTTACTTCCGCTCACTGGCAAGCTGTTTTCTGTGCTGTTTACATGATCAAAGGATAAACATGTAAACGTATTTAGAGAGGACAGTAAAAGCTTGCGGTACCACATGAAAGTTCAGTGAATGTTGAATAACAGCACGCACTCGTGCATGAGGCTATCGTGCAAAGGCTGCTTCAAATCATAACTAAATGCCGTTAACAACTGACTCTAGACATTATATAGTCCATTGTCTGCCTAATGATTTTCATCATCCCTTTTGAAAATGACTTTGTATAGTTTAATATTTAATGAAGGTGAACAAAAGCGTAAACGTCTCGATTGTGGATTCAAGTATAAAAAGGTACAGTGTACAGTGAAGGACCCCTAATTCTAATAATTTGCCTGGAATAAATGCTCAAGTAAGTTTACGTGATAGTTATTCCTTAACAGAAAACACTATTTTGTGATTACTTATATAGTTCTCACGATATAGTATGAATCGGGTGTGGCCCGAAGTTTAGCATACCGAGCTGCGGTCAGAAGATCAAAGGCTCGAATCCGATAAATATGTTTTAAGCTTTGTGTACGTTTCAGAAACGATAATCAGTCCTAATATTCGGTTAAAAAGCAGCCGTGTAGACGCTGAATGTTGGTAACTAGTTACCTCCCTTCTGATTAATTGTTCTAACCTAAGAACAGCTATATCTGGATCCTAGAAATCTCTAGCCTGGTAGTTTCGCCCATTTAGTTTCAAAATACCAAAATATTCTGTAGTGTATTTTATTGAGGTTTCTACAGTAATTACGAAATTCGTAAAAAACGTATTTCCAGTTTTGAAAATTATTTTGTTTCTCCTCTCTGTTTGTCCAAGACTCTGAAAAGACTCAGAGGTTTTAGCGATCAGTCTCTGGTTGAGAAATACCTATGTTAATACTTTGTTACTGGTAATGTTTGTAAGTAAACAATTTAGCTACACAAAGTGCTATCTGTGCTCTGACCACCACGGGTATCGAAATCCGGTTTCTTGCAGTATAAGTCCACTGTATCACTGAGGGGTAACTATTTTAGTTAGAGAGACGCTTTTTAATTAACTATGTTTCGTAAAATGTGGTTTTCTTCTTTAAGTTTCCTTTTTGACGTGATTTGTTTTTCATACAAACTGTTTGAAATGAATACAGTGTGCATAGTCATTCCAAACATGGTGAATTGAAAACTCTTCGTATTAATATATATTACACGTCTGTTAGAATATCAAGGTATTATTGATAAAAACTAGTTGTTGTTATTTATAAAACTAAAAGAAAAACCCAAAATGTATTGTTATAGATAAACGATACGTTAGGAACCTGTGACCTTACTTTTGAGACACAAAAAATGAATACTGCATTGTAAGTAACATTAAAACAATAAAAACATATTTGAAGAATTCATCAATCACACAAAACACGATAAAACTATTTAGATGGTTATTTCAACAGCACTATAAGAAAACAAAATCATACAAAGACGGAAAAATGTGGATTGTAGACTTCCAGGAAAACTTCAATACAGTAAATACATAAAATATAGAATAAATGATTTTGATATCAATTCAATGGAATCTGTAAAAATATTGTATCAATAAAGATTTCAGAGAATGAAGATACAATCATACAAAATCAAAAGAAAGGCTTTTCCAAGCGTGGCTTTTCTAAACATACCAGCATTTTCAACCCTAGAAATAAAATAAAACCGTCCTTAATTTTAAGATCTACCGATAACAGGGAAAGCAGCCAATCACCAGCACTCAAGAATATTTTCCGGCTTTAAACCTTACTAGTGGACTGAATGCTACTCTTATAACGCATCTGGAGATAAACGTAAAAAGCATATTCAACGACATCAGTGTATGAACCTTTGCCTTCTGATCAGTTAACCACTAAATAATTTCTGAACCATAATTTCAAAAAAATGATCGTGATGTTATGGTTGTTTATATTACATGGATTCCAATAATATTTGTAAGATAAAATATTTCGGACGAATTTTGTTTAAGAAATAACATTCGGTAAGTAATATCATTTAGTATGGCATTGCTGTTTTTGTTTTCTATTAGAATTGTAATTAAAGTCACTATATGGTGACGTTTTGATCAGTGCGCCACTTCAACAGTACAAGAGATGAGTGTGTAAGTTTCATACCGCTGTACATTTTGTTGTTTGATGGAAAAATCGGACAAGCTTTAAAAGATTACACAAATTTGTTTGACATAATTTGGAATCATGCATGGAAGAAGTTTACGTGACATAATTTCACTCCTTCCCAGTAGCCCAGCGTTATTTCTGTGGAATTACAACGTTAACAATGATGTTTCAAACCCGTGGTGGGCAGAACAGAGGTAACCATTGTGTGGTTTGGTGCTTAATTTCAAACAAACTCACAAAATTTGGAATAATACACGGAAGATACATTTTTTGACATAATTTGGAATAATATACGGAAAATAACATGTTTGTCCGACACAACGCAGAGGAATATACAGAAGATAATAAGTTTCTCCCCCGGCATGGCCAGTTGGGTTAAGGCGTGCGACTCGTAATCTGAGGATCGTGGGTTCGCATCCCAATCACAACAAACATGCTCGCCCTTTCAACCGTGGGGGCGTTATAATATGACGGTCAATCCCACTATTCGTTGGTAAAAGAGTAGCCCAAGAATTGGCGGTGAGTGGTGATGACTAGTTGCCTTTCCTCTAGTCTTACACTGCTAAATTAGGAACGGCTAGCACAGATAGCGCGAAATTCAAAAACAAACAAACAAAACAATAAGTTTCTCTGACATAATTTCGAATAATATACGAAAGATAAGTTTGTTTGACATAATTTGGAATAATACACAAAATATAACGTATTCTCTAATAAAATTTGGAATAGCACGTAGAACAAAATAAATTTTCTGACATAATTTGGAGTGATGCATGGAAGATAACAAGTTTATTTGATATAAGCTCAGATAATACTAGTGAGATAACTAACTATTTATATAATGGGAATTGTGATGAAACAAAATGACGGCCATAAAACTCGTTCATTTAAAACCATCTTTAAAATGTTTTAATATTAACAGTGAACACTTTACACTATTGGCGAAGCAAAATTGAAGCTTATTCCACCTATAAAGCCGCTTAAAACTCTATATACTTTTTATGGAGAGAATCAAAACTTGCTATTTCATCAAATTTTCAAAGTAGGTAAGTGACTTTTCCAAGTAAGTGTACATAAAAAATAATGGACCTTACCGCTCTAACTAATCCTTTTGTAGAACCCTTCCGTCTGAGGTCTCAATGATTACTTTATTGTACCGAAAAGGATACTAGTATACATACATAGATAGCAGACGATGCTCTTCTTTGAGAATAATGTGACGGTCAATTCCACTATTCGTTGGTAAAAGAGTAGCCCAAGAGTTGGCGGTGGGTGGTGATGACTAGCTGCCTTCCCTCTAGTCTTACACTGCTAAATTAGGAACGGCTAGCACAGATAGCCCTCGAGTAGCTTTGTGCGAAATTCAAAAACAAACAAACAATCTTTGAGAATATAATGAGATATTTGGATAGGTTGATAAAAATCTTGATGAGAAATGAAATCGAATCAACCATACGCGCGCCCAACTTGGAAAATCACTGTAATTATGTTAATCTAAGTCAATGCAAGAATATATATTATCTATTTTGTTAATTTCAAGTGCCTCAGTTTTTGTAGTTTCGTTTTTCTCTTGTTTCAATACATTTTGTAACATTAACTCTTTATATTACTCTAACTAGTTAGTTTATGTGTATATCGATCTCTGGTTGTATTTATAAGCTTTTATTTATTTTTTTATTCTTGTACTCATAAAACAGGACAGGATTTGTTTGTCTCAAATAATGCAGTTAATACTCTAAATATAAGCAATACGTTTGACACAATTGTTTTATATAATTCTGGATGTTTGTTTCCGTTACTCCTGTAAAACTATACAAAGTCTGTTTTCGCAAGTATTTCCTAAATTATTACATATTGGGTTATTCTAATCAAATGGTGATATTTCACTATTACTCTTTAAGTATTGACTTTAAAATGCGGAGTTTGATTTTACGTCAAAAGGAGGTAATGTAAGATCTTTCTAATTCACCATCTGGCATTGCTAACAATTGGAACACCCCCGAACTATACATCTAAGTTCGTCTGATATGATCGTGTAGTAGCACAGTTTTATACGACAGGATTTCGAATAATAAATAAAAGATCATGGAATTTTGTCTGACGTGTTTATTTTTGTTGTAATGATTTACTTATTATGTACTGTGTTTAAACACGAGGCAACATAATGGGCTCCCAGCCCTGGGCTGAGTGCAGGTGTTGTAAGCCCACTAGCTCACCACAAGGGAGTTTGTATATGTATATTATTTAAATAATGACACTCAAAATATAACGAGACATTGTCTAAGATAATTTCTATAAATTAATAGTACTGTCTGTTGTGTGTCCATATAATTATTTTGCAAGTTGTAGATGAATATTTACCAAAATTGGCATGGAGCTTTATTGGGTCCATGGACAGATACATATTTACTTTCAGTTTAGCATTTTGTGTTTTGCGGTTTTATGGTGTTTTTTACCTTTATTTACTCCTCTTTTCTCCTCCGCCTTTCGCTAGTACAGCGGTAAGTCTACGGATTTACAACGCTAAAATCAGGGGTTCGATTTTCTCCTCCTGCAGATGGATCTTTACCAAATTGGAGATAAAGGTTTGTTTGGTCTATGCGGTGATACATGAACATTTTAAGTTTTTATGAGCGTTTTTTTTTATAATTTATTATAAGGGAAGTAACTTTGCTAGTTTTTCAATAACCATGTATTTACATAAATTCCGTCCAGGTGACGGGTACTCCAGTTAGTATTTAATACTGTCGTGATGAATTTATCATAAAGACACTAAATAACCAAAGTTATACAAACGTACCTTAAATCATCTCTAAAACAACCCGAAAGATACTAAAGTTACTTTGTGAGTGTTTTCTTATAGCAAAGCCACATGGGACTATCTGTTGAATCCATTGAGGTGAAGCGAACACATGGTTTTGTTTAGTTTGTTTTGAATTTCGCGCAAAGCTACATAAGGGCTATCTGCAATAGCCGTCCCTAATTTAGCAGTGTAAGGCTAGAAGGAAGGCAGCTAGCCACCACCACTCACCGCCATCTCTTGGGCTACTCTTTTACCAACTAATAGTGGGATTGACTGTAATTTTATAACGCTCCCACGGCTGAAAGGGCGAGCATGTTTTGTGTGACGGGGATTGGAAACCACGACCCTCAGATTACGAGTCGAGTGCCTTAACCATCTGGCCATGCCAGACCGCGAACAACTTATTGTAACATTGTGAAATCCGAAAACGTACCACTGTCCCACAGGAGGAAAATGTTTCGACTGTTAATACACAAAAGTATCAAATGCAGAAAAACTACTTATTCTTGGAGATACCATATTATTACCACTACAAATGATTTAATATTATTCTGTGATATATGTGTAATAAAATGTTTAGTTTCTTCTTCACGATTTTGTGATTTATTAAACCATTATCATATGCGTCATAATATCAATGTTTTAACATAATTATTTCGATTTAATATATTTATAATTATTTTTTTAGGTAGTGTATGATTTGTCTCGCAAAGCTACAGAATAGGATATCCGCGTTGTATCTACGGCTGGGAATTGAACCTCATATTTTAGCCCTGTAATTCCGTAACTATACCACTGACCCTCTAGAGAAGTTTTCTATTGAAATTGCCTTGCACAAATATTCAGTGATTAATATGTATTATTTAGTTTATCTGATATTATCAACATTAGTTTTATCGATAGAACGGGAAATAAATCACTTCATATGATGTCACAGGTAACTGTAAAATTACCATGATAAATTGTGGTAATGGGAGTTTAAGGGAAAAGTTGATTAGACTGCCTTAAAAATGTTCAGCACTATACGATAAATGAGGAAACCCATATTTTGTCTTTCAAAAAATTTCTTTAATTTAACCTCACCGCTTTCTTTAACATGCTGCGTAGTAAATTACAAACTGTTATGATAAACTTAGTCTTCCAAACATTCAAGTTCAGTGAAAGAGTGATTAAAGTCTCACAATGAGACCAATGTTTCGTCTAAGTACAGACGTTTTTTTTTCTCTCCGCCTCATTCTGTTAATGATAATATATGACCGAGTGAATGCAGCTAAGGAAGTGGACGAGTCTGAGTGTTGTCTAAGACGTTAACTCGGGCAGATGAAACATCCGTTTTCCCAAATGTTCCCCTTTCTTTGAAACAAAATTAAAGAACCAACTACGCTTTCCAATCGATGAAAGCACAGGCTTCTAATGGACTTAATCTATTTTCATTTCGAGTTTATATGGGTTTCTACAGCTCCCCCTGGTGCGACATGACTCAATTAAGTTGGCTTTTTCAAACAGTTTATCACATTTGTGGAAAGTGAAGAAAAGAACTGCCTTTAGTTTTCGTGGGTAATAACTATAGTACCTAACAATTGCAGGCGGAACAAATAATAACATTTCATTAATGGGTTTTATAAATGATTCTTCTTCAAGACTGTTGTGATACCAGAAATTGGTGATTCTCATTCTAAACAGTTCTCTGTCTTGATTCAGTTCAAATGTGTGACTGGTATGATGCTGACTCGTGAGAATCGTTAGTTTTACAAAATAATCAAACAATGTCTATTCTTCTTTTTTTTGTTCTTGTCAGTGACTAGCTAATGTTCATAACAATTAACTTATAATATCAATTTTGCAAACACATAATCAGTATTTGTTGAAGACAGTCTGCAACTTGTAGTATATATTTTACAAACACAGTCAGTATCTGTTTAGGACAGTTAGTCTGTACCTTACAATATATATTTTACAAACACGAACTAGTATATTCAGTACCAATTATAGACAAACAGGTAAACAGGTCGTTACAATGTGACATTTTAAAAATATTTTACTTCTATAAAAATTCTTTGAATTCCTAATGCATCAAGTATAACATACATACTTACAAATTTAGTTGCATTGCTTGTTAAAAGCTCTGAAGAAGCAAACATACTTATGACTTATGTTTATTACACATATACAACCATATAGAAATTGACAAATCGGATTTCATACAGAAATATTCTTATGTTTTTCTGTTGTTTTAAACACTTATTGTTATCTTTCCATATCTGAGCTTCTGGGATATGTAGTTTTTGCACACTTTCCACTTACTATAAAATTGCTTGTATTATATTTTAAGATGCAAAAAAGATACTGTAATGGAATTACTACGCCATGTCCATAAACCCAAGGACAAAAAGGTTGGAGAAAGTAATTTATCTCGAAATAGAAGTCAGGAAATAAATTTATAATCTTTGAGTCAATATATATTACAGAAAATATTGTAACAAAATGACGTGTTAATAATAGTAACATCTAGAATGTTATGGCATTTGCACGGAACTGACCGAACTTGAACATAGCTCATCTATTGGGTAATCAAAGGATATGTTATTATATTTTAAGTATTACTTACTTACATAATACTAATATTCTTTGTTATTCAGTTTTAAATTCAGTGATTCTTTTACTTGCGTGCGTATTTATAATATTATTTATACTACATTTTATGTTTTTTAAAATACATTCGAAGCTGGTTTATCATCCTGCGTGATATTTAATTTTTTTCAGAAGATAGCTTTAATATACACAAGAGGTCGCCTCCTTCGTCTTCATAAACTTATTTGTGTTTTTAAGTCGTTAAGAAATCGATCTTGTTACCAATGTCAAATCTTTCTAATCTGTTTCTAGATGTGAAAATATCTCTAAATTTTGTAATCTGTCTTGGAAAGTTTTTAAATCTTTATTAAACTGTCATGATAATGGTGAAAAACTGCATTGAAAAAGTTGGTGAAAGGTGTTTTCCTTTTGTTTTAATAGAGATTTTTATTTTGTTCGAGAGATTTTGCTTTTCTTTCAGTGAAGAATTATAGTTAACCTAAATATTCTCCACCTTTTTTCCTCTAATTTAGTTTAACACGATTTTCCTTTTAACTCGTTCCAGGGTCTACAGCGATGTTTTCTTATTCTCCCAGTTTACTGAGATTTATTTAAAATGTTTCAGATAAAGTCATTAAAGTTACGTGTTGAATTTCTAAAATCGAGGAGAAGAAATGTAATAAGAAATGAATACACACTAATCGATGTTGTTAGTGGCGTTTATCATCCACTGCTTCTGTCACTTGGGAGAAAAAACGCAAAAATTGTTACGTCCTTGTGTTTAGATATCTTCAATGGTCGAAGATACTTTAGATCACGCTTTAATTTTCTTAAACCAATTTCTTGATAAATAGAAAATACCTTTAGAAGACATTAATACAACTAAATTGATTTATTCTAAATGAATAATCGTTGATGTAATTAGAAAATACATTTAGAAAGGAAATTCAAAATATAATTTTGGATGAAATGTTATGAATGTCTTTCGTTTAAATTTGTAGGAGAATCTTAATAAGAAATTCTTAATAGAAGGAATATCTTCCATAAGTTAACAGATGTATCTTTTGTGGAAACACCAAACAATTAAGTAAATCAGTAAATATAATATATTTCAAAATAGCCGATCCCATTTATTTTGAGTATCCTTATAGCCCTCAGTGGCACAGATGTATGTATGCGGCGTTATAACGCTAGAACCGGGTTTCGATATGAATGGTGGGCAAAGCACAGATAACCCATTGTGTAGCTTCGTGCTTAATTACAAATAAACTAACAAAATATCCTTATAATTACATCAAAAGTAAACAAATACACGGAAATACGATTGCGTAACTGAGAATCGCAGTAACGAGGAAAGAAAACCTGATAATAGTAGTAACGTTAAGGATAACAATATATGTTTTGAAACCCTAGTGAATCGCACCATGACGAAATAGTTGTGATCTGTGATGCTGGTAGCCTTCTGTAACATGCAGAGATTGTGGACTATCGATTTTATGGGATGCAACTTTCCATTCTCTCTAATCGTGGAAGACGAAAAAGGGAGAGTGGTCAGCCTCCTACGTTACCTAATTACGTTGAGAGGTGGGGAGGTCATTACTTCACTACGTGATATACGAGACCATTATTATATGCCTAAAATTAATATTTCCGTAAAATGGGAAAAGAGAAATGTATATGTGCGAGTTGCTCAAATACACATTGGATTGTGAGTGGAGTGAGTCATGTGTCTGTACGAGCTAGGATTATAATTAGAAAACAAGCCCTCTTGTGTTGATAAGTTTAGCACGTGTTAATAATTATAGAATGTTTTTCCGTTTGTCATGGGAATGAGATATCTCATTACTCTCTTCTGGCAATATTCCCTCAAAACCGCTAATTTTCCCGCTCAGAATAATTACAGTAAAGCGAAGTTCGGGCAGCTTCATGATTAATGTAATCTTTGTCAAAAAGTTAAGTTTCTGTAACGGCGCTCAGTCGTTGTTTTCAACAAACTCTCCATTCGTACGTTTCTTACAACTCTGATGAGACTAAGTGGCGTCAATTCAACACAATGAATATAATTTCATTTATCTTGCAATTGTTCTAATATTTAGTATGGTAACTTTCATTCTTGGTTTATTCGAAAGTCCATTAAGCGTTAATCGGACTTGTACAAACAGACTGATTTTACGGTTAATATTAATTGAAAATATTTATGTCGGTCAGCTAGGTAAAATTATATGTTTAATATCTGAATAGTATTAAATATTAGGCTAAAGAGAATTCATGTAGTTTGAAACGGATTACTATAAAATATGGCGAAGATTTTTAGACTCGAGCTAAATCTTTCGATTGGAAATAAACCCTATTTATTTATCTCTTTTTCGTTCCTTTTAGTTTCCTCTTGAACAATAAACATTGCGCATGCACTAGATTTTTGACATTTTCAATTGTTTATTGTTTGCTGTTTCCATAGAGAAAAACGGAATAAAACAACATGTTGTACTTTTGAAGCAGTTTTTACCGGTTAAGACAAGTGTCATTAAAATGTTTTTTTGAATTTCGCACAAAGCTACTCGAGGGTTATCTGTGCTAGCCGTCCCTAATTTAGCAGTGTAAGACTAGAGGAAAGGCAGCTAGTCATCACCACCCACCGCCAACTCTTGGGCTACTCTTTTACCAACGAATAGTGGGATTGACCATTACATTATAACGCCCCAACGGCTGAAAGGGCGAGCATGTTTGGTGTGACGGGGATGCGAACCCACGACCCTCAGATTACGAGTTGCACGCCTTAACACGCTTGGCCATGCCGAGCCTTCATTAAAAATGCAAAACGTTTTAAAATGGACTCTGCTTTTTTTATTAATGGGATTTCTAATGAAAACAAAGACTGGGAAAAGATATATTTTTTAAATCTTTAAAAAATGCGCTTCTTGCAGTTTGTGGCTGTTTTACACATAAGGACGGAAAAACGAACACCTGCGATGGGGTGAATTGACCTCCGTCCAATTTATAATAATTGTATCATCATCTTAGTGCTCCCGACAGCAATCAATAAAGCCCTACGCTCATGTAAGACGCACCTTATCTAGAACAATGGTGTAAAAGAATACGGGACAATGATGTGCCTTTCTGTTTAAACCTATGGTGGAAACATACGTCACAGGTGTGAGGTTAAACGGCCCCTCCGAGAAGGAATGTCTTATTTTAAACCAGTCAGCCTAAAGAAATCGCACATTATACGAAACCAGTGAATTTGAGCCGCATTTCTTTTACTGTATATTCAGGTGTTTATATTTCTTTATTACTATAAAATAATAAATTGAAATTCCCGATGTATCTACTTTGTAGCCGTAAAAGCTGAAAATGTTTACTTTAGATTAAAGTTGTTTTAAGACACACACAAAAACAACAAAAAAAGAAAGTTATACTTTGAGCATTCAGTGTTGTATGCACGGGTTCATGTGAACATGTATTTAATATAATTCATTCTCATTATAAACAGTGAAAAATAAAATCATTAAAATGTCTATAAGAGAACAAAGCCTGTATTTTATGTACTTTGCTTTAGAACACAGTCTGTATTTTATGTACTTTGCTGTAGATTACGAAAGCTTACTTAGGGCTCCAAAAAAAGGAAGTTAATTAAATCGCTAAGATGATAAACTGCTGTATTTGTCTGTACAATATACGTGGTCGTATGCGAAGTTAAATATGATACTAGGTATTATACTTACTTCAATGACATGTACTGAGGTATTTCTTGTTGACGTCAGGAATAGAATTTCAAATACATTCTGATAAAGATACTTCATTGATACATTGGATCAAAAAAGTGGAAATTTATTCATTGTCATGTGTTTCAAAATTCAAACTTTATTCAGGTACAACAGTCACTGATAAGTACAGAGTAATAGTTATAACAAAGTTTCGCAATTCAGAGCGTATTTACTCATGAATGATGAAGCACAGAGTTGTTAAAGATATAATACGGATGCAAATGCAACAGTTGTCATCAAGTGCACCACTACTACCTGACGTAGGGTCAATCACAGCAATTGTTCAAGATGAGCTCCTCCAGCGTCGAATATGCTCTGCTTCCGTATGACAACGTAAATTATAGCAACAGCCACGCTTGTCATCTAGCATACGGGTCACCTTCAGTCCCATTGTATTCTTGAAGTCTGGAATTACAAGAGCCTTTCTGTAGTACACATATGATTTCAGGTATCCCAAAGACTTAAAACAGAGGGTGGTAGGTCCTGGGGACGAAACGGTCATTCACAAGGAGAGTAGTACGAAATGATTAGGTACTGAACTTGTTGCCACCAGGCGTGTTTCATCTGGTCACCATTTTGTAGAGGAGCACTATTCTGCATGAAAACTGTAAAATTGTTTGTAGTCCATGTGCTGATAGTTCTTCCAAGAGGTCAGTTAACAAAACTAACTGTGAAACCACACTACACTCCCACTTTAGCATAATGGATTTATGTTGGAAATGCTTTGTATGGACTAGTTTTCTGACAAATAATACAATTACATCTGTTTATTCTCCCAAGTATGATGTTATGTGCTTCAGCAAACCAGGAGATATCGACATGTCATTGGCCAACAACTTCTACTCTTGCTAGGAAATAAAACACATCGGTTTTAACCTGACTGCTCAAATGCTTGGACATAATACAGCTTGAAGAGAAACAAATTTGACCGAAGAGCCGGAGTGTTATGAATAGTTTAAACTGGCAAATCCAGACGCTGGTCTATGTAACGTACAGTGCTTTACTCATTTGCATGTGTACTGGCTTGTGTTGCTACAGCACGGTTGACCTCTGCGAGACTTTCAGTAGGTGATTCGCCTGTCTGTCGCTTGTCAAAAGTGCAACCCGTCTCTTCAATTTATGTCATAAACATGCGCCAGGCAACAGTGAAACATGCTCTATGCGAATATTTTGCACTCTGTGGTATTGCCTGAGAGCTGCCTAAGCAATGGATCCTTTGGTGTCATAAAATTTTATTAGTTCACATCTCTTCACAGTTGTCAGTTTCATGTTGGTTGAATGAGCTGCACTGTGATTGAAGACTCATATATACTTGTAAGAAATATACAAAACAGAAAAGAAAAGAAACCACAGTGGTACTTCTAGTGGTCACATGTGGTAACTGTGGTATTTGCATCAGCATGACAATACAACCCTATCCAGAATTTCCTTTCTATGACATACATTTTTAAGACATGATGCACTGGACTGCGAAACTTTATTTATCATCGTCTCATTTGTGTGTGTTAGCAGTACGTTTAGGTGTTTACAACACCTAAATCAGAGATTTTTTAATCCACGTGATAATTACAGATATCCTAAGGTGGCGTTTTTGTAATGTAAAGAGCACTAACAATTACTCTATATGTATTCCATTTTTGTAAGAAAATAGTGTTATGTAATAATTGGTTCTTATGAAAAGCTATTTATTTTGTTTTATCCTCACATGTTATCTTGACCTGATATCTATTCAATGTGTTCGTTTATATTAGTCTTAGTTAAGTTACTGTGTTTACTCGTATTTTCAGATGGTATTTATTAGTTTCTTTAACAATAGCAGTCTACTATTATACATAGCACAGTTACTCTAGTGGAGAGACAGTAAGAGACTTGCCTTCTTCAGAATATAAATAAATAATTGAACAATGCTAACTTCAAATTAAATATTTTTACTTTTACCCGACAGCTCAGTAGTAATTTTACGGAGTTACAAATCCAAAAATTCGGGGTTTAATTCAACTCGGTAGACAAAGTTCGGGATAACCACTGTGTAGCCTTGCACTATGAAAATACAACAGCAAACCATGTTTCATTGAGTTAAACATATTAGTATATTTAGTGGGTGGGTGGGTTTTCTTATAGCAAAGGCACATCTTGCTGTTTGCTGAGTCTACCGAGCATATTTAGGAAGTTTATGCATCTGAGGAAAATTCGATTGAAGGTAACTTAAGTAGTGTTAACAACAAGGTACGAAAAAAAAACATTTTCTAACTCAAACAGCATTAGCACTGTGTTGTGAACAAACGTTTTCTAATATTATAAAAACATAGTTTGTTGCTATAACTCTTTTAAAATGTCACTTAGAAAATCGTTATTCCGTGTACTTTTTATCAATTGGATAAAAAATTCCCACAACAACGTTTAACAATTATTTTATCTTTGAGTAAATCATTTACATTATACTAATTTCTAATACATGGGACCAAGCGAGGGTCAGTAGTTGGATACACATGGGACCAAGCGAGGCTCAGTAGTTGGATCAACTGACAGTGGGTGGTGTTGACTAGCAGCCTTCTTTTTTAGTCTATCACTTCAAAATTAAGCATGGTTAACGCATATAACCCTCGAGTAGCCTTGTGGGAAATTTCACAGACGATAATAACTCTATACATAGACGAAACGACAAGTGTGGTTATCTTATGGGTTATTGAACATATTCTGCAAAGAAAACTTGTAGCGGAAACATTACTAGGAAACTAAAACAAAAAACCCACACAAATCTAGAATATGTAAAACAACTTATTTCACTTCTGAAGCAGAATCTGAATGTAACATTTATTGTTGTTCAAGTTAAAAACTGTTTATCTGTTTTTCAGAACTAAGAGTTTTGAAAGGATATTTCGAAGCTCTGCTTTCTAACCCATGAAGTCATTACTTATTACTGCATCCAGGTATTTTAAGTCAAAGTTACGTAGTGATGCTTGGGTTCTTCCCTAATTACAAAATGGATGACGGTTCTCCCTGTATCACCGTTAATTCGTAAGTAACGAAGCCATTATGCCAATTATCTAATTTTTTGTAGGCTTACATTGAGAGTTCTGGCGCTTGAGCTAGCCATCAGGTCATTTATTTTGACAGCTGTCTTGATACAACGCGTAATTTCTCACTTGAAGCAAGCACTGGCAAAAGTATTGATGACGTGGTATGATTTGTTGTGAGTCTTTTGCTATATTGATTAGGAGTTGAATCTTTCCTCCTTCAAGAAATGGAAGAAATATTGCCAACTTATATAATCATCAATACACACACACATTGCCTCGTGGAATACGGGTGAGGTGTATGTTCTTTTTTTTTTTTTATCACAGAGCTAAACAATGTACTATTGTTTATTTGTTTAGAATTAAGAACAAAGCTACACTATGGGCTATCTGTGTCTGCCCATCACTGGTATGGAAATCTAGTTTCTAGCATTGTGAGTCCGAAGATACACCGCTGTGCCACTGGGGAACAAAAAATGGACTATCTGGGTTCTGTTCATTGCAAAGGATCGAACTCCAGATTTTATTGCTGGAAATCCACCAATGTATGGCCGACTAATTGAGTAACATGCTGCATTTTATAAACTTAGTTTACAAACGTTTCGTTATTCTCTATAGATATCGTTTTTCGAACAATTTTTTGTTTTACAATATTAAAAAATCAGTTTTGATATATTAGAAAAGTTTACATTACTACAGAAGATATGTGTTCATATGTGGGAGAGTATGCTTCTAATTTTCCAGTTGACTTGTTGAATTAAGTGGAGATATATAAAACGAGAAACGTAGGAATTTCTTTGTAATCATATTGTATCTCATGAAGTAACTATGTTATTCAAAGTATTGACGAAAACACAGAAATACTGGTCCAGAAAAGTAATAAATTAGGACAATATTGTATACTTCCAGTATCTCAGATGAATGTGTTGGAAGGTTTCAACAGGAATATATGTCATTCTTCAATAAGAATCAACTACAATTTTCCAGGAATATCGGTGCAATGAGTATCCCACGACCGAAAAGGAAAGCATGTACGTGGGAGTGAAATTCGAACCCGTGAATCTCAGACTGCGAGTCACCACTTGGCTATTCCTCATGTTACATCTGCTTTACTTAGTGCTACATCTATCATACATAGTATTTCACCTTTCATACATCTATTTTATCTGTGGGATTGAATCTTCTAGACAATGTCACACCAACTTTTACGTCTATGGTATTGATGTTAAGTATGTTATTTAAAATGCTGTATTATTTGCATCCAATGTTACATCTCTAATACCTGATTTAAACATAAATACAGTAGTTGTGATGCCCGATATTATCCTTTATGTTTAGTGTTACATAACTTGTCTGTTTTTTGCTTTTTTTAGTTTCAAATTTTTGTGTTTGTTCTTGACATCAGTGTGTTATCTTTCTTGTCATAGTTAGTATGAATAAATGCATAACCCATTTAACAAGCAGACACAAAGAATTATATGTTATGACTGTAAAACTGCTGCTTGTCAAAGTGGAAACCAACAGATCTGTAACAGGAAACGATTCGCTCTTCCATTACGTAGTCCGTCATCCCCTAATCAAGAAGACTAACGGAAACAGCTGCTCGAGTTCCAAAACCCAAAAAACATATCGCACACAAACTTAGGTATTTCGTTTTCCACCCTATAACCTAATTTTCGTGCACAGTTCACACTGGAAAAGTGAGTCGAATATCAAACATCACCAAAGTGAATAGAAATAGTCCACAGCTGTGTATACCGTCGCTACAGCAAGAATGCAGACCACGTTTTCGTCTTCCTTGGGATCACGTAGGGAGAATATCCCTCCTCCAGCATCCATCAGTAGAAAGCAGAAGTGAATAACTTCTGCCTTAGTTATCTATCAATCTGGGCTGCGTGCACGGAATACTAACTTGCTTTAAATTTAATAGTATTTCAAATAGCAATACCCTAGAGCTGATGTGACGTCACTATATCTCATTTTCTTCTCTTGGAAACAGTTTAGGTGTGAAATTAATCACAGACAGCGTGATATACATGACCAGTTGGAAGACGGTGAATATTTGATTAGTTTAAGGGAATCTTTACAAGTTTAAGATACTTCAATAATTTGTTTAGGAAAAATTTCATTTTGAACATCAAATTATCTATCGTTTTACGTGTGTGCAATCAAACTTGTCTTATGCTGATAAAGTCTTAACAGCCAACGTTTGTACTTCAAACATGCTGTTGTGAGAGGGTTTCGTTCTTTTCAAAACTTCCGTTTCTTTCAACTGAATATAATACCTGTTAATACTATAACCTATCAGTTACAATATATAGACTTGTTACATCATATGGAAAGTGCTGCCTGTTTACGGTGACTTGTTTGGAATATTTGCTGAAATACAATTAGAGATGTATTTTGCTCATTAAAAATAGGTGATCTGAATTACAACAGAGCACTTTTATTCCTAATAGATATCCGTCTTAGATAACAATAAAAGACCACATGATACGTGTATATATATTGTTTTGAACTATTGATTATTTTAAGTTTAAAATACTTGATACTGTCATATACATTGAAAAGTTGTTGGTATAATCTATAAGATATGCAGCTTTGAGAGGTAGTTTTAATGTGTCTCACACATAGAACATTCTATATTCTACACGAACGGAATCCAAAATCTTCTTATAATTTTTACATTTTAAAGGTGAGAAAAGAGTAATTATAGATTTCAACAACTTAGAAACTGTGAATACTCTGCAGAGAGTTGATGAGAAACTCTTCGCCGTATGTCTTCAAATCGTCACCAATTTATTGAAATTTACACAGTTGTAACTAAAAGGTCTTCAGTTAAAAACCAACTCATATATTGGATGAGGGAAACAAAAGAAGCTCGATTTTCTAGAATTCTCTCTATAATATAATTAAATTCCTGTCTTATTCTAATATAATGTTATACAAAACATCGGTCTGTGGATCACAAGAGACAGCCTTTTTTTATAGAAAAAACATTTCAAACGGCTTATATGACGTGTATTATATGTTTACATAATATTATTTTGTAGAAGTTAACATATAAAAAGCAAAACTAAAACTGAGATATGTATCTTTTGTAAAAGTCAATTAGAATATTGGCCATTAGAAGTGACATATTTTCCATGAAAGTTAAAAAAATATAGACATCTTATGAATATCGTTTTTCAGACACACTTTACGATGATAATATATTTGAAAATATATTTAAAATATTAACCATTGTTTGAATTAGTGTATTTTTTTCTACAGAAGCGCAAGAGAGTTAGTTCTTTAATACTGCCAAAGAACAGATCACAATAAATGCCTCGTTTTTGTTTGTTTGTTTGTTTGTTTGGAAATTTCGCACAAAGCTACTCGAGGGTTATCTGTGCTAGCCGTCCCTAATTTAGCAGTGTAAGACTAGAGGGAAGGCAGCTAGTCATCACCACCCACCGCCAACTCTTGGGCTACTCTTTTACCAACGAATAGTGGGATTGACCGTCACATTATACACCCCCACGGCTGGGAGGGCGAGCATGTTTAGCGCGACGGGGACGCAAACTCGCGACCCTCGGATTACGAGTCGCACGCTTTACGCGCTTGGCCATGCCAGGCCTTAAATGCCTCGTAACCTATGAAATGCTTCGATTCTGAGAAAGGAGAGACTAAGTTATATTTGCTGCTATATCTATTCCATAAAATGTACCAGAAAAACTTTTCACGAAACCATATTTTATTATACCAGTGTCTTATGAAGGATCTTAGCAGTTTTAGTAGTTATGCATATATTGGTCCTTATGCACTGCAGCTTCCTGATGTTAGCGATCCAAGACAAAGGTTTTGAAGAAGGTAAGAGCTTTAAAAAAAAATCAGATAACATTTTTAAAATCCATTTGAAAATGAAAATAAAAAATTATTAAGGCTCAGAGATGAAACGTCTTACTCCATGAGCTTTTATCAATGCACAAACCTCCTAGGATTTCTGATAACAGTGACATACGGCGTTTATGTGTTAGGTTTCTCAGTGACAAAACTTGTAATCGGATTTGGAAACATTTCTAATTCCAGAGTATTATCTTGAAGGTGAAATTTTCATTTCTTTTTTCCCAGATGAATTATAGTGACTAGAGTTTGCAAAAACCAAAACTGATAAGAGAGGCGTTCGAGTTTTCAAACAAATAAAAGTTTTATACAGTCAACTCAGATCAAATGCGTCTAAAACTTATACAGTAGGAGTTTCTTAAAACTCCCACGTCGATGTTAACAAACACTTTTGGAATGTTGTCTTGATATTGTCGGATTGGACTTCTCAAGTCGGTAGTAAATATTAAATTAATAAAAAGAATTAAATAAGACAAATGCTGCGCAGAGGACTAGTTTTCTTTACAAAGTCATCAATAATAATAACATGAAGTGAAAATAACATGAGACAACAGTAATTGGTGAAGTGATCCAGAGAAGGTGTTGTGACGTTATACAAGTATAAATAACTATTTTTAAGAATAAAAGGAAAGTTGAAAGTCAAACACTTTTGTGTGATCTGAAATAAAATACGGTGTAATAAATCTTCTCTTTCAGTTGTATTTTTTTCATAAACTAGTTTATGTATTTGCAATAAATAGCTCATACTATAATCGATGTTAAAAAATTACAATTATCGTTTCTTGAACATCCTAAGTAGCTCATTTCAAAACTCTTTTATAGTGTAATATCACAAAGAATTAATTATTGATAAAGCATTTAGCTTGTATGTCCATTTGTTTATGTTCTTTATACGTGTTTTCATGACATATCACTATTGAAATATATTTCATTAATCAATGTTATTGTTACGTGCAAACGGTTTATGAATGTAAAATAAAATCAACAAAACTTATGTTTATTACTTATGGGGAAAACACTCGTGTTAGCTAATCTTATTTGTGTGTTATATTGTTGTTACGCACTTATAAAATTTCTCAAAAATTTTAAGTAAGTGTTTAGGCTTGAATTTCTCGCACAGCTACACGATGCCTATCTGTGCTAGCCGTCCCTAATTTAGCAGTATAAGACTAGATTGAAGGCAGCTATTCATCACCATCTACCGCCAACTCTTAGGCTACTCGTTTACCAACGAATAGCAGAATTGACCGTCACATTATATCGCACCGTCGGGTGAAAGGGCGAGCATGTTTGGTGTAACGGGGATTCGAATTTGCGACTTTCGGATTACGAGTCGAGTGCTTTAACCACCTGGCCATGCCGGGACAAGGGTTTATGTATATAATCCAAGTTTATATTATATATACGTGTTATCTTTCTGAATTAGAAGTTCAGAGAATTAACAATATCTTAAAATAAAAAATAAATATCAGAAAAATAATAGTTATCAAAATATAAACTCAGAGTTGATATATTGTTCCATTGTGCTATATACGATGATTACTTTATTCACATTCAAAATACGCAAGCTCAACTTCAGTTAAAAACTACGTATAAATATTACTAATATATATATATGTAAATAACTCCTAGTCTATTACTAGATATGGCTTGGCCAGGTGGTTAGTGCGTTCGACTTGTAATCTGAGGGTCGCGGGTTTGAATCTCCGTCACACCAAACATGCTCGTTCTTTCAATCGTATGGGCGTTATAACGTGACGGTCAATCCCATTATTCGTTGGTAAAAAGTAGCCCAAGAGCTGGTGATGGGTGGTGATGACAAACTGACTTCCCTCTAGTCTTACACTCCTAAATTAAGTGCAGCTAACGCAGATAGCCCTCATTTAAATTTGCGCAAAATTCAAGTACAAACAAAGAATCTGATACTATATCAAACAAAAAAGACAATAAAGTAAGTATGAGGTATGAAATAAATAAATTATAGTTTTATAGTAACAATAGGAAGTATAATTAGAAAATAACAAAAGCCACAATCTGCTGAGCCCACCGAGGGAATCGAATGATTTTAGCGTTGTAAATTTACCGCTGTAAAAAAAAGAAAGCATATTTGATTTTTAGTTATGTTTCATCACTTTAGTATACTGTATTTATATATTATGTATATTACGTTTTTATACATTTGGAAAGCATACGTATTTAGTAATTAGATTGTTCGTTTCGTTTAAAAATGGTATTTTAATGTTTTTCTTATAGGTTCTTCGTAAATTTTTATCCTGAATGACCATTGGTGTTTTAGTTATGCATATATATATATATATATATATATATAGTGTGAGTATTGGGGTCTATTTTCATTTTACAGTTTTTGAGCCTAAAAGCTAATTGACATAACATAATGAAACCCATGCTAAGATTAGTCTGCAGGGTAAACGTATGTTGACTGATAAGCTGGTGAGATATTACATAATCAAAGGCGAATTGTCTTTGTACCAAAATACGATACAAAGATTTTAAGACGAACAGTAATATTTTACATAAGATTCTAGAATATTATTGTTTTTAAACAGTTTCGAGGAGGACTGTTATCTTACCCGCTAAATGCGCATTTCTATTGGGTTGAGGAATAATTCGTGAGCGTTTTTTCAAGTTACAAAAATATATTCATAAATGAAACGCTTTCGCAAAATATTTCATGTCATTTGGTAGATAATTTTTTGCTCTAATAGATGGTATGTTTGATTTTCATTTGTCTTTAATTTTTGCTTTCATTTTCAGCTCATTAAATGGAATGTCAAGTGGACAAAATCGAGCATTTTCGACACCATCTGCTTTTCGCATTTAATTTCTTGCAATTTCGTTTAAAACAATGCATACTATTTACCTAGGTATTACATGAAATAAAGTATCATAATAAATGTTTTGGGTGTAATGTGTTCATGCATTGAAGTATTGTATAGTCTTGCATGTAATGCTTGAATGAAATTATTTAAAAACGCTCACGAATTATTCCTCAACCTAATAATTCTATGAGAAGCCAAATAAAAATGTAACAATGATACATGATTTTATGAAGCATAATAAATAATACTTTACAAACAATGTTCTCTTGCCGGAGGAATCTGCTAGAAGGTACTGTTACAAAGTTATTTTAAGCAGCGTATGAAGTCTATTAACCACGAGATTTGTCTGTTTTGGAATTTCGCACAAAGCTACTCGAGGGCTCTTTGTGCTAGCCGTCCCTAATTTAGCAGTGTAAGACTAGAGGGAAGGCAGATAGCCATCACCACCCACCGCCAACTATTGGTCGCGAACCCGCGACCCTCAGATTACGAGTCGCACGCCTTACGCGCTTGGCCATGCCAGGCCCACGAGATTTGTCTTTTAGCAATTCAGATATTTAGTCATTCAACGTCAAAAATATAGAAAGTTTTTGTTACTATTGAAGATATTGTTGGTTGTTGCCACTAAAGACAATATTTTATATAAAGCAATCAGATGAATTTTTCCTATATGTTATAGACAGTTAATTTTTACTTGAATGAAATTTTTTTTTTTGTATCACATGAACTTGCTGCTATTTTACTGTTGAAACATATTATGACTATCCCTTCCTATAGATATATTTTTTTTATGTCCTCCAGTGGGTCAGTGGAAAGTTATACAAACATGCAAGCTGAGATAAAATCCGGGATTTGATTTCTCCTCATGAACAGAGTGCAGATGTCTTATTGTGTAGCTTTGAACTCAAAGAGACAATTCTTTTAAATAATGTGAGTTGTACATATAAGTTGAGTGTTCCTATGATGTTATTAATTTTACCATCACATATCAAAGGTTTAAAAGGCCTTGGGGAAAAACTTTTCTCTGGGCCTTCTTTGAATCCAATAACTCTTCTCCCGCAGTTGATGACGCCCAGAAAAATTAATAATAAGGATAATTAAAAATCATATTCATTTATATAATACAGGATCACTTAGTGGATAAACTTATTATTCTCAAATAATACTAAATCTGCTTGAGTTCAAACGTTTCTGACATCATCCGTAAGAAAAAGAGAAACAATTCTGTCTCTATTGGAGCTCAAGCGTTTCCTACATCAGTTTCCACAAAGAACTTTAATCGAGTCTTCACTGTCGAAGGATAAAAAAAAAGTTTTAGTTGGTAACATCGTTAGGGTCTTTTAATACAAAAATGTCAAATCTGTTTTTTATAACAAGTTGTTTTTGTTATCTGTGTTATGATCATCTAGGATAATCGATTGGTTTGGTTTGCTTTGAATTTTGCGCAAAGCTACACGAGGGCTATCTGCGCTAGCCGTCCCTAATTTAGTTGTGTAAGACTAAGGCAGCTAGTCATAGCCACTCAACGCTAACTGTTGGCTACTCTTTTACCAACAAATAGTGGAATTGCTCGTACATTATAACGCCCCCACGGCCGAAAGAGCGAGCATCTTTGGTGTGAATGGGAGAATCGAGACCTGGACTTTAGTCTTGCAGCATAACAAGAGTAAAAGAGTAAAGAGTAATAATAATACTGTCATTATCTTGAAGTTCAATATTCTATTGAAGAACTTTATTCTCTAGTTGAAAATCAACTTGATTTTATAAGTATATAATATTATCAGAAAATGTTTCAAATGTTTTTCGTTTGTAATAATTCTGTATATTACATTATATCTTATTATTATTATTACAGTCAGTATTGCAATCATAGACGGCGTGTAATTGTCTACATATAAACCTGCTGCACACGTGCACATTCATTATAGAGTTTTAGAAACTTTGTTCCTATTATATAATACGTAACTTGATGGTGGTTTTAAAGAGCGATTTGAACGTTTACCTTAATAAGTGTGGAACGGTGAAATAATTATTTGTTTGTTGTGCTTTACGCAAGGTTACACAACAGCTACTTACGCTAGCCGTCTTTAATTGTGAAGTAATAGAGTAGAGGGTAAGTAGTTAGTGAACATTGCTACTCTTAAAATTTGGAAATTACTGATAAAATATTTGGTTGTAAAACGTACAAGTTCCAGTTCTTAAGACCAGTGGGTGAAAGTTGTTTATATAAATAATGACTTCTTACAAAAATCCCATATTGGAATTTTTGTTTTGAAGTAAGCAGAAAGTTACACAATGGGCTATCTGTGCACTGCCCACTACGGGTATCGAAACCCGGTTTTTAGAGTTGTAAGTCCACAGACATACCGCTGACCCACTGGGGGGTATCAATTTGTGATGTTCGACGTTCATAACTTTTATAATGTATTCCTACAGAAGTTTGTTATTATTCCTAAGTTTGTTATTATAATATTCCTACAGAAGTTTGTTATTATTCACATACCTACTTTCAGTAACTCACTTATAAATAATCTAAAAGTAAGCGAAATAAATAAACGTACTCGATTATAAACTATCTAAAGGCTGAGTACGTTATATTAAAATTATTTTGGAGCCTCAATGCCTCATTAACCCACATCGATAGGATTAGAAAACAAGGCCAAAAAGTTTTAATAAGCTTAATTATAAAACACACACACACATAAATTCAAAAGAATGCATATTTTCGGAAAGACGGCGAACCACAAAGGTAATTGTTTTTCAGTTATTAGTGAAAGGAAAAAAAATATTTTGATCAATAATATAAAACATATAACAAAACTTATGTATACACGTGTGTGTGTTGTGTATTTTAAGAAATCATAATTTAGTCGCTCCATTGTTATCAAGAAAATAGACACGCAGCATCTATGTCCCTTTTCCATCTTTAAATGTTATGAACTTTTAAGTTAATGTCTACGATATTGCTAAGAATTGTTTTCCACGTATCGTTAACATAGGCCTATCTCTTCAGTATTGTAAGTTAGGTTACCATTTGACAAAGGTTCTACTTAACTGTAGTTCTGTTGATTCAGACCTTGTAATTTTCTGTAACATCTCACAGGAAAAATCAAATATACAAGATCGCACTTGAAAGGAAGTCGTGTTTAGTTGCCATCCGTGAAGGATTTTCTCCGCTGCTGTATAATGCTATGTTTATACATACATATATTCAAGAAAATCTAACAACAGCAGACAGTCAACGACAATTGTATTAATCCGCCCAAGATAACCTTTATGGCATATATGCGTCCCTTGGAATTTCAGTAACATGAGAGTTTGGACGAAAATCATAAACTCGAGTCTAAACGTATTAAATTATCTTCCCAAGAAACCGTAATACGAACAGCGCAATAAACAGACGGACTTTGTTATGAAAAACTGAAAACGAAATATTTTGAGAAAGATATTTTTACGCCAAATGTTGGTGATTTACATTAAGATTTCTTTGGTGATCTCGAAGCACCACCGACTCATATAATTAAAAATATTGTTTGTAGCAATTAAAAAGTAGTGGTAAAATCGTGGTAAATGGAACGAACTTTCAAAGGTCTTGGAATTTGGGAAAATATCGTAAATCTTGTCTTCTTTAAAGCTAAAGAAACAACTTACATACGCGTTATTTCAATGTAGTGTTTTACTTATCATATTTCTTAAATTTTAAGTCACCATTAATTATCTCCAAAATGCAGAGGTTTTTACGATTGTAATACAAATATTGTATTGACAGAGAAAAAAATTTAAAATATGGCGAATTTTGTGTAATGTTAAAAATATAAAACTACTGGAGACGTAACCGTTGCATAGAAGTAGAATAAGGGAGTCACATCTGAACACCAACTCCCCAACGTAATGCATTATTAATTAGAATATCGGAATGAAAGAGCATATTACAAATATTGACGCTGTAATTCGGCGTTGGCTTGGTTGGTTGGTTAGTTGGTTGGTTGGTGTGTTATAGCGCAAAGCATCGGGCTATCTGTGCCGAACATCCGGTCTAAACATAAGAATAAAAAATAAACTTCTGTAAAAAAAGTAAAAGAGAAACAAGCTAAAAGTTAAGCAATGTCCAAAAATCAGACAAACTTCTCAAAAAGTTATAAAAAGGCTAATGGCTCGTAAAAACTTAAAATTCCAATCAGGTTGGACGGTGTCACCACCGCCAGTGACATCGCCCAACGTGAGGAGTAAAAAAAAAAAACCTGTTGAAAGAACATACCTAAAATAGGGCCGCCGCAGTAAAACGTGGGTTATTGTGACCTGAGTGTCACAGTGTCACACATTGATGGATTACGCCCATTTAAAAGAAAACGATGAGTTAAAAACTGTGGTCAATGCGTAGCGTAGCCACGACAATTCGTGATGACGAGAAACCCACTTGAAGTAAACATGTATTCTCAAGACGGCTGGTATGGGTATTAGCACTTTAAGAAGGTCGAAATGTTGTTCTGTCCCTTATTTTAATTAGAGTGTTAATACCCACACCAGCTGTCTTGAGAATACCAACTACATGTACAACGATTTCCTTCTTTACGGAAACAATATCGCCAAAAAAACAACAGTAAGTTTGATTTGAAAAAGATTGCAATGAAGCTGCTCTCTCCAAATAGACTGAGAAGTCGTGCTCTGATCACAGGATCATAGTTCATAAATGGAACAGGCAAAGCTGTGATAGCGCTATAGAAGTTTTATTTAGCTGCAGTGTCAGCGAGCTCGTTCCCACGATTTACAGAAACTTTATAGAACTAGAAGATAGAAAGAAAGTGGGCCATCTCTTTTAGTAGTATCGACTAGAACAGCTAGATAACTCACATTAAGCGATCCAAAAATGAATAGAGGTTAAGAAAGTCTGTGTAAATAGTATAGTTAGTGTACTGCTTATCTTCAATGTGATCCAGAGCAAGAGAAATGGCATACAACTCCGAAGTGTGGAAGAAACCCTTGTAGAGCAGAAACCTCAGATGCAGAACAAGGCCCAACATATTCAAGGCAGAGAGCTTGGTAGAATCATAAATCAGAGATCGATAGTTCAACTTGGGACTATGAGGGCATGATAGATGTTCAACATAGAACATTGCTCCATAAAACGTGGATACAAATGGTTTACAGTGGCCGTGAACATTTGGCACAAAGCTGCCTGACGTAAGAAACGAAAGTAAGCTTATTGTCAAAGATAAACTCCAAGAACTTTGCCATGGAAGAACAATACCACTGAGATGGATGTAAACTATGTTGATGGAAAAAGTGAATACAAACTGTTTTGGAGAAGGAAAAGGTGAAACCATTTGATGCTGTTCACTTCAGCAAACGAGTGAGGGCAGCATAAGGTTGATGGTCAATAAATATCATATTCAAAAATCGACAAAAATGTGTAAATTGTTGACATAGGTACTGCTTGCAGCTGTTGGAAGAAATTGTTTAACAACAGAATTGATCTTGATACCGAAACTTGTGACCCTCAAGTAACAGTCATGAGGAACTCCAATTTTTCATGTGAAGGAACATGAAAGGGTCAAACACACATGGACTTGAAATCGTCTGTCAAGTAAAAATTACAAAAGAGTAAATGGCCAAGCAACCCACAGGACTGAAGATCTCGCAAAATGCCGTACCTCCATGTAGTATCATAAATATTTTAAAGATCAAGGAAAACAGACACAAGATATTTTTAGGAAGTTTTACTTGATCAAGATTTCAAGTGAAATCAGGTGGTCCATGGTGGAATATTGACGACGAAAATCATATTGGACGGGTAAGAGAAGATTGTTTGATTCCATGAATCAAACAAGACGAGTATTAACCATCGTTTCTAAAACCTGACAGAGACAGCTATTACCTCAACTGGATGATAATTACAAAAAATCTTGGGATTCTTCCCAGGCTTGGAAAAAGGTAGGACAATAGCCAGCATCAGGAACACCGTTCTTCTGCCAGATTCAGTTAAAAACAGCCAGAAGAAATACACGAGAAGCAGGAGAGAGAGATAGTGCAGCATCTCATACTGAACGTTATTGGACATGATTAATGTATTAATGAAGAACAAGCTTAATTACCATTTTTGTAAAAGGGGATATAGTCACAGAGACAATCAGTCTGAAAGAGGCGATTTCTTTCCCCAAGACTTAGTGACTAAGAAGGCAGAGAAAGAAACAGAAGTTTTGGAAGGATAAAAAAGTACTTCTGAAGAGGATCAGCTACGTAAGCAACTTACTTGCTATTCGAGAACAAGATTAAAGAGGATAAGTAGCTTACTTCCTATTGACCGTCCGACTCGTTTTACCAGATGACTTTGGAATTGGTGGTAGAAGAGGTCCTGGTTGTGAAATTAATTCAAAATTTGTTTTTGCTTTGATGTTTGACTTGCTAAGCTGGAAAATGATGAGGTTGGAAACAGTGGAATACCTGTGAAAGGTATTTCATATCTTACATGTCAGTTGAAAGGTAGGAGACAACCAAGAACGAGGATAGAAAAAAAAAAAGTATCGAGGTTTGGAACAAACAGCTGCTTGAATAATACAATCAATTACTGCTTCTATGCAGTCATTACTAAGTGGAAAACTAACAACAAACGTATCAAGTGCTATGGTGGAAGTTTAAGCAGACTGAGTGACATCGACCACAGCCAATCTCCTTCAAATTGATAGTAAAATGATTACTGCCTCATGCATCACTGTAAACCCTCCAAGAAGGCGAGAGAAAAGCGAAACACTAAATGTATTTTCACGATATTCTATTTCATCAATACTTGATGGGGCACTACTGTTAGCATACAATTATTACACACGTTTTTCTCAGTACTGTACTCGACATGCAGCACATTGCCAAAAATTCAAATAGTTTCAATCGGAATAGTATTTCAACCACACTGTACGACAACAACTAAATGATCGATTCAGTTCTACTTTTGATAAATATGACGTCTATTTAACTTCAAAAACATCAACCTTAGAGATGTGTGAAAGGTATGAGATTTATAATTACACTCTACAATACAACGAATTATATACTTGAATGGTAACATAGTTAGTTGTTTTCAACAAGTGTTGATAACATCCTTAAGACACATCAATTTAGGACAAATATTAACAAGCTTCCAATATACTTAATATTTGTTCATTGATCTTTCAGACTCCAAAAACATGTAATTAAAAAAAACAATGTTATGGTATCTCGTATCTTGACGTCTGTGGACAGATTGTATGTGTGTGTGATATTTTATAACAGTGTTTTAACGTTAGGTAGTTTCATTGCTTTGTGAACTTTTAATATAAAATAGATAGGTAAACAGTGAGTCATTCATTTAAGTATTAAGTTACTGATTTGGACTATCATCACGTTACCTCAGACTTTTGCAGGTGCGAGACATTTAGTAAATAACAGAATATAATCCTTAATACTTAATAGCAAATCAATCATTTATTAGTTTTAGTTGTAGCAAAATGAATTACAAGAGATAATAAATTATCTCTAAATAGTAAGTTTTAAATGATAACATGATATTTAAATAAGTCCCCTTTGTAAGGGCGATAAATGTTTCACACTAAAGAACTCAAGTAATATGTGTGCTATAATAGTTGTGTCATCGAAATGAAAATTTTAGTGTCTTTTCTCAGGATATAAAAAAATCACAGAAACCAAAACTATAATTATTATGTTAATTCAAAACCAGTTATGCATTTTTTTTGTAATTTATCGTAAGAAACAAAATTTTGTCATTAAAAATTATATAGATACAGACAAGCTAGTAAAACAGTAATTTTAATTATTGTATGATATTTAAATAAACGTCTTTTTCTGGATAATTTATATACAAATGATCACGAAATGTAATTAAAAAAAGAACTAATGAATTACTTGTTATGTCGATTGTAATAAGTCTATTCACGTTGAGATACGTTCAAACATCCATGGACATCATTGTCTTTGACGTCATAATCGCCTGTCATGACGCACTAGCAACGCATTCCTTTCTGGTAACATCATTGCATCTCCCTCTCTATTGTCTGGCGACGCCCCTATGAAGTGACATTATTTGCTCACAGGGATATCGCCTTAACTACTTCCATTCGTAGATCTCTCAGGGAATTGGCCTAACTACCAGTATATGTCTTGTTTGGCGGAGTGTCATGTAAGTTCAGACCAAATACAGACTCCTCTATAATTATCTTTAGGAAAAGTAAGGAGACATACCATATTTAATTGAGGTCGGTTTAAAGGTCTTGGTATAAAAAATGGGACACAGACACAGGGATGACACATATATATATACACAGAGAAGAAAATGTAAAAATATGTTTGTTTTTACTATTACATCTTTTAAAAATTATTAAAACAGCCAACAGTTCAAGACGTTAGGTTTTACGTGTTTATCCAAAAAGTGATACAATGATATAAATGCAAAGCCTGACTCGGTATATTATAAAAATATGAATATAAATCAGCGTAAAACAGCTGTTTTTTCATACACCATTAAATGGCGAGAGAATGTAAACTTAACTGGTCTTGGTATTAATTACTTAATATGATACATGTAAAAATATACTCTATATCTAAAAGACGATAAATCTTTATTGATTAGTTATGTTTTAAGATAAAAAATTAAGTGAAATGTTAAGCCCAACAAGATATGATTCACTGATCTAAATGTTAAGTCTGACCACAAAAGAAACAGGGATATAAGTATAAATTATGTCGAGGTATCAACGCAAAGTAGCTAAAGACAATATATAGTAATATGAATGTAAGGTCTGATTTTCAGCAAGAAGACAATATAGATTTGTTTATGTTCCTTTCAAAATAGACAAGTTCCTCCAAATAGTGTGTTTTTCATCAGGTGTTCCTATACCTAACTCATCTTCCATATCATTTACTATTTGGTTGTGCAACTGGTATCTTTTACTTTCTGAGGGTCCCGTATATTTTGCACTTGTTCGTAACTATTTTTTGAAACTAATAACCAAAGTAGGTTTAACTCTTCTGCAGAGTTGCCATCCTAGGGGAGTAATTTATGAACAATGGCCTTGTTTGTCATACAGGTTTACTTCTATACTTCACAATAGCTATGGTCAACACATCATGTAGGTCTTTCAGATTTGTCTCATAGCTCTAAGTGTTCCATTTATCATACTGGCATGTTTATTTCTGAGGCAGTACTAAAGATAATAGTATAATGTGGGTAGGTGACAGACAAAATTTGAGCAATACAAAACATATAGATGGTATATCATACCAACATGTTAAGGAAAGAATTATATATTAAAATCATTTAATTCTTTTAAACTGAACATCAAACAGTTTGGTGAAGGTCTCCATTAATTTTGGATGTAATTAGGACATTAAAGCACATATTGTATGTATTTCAGTGAAAAGTTCATTTTATTAAAACACATCCTAATGATTTTGGAAACTGTGTTGGCAGATATTGCTAGTTGTTGTGCTGAGACTTGTAAAGTAAAATAAATACATGGAAAATATCATTCCATGTTTTATTTTGTTTAATCATTTTAATTCGTAGTTATTTCTTCTCTCTCTCTCAAAGTTCTAGAACGAATTTTGTAGTCCCGTATTTAATGCTCGTTATTTTATACAACACCCTTTACATAGATATAAATAACTTTTACATTGTATTACTTAAAAGATATATTTTGATAAAGGAGCACTTTTAGAAATATTTTAAAAGTTCAAGATGTTTGTAGACTGTTGAATTGATTTACAGAACAAAATTACCCAACATAAAAATGTGTAAAGATGTTTGTAGACTGTTGAATTTATTTACAGAACAAAATTACCCAAGACAAAAATATATAAAAATGTTTGTAAACTGTTGAATTTATTTACAGAAATAAATCACCCAAGATAAAAAATGTATAAAAATGTTCGTAAACTGTTGAATTTATTTACAGAACAAAATTACCCAAGATAAAAAATGTGCAAAGATGTTTGTAGACCGTTGAATTTATTTACAGAACAAAATTACCCAAGATAAAAATGAATAGAGATGTTTGTAGGCTGTTAAATTTATTTACAGAACAAAATTACCCAAGAGAAAAAAAATGTATAAAAATGTCTGTAAACTGTTGAATTTATTTACAGAACAAAATTACCCAAGGTAAAAGTGTATAAAGTTTAAAGAACCCACAGAGATATGTTCGAAAGTTATTCGTGAGAACTTTATCAGAAGGTGCTATTATCTGTATCACATTATACAGAGTATAATATGCAGAGTTTTGTTTAATACAGTGTAACTTGCATATTTTTAAACAAATGACAATATAGTCAATTAATCTTGATGCTTTAAGTTCGATATTGGCCTTTGTGGAAGTTTTTAATTTTAATTTTCAAAATTTACAAAAGTTCATGCTTGAAAATGGAGAAAAGTATGAAAAATGCTAAATAAATTTATCTTAAATAGTAATTGAAAAGAATGATTGTTACAAGTTACTCATCATATTTATTATGTGTGCTGTTTATTATTTTTAATAAAATAATTTTTACTGCGTAAAGGTTCTAAACGTTAGTTCTACATTTCAACAAAAGTAAATATGATTTATTAAATAAGGTTAGGTTAAAAGTCGAAAGTTCATTTGACATGAATAAGTATTTTGTATTTGCGGTATTAAGAACCGAGTGAAGTAAAAATGAAAAAACCTATATATGCACACTCAGATTATGAGTTTAGTCGCATTCAGATGTAAAAATTTCTTGAATTCGTATGTTACGCTGCTTCCTAACTTATAAAATTCCGACACATTTTGAGTGAAAGTGGAAGAACGAACCTTTGGGGAGTTTCAGTGAGTGAGAGAGAGGTATGACATTTTCTAGATTTAGAAACGCATAAAGTAAAAACTGAGTGGACTCAAAACCTGAGAGCAGGGGCGATTGTAAGACGAGAGCCTAACGTCGCAAGATGTGAGTCTAGTAAAGAATTGAGCAAATGGTGATTCGTACTACAAGCTCTCTGCTTTTACTTCTTTCTGTGAATTGGATCAACATTTTGATTGCCGCTCCAGGATACTCTTGTCAGGTTGTAACTAAGAAAAAGCAAAATATATTATTATTCTGCTTTTATTGTACGTGATTGCATCATTCAATGTTGCCTCTTTTCTTCCTTATTGAATCACCTCAATGATGACTTCAAAACTTCAATCATGACGTTTCACAGCTTCAGGAGTTGTTATATTGAGATATGAGGTAGTTTCAATATCCACAGATTTGGCTAATTTAAAAGTAAGTCAATTAGGTACACTTAAATGTGTTTCTTAGCATCCGTTTTATGTTTTGAATATATGATATTGTTTGAAAAGGAAACAGACTTAACTGTTTTTTAAATAATACTCCTTGATTTCCTAGTCCCTTAGAAACTAAATCAGGATTACTGTTTTTTAAATAATACCCTTTCGATTTCGTAGTCCCTCAGAAGCTAAATCACGATTAACTGTTTTTTAAATAATACTTCTGATTTCGTAGTCCCTTAGAAACTAAATCAGGATTACTGTTTTTTAAATAATACTTCTGATTTCGTAGTCCCTCAGAAACTAAATCACGATTAACTGTTTTTAAATAATACTTCTGATTTCGTAGTCCCTCAGAAACTAAATCACGATTAACTGTTTTTAAATAATACTTCTGATTTCGTAGTCTTTAGAAACTAAATCAGGATTACTGTTTTTTAAATAACACCCTTTGATTTCCTCGTCTTTTAGAAACTAAATCAGGATTAGAAATGTATCTCAGAACGGCTAGTATGGGTATTAACACTTTTATTGTGGAGAGAGAACAATGTTTCGACCTTTCTAGGCTATAGTCAGGTTAAGAAAGGTAGAATTTGAATATGACCGATGCCGGACACATGTCTTGGAGACGAGAGTATAAACGAGTGCCAGATTGTAGGGGGCGTTGCAGGTGGATGTTAGACTGTTAATTAGTATGGGTATAAAGGTGTTCCTTTATATCGGTTTGATTTTGATTTTAGTTACTGTACAAGTAGGGCTTCTTTGATCTTATGTTTGTTTATATTTGTTTCCTTACTTAATATATTTGTGTTTTCTATGGTTATGATGTGTTTATTTGACTTGCAGTGTTCATAAACGTGTAAAGGTTTTTTTCGTTCTTTGAATCTAATTTCCCTTTTTCTGGTTGCTTCTCCAATATAGAAGTTGTGGCAGTTGTTGCATTGTATTTTATAAATTATGTTGGTGTTGTGTTTGTCAGTGTAGTTTTTACACAGTGTGGACTTTAGTTTTGTACCTGGTTTTTGAATAAATTTGGTGTTTACTGGAATGTTGTGTTTTGTTATACAAAATAACCAATATTTATACAATACAGTAACTATTGTATATAACAATAATTATACAATGAACAACATTTGAAAAAAATTTATAACAAAACAAAACATTCCAGTAAATACCAAATTTATTCATATTTAAATAAAACCACTTGATTTCCTAGTTCCTTAGAAACTAAATGTTTTACAATTCTCAAATAACATATTCTTTTATTTTTTCTTACTCAAAAGTGCACGAAACAATGTTATAAATTATTATTTTTCAGTTTGGTGTACGTATTTCATGTGGTTATTTAAAAAAAATTAAATAATATAATGTCTGTAGAGAGTTTCTTTATCTTTGACACTCTGTTTACATCTTACGATTTTAGCGTTCGACAATTCAAATAAATTATTTGACTAGTAAAAGTATTATTACATAAACTAAATTAGTAGGCTTAGAATAGTCATTCAGTTCAAAGAACTGTACACCTCCTATTTCATTTACATTTTCATGGTGTCTTTTTTCTTCTTGTTTTCTCATACACCATTAAACAGCGAAATAATTTAAAATTAACTGGTCTTGATTACTTACTATGATACATGTACAAAAATTCTTTACATATGTGTGTGTTTTCTAATAGCAAAGCTACATCGAGCTATCTGCTGAGTCCGTCGAGAGAAATCGAATCCCTGCTTTTAATGTCTTAAATTCGTAGACTTACAGCTGTACCAGCGGGTGACTCTTTGATCAGTTGTGTTCTAAGATAAGAAATTAAATTTATAAAAAAATATATTTGTTTAAAGTTAAGCACTAAGCTACACAAGGAGCTAGCTAAGTGCTCTGACCACCAGGGGTACCGAAACTCGGTTTTTAGCCTTATAGGTCCGCAAACATACGGTTGTGCCAGCGGGGAACTTTTAGAAATTAGCCTCTTTAAATTAAATATAAATTACTTTACCATTAGAAGTATTTTGTATAAAAGTCTGTTTCTTTCAAATACTTACGATAATTATAACTTAAGTCACAATAGTTACGTACAACAGTCACAACTTAAGTCTCTAAGGTTACATCATGACTGACTATAGTCACGTTTTAAATGTACGACGATCGCACCTAAACCACTTTGGTTGCCATAGTCTCGTCGTACATCACAAATTAAACCATTATTGTCAAGCGAGTTAGTCGATTTTGCTTTGGTTCTCGTAGTAAGAGAATCTATAGAAACTATGTAGTAGTGAAATACCAATCAAACAGTCATGATAATTGGAAAACGTGATTACAGATTCCAGCAATACAAAGCTTATGCTAATACTTCATGGAATAACTAACTGCTTGCTTTGACTCATCATCTTAGCTAATAACTGGATAGAGAATCAAATCTCAGAATAAAATTATTAACCTTAAAATATTTTTTTGCGATAAGCCTCTCATCTTTAAGTAGGTTAATTTAATTTTAGACCTAATTATCATAAAAAACTATAAAAACGCTGGCCGTCCCTAATTTTGAAGGGATTGAGTAGAGAAAAGGCAACTAGTGAACATCACCCACCACCACCTCTTGTACTACTCTTTATTAATGAATAATGGAAATAAAAGTCAAATTATAACGCCCACAAGGCTAAGAGAGCGCAAATGTTCGTGATTGTTTAGATCCTTTGCCCCACTAAGAGTCGATCGTCTTAACCACAGGGCCAGCTTAAACTAGAAGCACCTCCATTAATGTATTTGTAGAGGTTTACTAACTTCAACATAACACAAGAGAAAGGTTCTCTCCAAAACCTACGTGAAACTTCATGAGGAAATATACACTCGGTTCTAACGTTGCGAAGTAACCACCAACTACTACAGCGTACAGAATTAAGACAGTTAACGAGATATAAACTCATTTCACGAGGAAATTTATACCTAACTCTCTGTTTCCTTGAGAAACTGCTACTCATTAATTCAGAGGTCTAGAAGCTAAGAGAAATACCGAAACCAGGTATTTCCAGGCAGAATTTACTCATCCCACATTAATGTGTTGTGCTGATTAGAGTCTATAGATATTCTTGATGTACGTTACAAAGTGTGTTTGAATTATGCAAATGTGAGACGACATCAACAACGGTGCTTCCATCTAAGTGTCTAGTCATCTTACCTAGTGTTAATTGTTACATATCTCTCCACTTAAATAGGGATCAGCTGAGACGTAGCTTCAAAACTCACTCCATTTTATATGCGTTATGATAATACATCATTATTAACTTCTGAATGGATTATAGCACTTAGTGGTATTCAGGAAAGTAAAATCGTTAAAACTATAAACGCAGAGATGATACACAATACACAATGTGTAAGGTTAATGCTCCTTCCAATGTTATTTAATTTTATGAATAAAATGTTTTACGTAAAAACAAAAATTCGAATCATCTCAATTTTTCAAATACTTTTAGACAATTTCACAAACGTTATCGAATAAATATATTTCTAACAAAGATTAAACTAGTAAAAAAAGGAATAATGTTTAAATAAAGTTCGAATAAATAACTGAAAGTTATCGAAATGCTTTATTTGATTAATAACGCGGTTATTAATCTTTATAACAAGCAAAAAAGTTTTTAAATTTATTTTCCAAAGCAGTTAGTGTGATACAAACAGCGTCTTTTATACTATTTTCAATATATTTTTTAGGAACTTTGTATTTTCAAAGGTGAAAGTTAACATACGTCTATTGGAAAATATAAATGAAAATTGTTTATAGAATGACGAAAGTAATAGATGTTCATCAATTTATTCAAATGAAGATAAGCTAAAGGCTATCATTATACGTTGACGTATTCTGTTGGTTTGATTTGCGTATTCTTGTACGTGTTAAAATATTCTTATTTTCGTCACCGTATTGTACTAACTGAAAGTACGTTGTTTTTATTACCGTATAACATCAGTTAAGAATATCTTATTTTTGGTATCATGTAACACCAGTTAAAAGTACATTGTTTTTACTAGCATGTGGCATTAATTAAAAATACGTTATATTTGCTATTATGTAACACCTGTTAACAATATGTTATTTTTATTATCACGCAACACAAATTTTAAAAATATGTTACTTCAATATAATCATATTCTATCAGTCATAAATGCAGTATTTTCACTCATAACTTTTTATGACATAATATGACAAAGTTTTCATCACGTTATTCCAACACTTAAAACATGCTATTCATTATTTTATTTTTGAGCAATTTTCATTGCATTTTATTGGCTAAAAACTTCAGTTAATGTTTTTGGCTAATTTTCAGTCGATCATTCCTTAGTTCGTTCTTCTGTTTTCATTGATGAAGAATAAAATATATGTATCAACATTATACATTCGCTTGTATTCTTGCAAGGTGATATTTCCACGCGAAAAAAAAATCTTACTTCTAATAGGCTATTTTCATCTTACCTTCACTTAAGAAAACAAAATGATTAAAATGTAGCCTTAAAGTATGTTTTATTCTTTTTTTTCCACGAATTAGGGCGAAATTACTAGATTATTATCAAAGTTCTTTTAAGAGTCTATTTCTAATCTAAGCCTAACGAAAAGCACATGCTCTGTGATCTCTATAGAATGTGACTTTAAAGGTTGTTTGCAATTGTGAAGATAAAACTTGCAGCTGAAAATTAAACGTTGATCTAAAAACGTAGAACAAAATAGAAAAAAAAAAAGATATATTGATTTACCTTGATGATGTGTAGTACTTTAAGATAGATGATTTACTAGTAGCAACGTCCATTCCCAGTCGGATTGAGAACATATTTAAGAAACAGAAAAATATAAAAGGAAGTGAAAAATTTGTTTAAAGCGAAATGGCAGAAGCTTTTCACAAGCTAACTAATATTAACGGTAGATTTTCGTACAACACCAGAATAAAAACAAATAATTAAACAAGTGATAAATTCCAAGTTACATACAGCTTACAATCCACACTTTCTCACTTTATGAGTGTTACCGTTTTTTTTACCTTTCTTTAATTCCTTCGCAATAAAAGTGCTATAGAACTGCATAATATTATATACTGTAGTTTGCTTAAAAATAGCCTTATATGGACCAACTAAGAATCATCAATAAATGTCTAGTTAGCGAGTGAAATAATAATTTCATGGCTTTCTAACCCTCTGAAATTTTAAAAGTACAGCTGCTGCAGTTACATCCAGTTTCTGCTTTATTCCTTTTTATGGTATATTATCATCTCCTTGATGAATTCGGATCTGTTCATCAGCTAACTGACTACTCTTCAGTTCCTCCTGAAGATAAAACACTAAACAATGATGGATGTTACTTTCAGTCCTGCAACATAAAAATCAATATATATTAATTATTTGTATTCTTCATCCTTATGAGAACATTCAGTTAAAGAGTGAAAGGTGATAAACTACACAACCAGCCTCTTGTGTCAAAACCAAATCGAAACAATGGTGGTAAAAAGACTGTCTGACAATTTTGAGAACTTTAAAAGAAAATTGAAATGTTTTATCTTGATCTTTGTGTTATATTTAATGTGTAATGCTTTATTATGTTCTTTCTGTCATGCTTAATGTGTAATGTTTTATCATGTTCTTTTTGTCATGTTTAATGTGTAAAGTTTTATTATGTTCTCTGTGTCATGTTTAATGTGTAATGATTTATTGTGTTCTTTGTGTCATGTTTTATAACGTATTTTTATCATTTACGATACATTTTGTGTTATTCTATCGTGTACGTTGTGTGATATTTTATCATGCATTATGTGCCATGTTTTATGATGTATTTTGTGTTATGTCTTTTTTACGTATTATGTGTCGTGTTATATGATATATTTTTGCCATGCTTTATGATTTATTCCTTTATACAGATCTGAAGTATGAATTTGTTTGTTTTGGAGTAACATAAGTTGTAAGCCCGCTGACATATCGCAGTGCCACTGGAAGCCACAAAGTATTAAATTGCACAGTATTCCAGAATGTTTGCATTAATCGACTTTACACATTTTGAGAAGCAAAAAAACATACAAGTAAATGTATAAAAACGAATATTTTCCACATAATACTGAAATAAAACCCCTTACAACCCGAGGTGGACCTTTCAAAAGCGCTCGGGTTATAAGGGTTGCTATATCAAGACTTCTTGGACCTACGTGTTTTTAGCACACCATGAATTGCACATAATATTTATATTATTAAGTTACATACGTATTCTATTACTCACAACATGTTTTTTATAATAATAGAATGATTAGAAACTGATACTTATGATTAAGAAATAATTCATTACAAAATTCTACCCGATATTTATCAACTTAAGCTTAATTGTAAATCATACACAATGCTCAAGGGGCTTTTATAAAGTCGAAAATTATTATTGTTTGATTCTATACTCCGTCTTTTCTCTCTTTGTTGCTATATTGTATTCATCCAGCTACTGCATAAGCCCTCTATGTATCTAAATATATATATATTTATCTGTAAGTCACCAGATTTTGCATATGTTATTATTTACATTTATTTCTGTTTAATGTCTGTTTGCGACTATCTAGGAAATTATGAACATCCATTTCGAAACAAAAAGTGTAAGAAAAAGTTAAACTTAAGTCTTAAACGTTTCATTAGCAGAACTGATGATGGAGAAGTTTTTGCTTTTGTTATCCAGAGCTATTAACGATCAGTAAGTAGTTTTAGAGAGTATATGTTAATCCGTTTTTCTCCAACGAACACCCATGACTTTTCTATTCTTATCTTAGCTAACGTTTCACTAAGTTTCTATTTTAATAAGACAGTTTCATAGAATTGAGCTCTCTGATCAGTACTCTCGCCAGATTTAGTCTGATTGTTCTCGGTTTAATCAGCTGTACGCCTGTAGCGTGAAAACTGTATTCTTCAGATTTCTTCATTCTTAGATCGTATTAGAGGTTTGTTGTTTTTTTTTCCGTGAAGCAAAGGGATTTAGGATGTCTTCATTCTCAAACTAGAACGTCTCTGCTTTGAAGAAAGAAGTCTCAATGTGTCCGTGCAGACCACTCCTTAGGGCTAATTATCTTCTTGAGAAATGTTTACAGTGATTTATTATCTCTCTAATTCGCGTTGGACACAGTATGACAGGTATGGACACATGTAAATTGTATCTAAAAAGAAACAAGAATATAAAACTTTTCTTAAATAGAAAACTAAAACAATATATGTTCAAATCATTTGGTGAAAGCTGTTCTGTTCAAATAAGGTTTTAAATATCAGGCCCATTAAAGTATCATGTTACGAGGCCCGACATGGCCAGTGGTTAAGGTACTCGACTCGTAATTCCAGAGTCGCGGGTTCGAATTCCCGTCACACCAAACATGCTCGCTCTTTTAGGCGTGGGGGCGTTATAACGTGACGGTCAATCCTACTATTCGTTGGTAAAAGAGTAGCCCGAGAGTTGGCGGAGGACGTTCATGACTAGCTGTCTTTCGTCTAATTTTACACTACTAAATTAGGAACGGCTAGTACAGATAGCCCTCGTGTAGCTTTACTCGAAATTCAAAAACAAACAAAAAATCATGTTACGAATTATTTTTAGTTGAAAATTGCTTCAAATAATGCAGATCAGTATTGCAGAACAAACTGACGTATAAGAACATAAATTTATTTGACTGTTGCCCGTTTGGTAATATTTTTCATCCTATATTGCATTATGTCAACAAAATTTATTTTCAACCAAGATTCTTGTTTGTTTATACTTATTTTTAATATAAGCCACTACTTATATTTCTCTTCGTCTTTTTTCAGCAAACCAAAGTTAGGAGTAATTTTCGTCTAGATGTTAGTTTTAATAAATAAATATCCGCCCCCCAGCAGCATAGTATGTCTGCACACTTATTCTACTGGAAACTGGGTTTTGATACCTGTGGTGGGTAGAGTACAGATAGCCCCATTTTTTTAGCTTAGTGCTTTGTAAAAAATATTTTTACCCGGTTACATGTTTGTGCAAAATGACGAATATATCCCATATACTCTTCAGTTACATGTTTATGTAAGATGACGAATATATCCCATATACTCTTCAGTTACATGTTTATGTAAGATAATGAATATATCATATATATTATTCCGTTGAATGTGTATGTAAGATGACGAATATATCCCATAAAGTTTAACTTCTAAATCTATAGTGTTTGAATTCCAACCTGTATTAAAAATAATCTCAAGATTAGTCGCTTCCGTTAAAATCCTCATCATGTAACATAAACTGACATAATTAAACATTAATATCGGTTACTAATATATGCATTCCATATTATAATTTTAATATCTATACACGTGCAGAGTCTCCAGGTCCAGCGTATCTTATTTAATTGTTCTAATGGTTGTTGACATTTTTGTTAATAAGTTCTTGAGATAATAAGTAAATAACTGCACATAAGCTACATATACATGGTTTGTAGATCGTAGGATCGAACCTCAAATTTATCATTATCAGCTTTAAAGCATACCACGTGGCTACCAAAGAATACTTTAAATAACAAGAAAGAAGTTTGAAACCACAGGTATGTGGAGCAAATGGAAGATCTGGTTAGTTCAGAACTTTTGAAAGTGTACAATTTGGCCAGAGTTTAGTAACATCAGTATGCCATGTATGAGACCAGAAGTAACTTAATATAACAAATAAAGAAAACTTTGTTCTTGGACTTGTATTTGAAGTTTCAGTTTATGATTAAATCTCCTTTAGACACATTTTAGAGGGAGGGATTTAAGTGTGATACGAGTTTGTGAAGAATAAATAAGAAAAAAATAAGTAGATTTCAAGGTTTACAACGCTACACCAGTTAGTACATATGTTTAACTTCAGATCCCTCTCGTGGGCCCTCCACATAACGTGTATCCTCCCATCTATTGCCATGTTTTAGGTAAACAATCATTACAAAAAAGTCTGAGAGAGTGAGAAGCGCTAATATACTAATCAGAATGATGTCGGAAGCCCATGGAAGTTGACATATTTCACCATTTATTGGTGACAGAGATTAGTCACTTCGTATCTTGTTGGTAATCTTGCATTTTCAATAGGAATGAAATAATGGATAATTCATCACATTAATAATGGACAATTAATTGTTAAATATTCTGCTCTCAACTCACTCAGAGAATGAGCCTTTTTCTAGACTTCTAGGTTACTGTAAAAAATTGTGGAAGTGAAATACTTGATAACACGAATGCTCTTGTATAGACTCTGATATACTGAATGGGTTGCTTGTAGGATATCGTTGGTTACGGCAGTGTTCTGGGGATGTTAATTGGCAAATACATTGCATATTGACGGTCATATTTTAGTCAGTTGAGTCTAATTTTCACCAGTTCATTCACATCTTTGGAATGCAAATATGGCTAAAGAGAAAATCTGAGGAGGCTTTTGACCAATTTTGTTTAAAAGCAACCACCAGTTAAAATATTTTGGAGTCATGTTTAGGAATAGTATTTGGTATTTTATCAGAACGACCCTTGGATTCGTTCCAGGCCATTTCAGTTCCGCAAGGTACATATCTGTTCTACCTAAAACAGACATTCTGAACTATTCATACAAGAAGACGGAAAAGCACACCATCAGAACTACTACAGTTTGTATAAGCTACAGAATGGACTGCATCCGTTATTTTAACTGATACACTTCAGGCTAAAAACACACTGAATACATACGGGAACTCTTTGATAAACAATTTTCGCTCAAACGACCATTAGTTGATCAGCAATTAACAAAATGCCTGTCAGATGACGAATATATCTCATATACTCTTTAGAAGTTTAATTTGTGGGAATTTTCGCACTGATTCAGGACATAATAGAAAGTCTGATTGATTTCATGCCTGGACGAATATTTGCCCTAAGAGATTCTGCAATTGGTTTTACGAGATACTGAACATCACATTGTGAGCATTTAGTAATTATCTGACCGTTGTAACTGTATCAGGCAACATAGCGTCGTTATAATGTGATGATCAATCCCACTGTTTGTTTATAAAAGAGTAGCCCAAGAATTGATAGTATTTATAGTGAATAGCTGCCTCTATTCTAGTTTGTTTGTTTTGAATTTCGCGCAAAGCTACTCGAGGGCTTTTTGCGCTAGCCGTCCCTAATTTAGCAGTGTAAGACTAGAGGGAAGGCAGCTAGTCATCACCACCAATCGCCAAGTTTTGAGCTACTCTTTTACCAACAAATAGCGGGATTGACCATCACATTATAACGCCCCCACGGCTGAAAGGACGAGCACGTTTGGTGCGACCGGGATTCGAACCCGCGACCCTCGGATCACGAGTCGAACGTCTTAACACGCTTGGCCATGCCGGGCCCCTCTATTCTAGTCTGTTGCCGCTGAATAAGGACAGATAGGCTTTGTGTAACTGTACGAATTTCAAATCAAACAAAACAAGAAAATTAAAGATTTCCGAGTAAATATACAGTAGACTAGCTTGATATAATTTGAAAAATAAGCGATTTTATTAATAGGTAATAGCAATAATATATTTGTAGTTCTTCATCTCTAGTTTAACTTTTTGACTCATTGACAAATGATGCTGCTATTTTGTCATTTTTATAACTCTAGTTGCTTAAAAAACTTTGACAGTACATCAGATCCACATTCTCTATAAATGTAACTTGCGCTGCTATTCTATATAACTGAAAGTTTGTTTTCTCTATTTTGGCGCTTGCTCTAACGATGAATCTTTCATTTGGGTCGATAAAAAGCTACGAACTACTAAATATAAGACGACAGAGCTTTATTTTGGACCTTGCTATTTCGTGAGATTTTTATTAATCAATAACTCATAAAAATCATACGTTAAATCTTTTTTCCGGTACGAAAGAAATCACTGCAAATTTTTATTATCAACAAATATTACATATCACCCAATTATTTACTTAAAGTAGTGTGGTAACTATCTTCTTTTAATAAAAGAATTCTATGCTCAAATACTAGAGACCAAGCAGGGCCAAAGGTAATCATACAGGACTATTCGTTAGAGGTTCTGCGGCTTGTGTCCTGTTATTGCAAGAAAAAGCTACGCCACATTTGAAGCTTTGAATGCGTTATAAGAGTAAAGGTCGAATCACAATATTCTGTTCAACAAGAGAAGCTCAAGAGTTGATGGTGGATGGTGGATGGTGTTGAATGTTCAACAAGAGAAGCTGAAGAGTTGGTGGTGGGTGGTGTTGAATGTTCAACAAGAGAAGCTGAAGAGTTGGTGGTGGGTGGTGTTGAATGTTCAACAAGAGAAGCTCAAGAGTTGGTGGTGGGTGGTGTTGAATGTTCAACAAGAGAAGCTCAAGAGTTGGTGGTGGGTGGTGTTGAATGTTCAACAAGAGAAGCTCAAGAGTTGATGGTGGGTGGTGTTGAATGTTCAACAAGAGAAGCTCAAGAGTTGATGGTGAGTGGTGTTGAATGTTCAACAAGAGAAGCTCAAGAGTTGATGGTGGGTGGTATTGAATGTTCAACAAGAGAAGCTCAAGAGTGGTGGTGGGTGGTGTTGAATAGCTGTCTTTCGTCTAGTCTATCATTTCAAAATCAAGGACTGCCGACGCAGAAAATCCTCGTGTAGTTTTGTGTGAAATCTTACAAATAAACAAACCAAGTATCAGAAGTGTTTTTTGGAAACTATAGTGTGAATGATTTGTGAATCACGAGTCAGGTACATGTAGATATATTAGCTTTCATAACAAGAGTAAAAAATACGCGTAGTTAGGCTTCAGGATAAGAGAACCCAAGGTTACATGGATGGGCGACTAGATATGACACAAGATAATTATGGTATGCATTTCTACATGACATTGTTTCATAAATGATACGTATATGTACGTACGTATATATCTAGCACAACATGTAACAAATCCAATTGTATTTTTTATTCCGCAGGGGTTAGATATGAGCGTTCTGGCACGTGCGCTTGGCGTCATTCAGTCTGATTGCAAGTTGGCGTGCTTAACACACTTAAGTTAGTCCACTCTATACACAGCTTGTATATTTATTTCCCTTGTTTATCTCTGAATAGGAAAACCATAAAGCAGACTGGACAGTCGTCATATGTGTTATTCCCTCCTTTGGGAAGTATGAGGGAGGAATGAAGGACAATGATTGGTCGATTACAAAGTTCAACTTACATCAATCGCGTGCTCGTATTAAATGTCCTCTTTTTTTTTATTTCATTACGAAATATCAGCCCTGAAAACAGGCTTAAAATAAAAAAAAATATATATATTATCTAATAGATCAAAGACTATAAAGATGAAAACAAAATTAAAAACATAGATGAAGAAACCATAAAAAATATTTTAAATCAAACTATGAACAAAAAGTTAAAAATTTATATCCCCATTTGTGTTTCATACGGTGTGAGTGAAGCAAAAAATAAAACGGTTCAATTTATAAGTACTTAAAAATGATATCACTTAATTTGAAAAATAATCTAACAATATCATAACTGGTTATCTTATCTGACAGTAGATTTGTTGATATTTTATTACTCTACAGAGCAGAAAATAAAATTCAAGGTAACAGACTACTGTACAAACGAAAACATCCTGTTGAATTTCTGAACAAGATAAGCGCAGTTAGCCATTCGATAAGCATATAAAATAAACGCATTTAGGTTAGCACATAATATTCTTAGATAAAACTACTTAAGGTAGCAGATAAGAATAAAAAATAAACGTACTTACTAGTTGTAATAATAAATTGGTATTTTTAGCGCAAACAAAAACGATTGGTTGGTTGGCTGATTTAGTGTTTTATGGCACAAAGCAGCTAGGCTGTCTGCGCCAAACATTTGGTAAAAAGGTAAAAGTAAAGTAAATGTAGTAAAATTCATAAAAAGAAATGAAGGTAAAACAAAACTGAGCTTAAAAACATAAATAGCATAAAACCAATATTGACATCTAGTCTACAATGTTAAGAGAGAAACTACAGCAAGAGAAATTGTAAAGGACTTTCTGCAGCATAATAGTAATTATCACAACCTGCCAGGAAGACTAACAGGTAAGTACAAGAACCACCGTCAGTCACCTGAAGTTGGCCTTTCCAGTCCTGGTTCAGAGTTATGTGTCATTATGGCTATTTTCAAAAAGTAAAGTAATAAAAGTTTTAAAAGACGTGTAGCAAAATTTTAATAATAACTCGCCAGGATGACTAACGGGAAGTTCAAACAGATAGTTCAAACAGCAGCGTTAGTCACCTGAAGTTGGCCTTTCCAGTCCTGGTGTCGAGTTACTTAATGTTACGGCCATTTTCTAATTTCAAATCGAACTAGAGAGACTGTGATTCATAAAAGGGAACCACATTAAAAAAGGTTTAATGTATAAATTTAAAAATTTAAATGACATTATCAAGGTGGACAGTATCACCATCACCAATAACACTGTCTAACGTTATGGACAAACCTTGGGACAGAACATGTTTAAAATGGTGCCGTCATTGAGAGTCGTAACGACGGCAAGAAAGTAAAATGTGGCTTATTGTGATCTAAGTGTTATACAGACTACACATTGGTGCATCAGTTCCAGATAAAAGAAAATGACGATTTAAAATTTGTGACCAATGAGTAGTCTAGTTAGAACAACTTCCTCTTTCTCATCCTTACGGAAGCAAGACGACTTGCAATATAGGGTTTTATTTGGAAAAACTTGTTTTCGCGTTGCTCACTCTAAGTCGACTGCCAGCTGGCACGGAGCCGAGCCTTGAATACAGGACCATAGTCCATGTATGGAACAGGCACATCGGAGATAGTGTCACAACAGATAGATTTAACTCCCGTGTCTGCGAGCTCGTTCCCGCGAATACCAACGTGGCCCGGTATCCAGAAAAACTGGATAGAAGTAGATGTTAAAGAGAAATGGGCCAGTCGGTTTTAAATAGCGGCGAGAACAGATTACGAGTCGCACGCTTTAACCCACCTGGCCATGCCGGGCCGGTGGTAGAGAGGACATGGAGGATGTTCAGTGCTCTTGTACATTTGGCCCGTAGCTGCTTAAAGTGTGGTATAAAGGTCAGCTTACGGTCAAAGATAAGCCCCAAGAACTTGGCCTCAGAGACCACAGGCAGCGCAACTTCACCGATACAGAGTTTAGGAGCAGGGTGAATACCCCGTTGGTGGAAAAAGTGCATGCAAACAGTTTTAGAGTGAGAGAAATTAAAGCCGTTCGCCGTGGTCCACTACAGAACACGATTGAGGGCAGTTTATAGCTGACGCTCAATATATCTCATGTTCGACGACTGACATGAGATATGAAAGTCGTCGACATACAGCCCATTCGCAACAGTGAGAGGGAGTTGTTCAGTTATGGCATTAGTCTTTATACTGAAAAGTGTGACACTCAGAACACAGCCCTGAGGGACATCAAGTTCCTGTAGAAAAGAACGGGAAAGTGTCGAGCCCGCACGACCTCGGAATTTCCTGTCCATTAAATTTTTTTTAATAAAAATGGGCAAATGGCCACGTAACCCATATATATGGAGGTCTCACAAAATGCCATACCTCCATGTTGTATCATAAGCCTTCTCAATGTCAAAGAATATTGATACAAGATATTGTCGTTTGAGAAAGGCTTCTCTGATTGACGTTTCAAGTCGAATCAGGTGTTCCAAGGTGGAGCGCTGTCGTCGAAACCCACACTGGTTGGGCGAGAGGAGGTTGTTTGATTCGAGGAACCTATCAAGACGAGCATTAACCATCCTCTCTAAGGTCGTACAGAGACAGCTCGTCAAAGCAATTAGACGGTAGTTTTAAGGAATTTTGGGATCTTTTCCAGGCTTAGAGAAAGGTAGGACAATAGTATGGCGCCAGGCATCAGGAAAGACATCCTCCTGCCAAATCTCGTTAAAAACAATTGGAAGGACATCAAAAGAAGCAGGAGATAGATGGCGCAGCATGTCATAGTGTACATCATCTGGTCCAACCGATGTACTGCCAGACCGATGAAGGGCCAGTTTCAATTCCACCAGTGTAAAGGGACGATTACAGTCTTACAGACAGTCAGCTCGAAAGGAAAGAGGTGATCATTCTGCCCGAGTCTTGATGGCTAAGAAGGTGGAAGAAGAAGTGCTAGATACCCGGCAAAAGCTTTCACCTAGAGTATCGGAGATGCTCTTGTTATCAGCTACTTCCTGTCCATCAGAGAGTAAGATCGAGAGGGGGCAGAATTGTATTGCTCACTGACCTTTCGAATTTGTCCCATATGACTTTGGAACTGGTGGTAGAAGATATGCCAGTTGTGAACTTAATCCAATATTCCTTCTGGCTTTGACGTCTTATCCACCGAGCTTGTGCACGGGCTTGCTGGAAAGCGATGCGGTTTGAAAGTGTGGGATATCTACGGAAAGTATCTCAGGCCCGTTTTTGATCCTTCCGTGCCATGTGGCAGGCAGAATTCCACCACGGACGAGAATATAGTGGAAAACGTGTCGAGGTTTTAGGAATACACTGAGCAGCTACTTGTATAATACAGTCAGTTACCGCTGCCACACAGTCGTCTGTTGATGATTGACAGACAATAGCTGGATCAAGTTCTGCGAGAGCAGTGAAAATGGGCCAGTGTGTCTGATCCAGCTTCCACCGATACTAAATTACTTTTAGCCTTATACAAGACGATGATGTTTTTAAACTCTAGGCCTAAGTACAGTTATTATAGAAAGAATATCCAAATATAACAAATATACCAGGTCTTTGTTTCTCAGCTCGACACGGCCACGTGGTTGGGGTGCTTGATTCCTAATCTGAGGGTCGCGGGTTCATATTCTCGACCCCGAACATGCTCGTGTTTTCAGTTGTGGGGAGGTTATTACGTGACTGTTAATCCCTCTATTCTTTCGTAAAAAAGTACTTTATGAGGTGGCGATGGGTGATGATGATCAGCTGCATTCCCTCTAATCTCTTACTGCTAAATTAGGGCTAGCGAGCTTTGTATTTCTCCACGAACTTAGTTTTGTAACTATTGAATTATCCTACAGGTATTTATAGTAAGTTTATTGAAATAAGAACATATAGAAAGTTAAAGATTAATGTAAGAGCTTGCAAACACACATATCTTAAAAATATAACAATGCAAAATCCAAGTTTTAACATTGATTTTAGTAAACATTGGAATTTAAATGTTACACGCTGTATGCGATAAAATATGTCTTTTCCAATAATGTATGATTGAAGAACATACCCCGACATGCAACTTTTTCCACAATATTTGATGTATTTTGGGCCTATGTTTTCTGTTATTCTAAAAATGTTCTGAAATAGAAAGAAACTGTTATTTCTTTATTAGAACCAAATTATATATGAACACTATTCATAACTTGAATTTTCTTTTAAAAAATGTGAACAAGTTACACTTTTCGTTTAAAAATCTAAATCCATCATACTGTAATGGAACTCTTGCTTATATGATACTGGTAAGTGTTTTTATTACGCAACGTGCAACCTCCAATTTCGCAAAAATTTTATTCTGTGTGGATGTAGATTTGTAATAGGGACCACGATTTTTCCGTTTTGCTTCTGTTTCCTGACACGGAGAACTTTACTTTTATCTGTTCTCAGGTTGCAGACATAACGTCATGAATACTTCACACGGGGACCTAATGCACTGGCACCATGTATATAAATATTATAACACTGTCTATTTTATGTACATATAAATACTTCGCAAGGTGTGGATTGATCTTTATCAAAATTGGTATGGAGGTTTATTAAGTCCACAGAGAAGTACATACTGATTTTCAATTTTGCATTTTAATTTTTTTTTACCATTATTTCGCCTCTGTAGATGGATCTTTATCAAATTTGCCATGAAGGTTTGTTGGGTCCATGAGGAAATACGTGGAAATTTACGGTTTCACATTTTGTGTTTTACTGCTTTTGTCGGTATTTTTTTACAATATGTATATAAAGGAAACAACGTTTCGTGTGCTATAGGTAACCTTTCATTAATCATGAAATTATATAACTTCCGTCTAGGGTATGGGTACCCCAAGTAGTATAGTATAAACTGAGATAATACAACAAGATAAAACAATGATATGTATTGTAAATATTCTGTGATGCCATAAAATATAGAATGAAAAATACATCACGACCAAAAGTGAATTAGACGAAAAACTGACAAATTTAAATAAAATAACTCTACTTCTACAATTATTAAATAATTTTATGACATAAAATGCTGTTCATACATTAGTTCTACTATTTTATATAAACTAAACTGCCTCTTTGTACATAAATAAAGGGACGAATTGTCTCTATGGTGTCACAATTTGTCGATGACATTTATTTATTTAATGAACGTAGGCTGGAACACTAATGATCGTATCTAAGTCGATAATCAATCGGGTGAGCAGTTTGAGTCTGTAGCTAATTCAATTTTCCCGACTTAACTCCGCGGATGACGACCAATTGAATGAGACGGAGCAATATCAAAAGACGTGAGGCCCAAATCAAAAGAAAGTGATGTTTAATTTCATGTATAGTACCTGGTCCCTTCGCAACAGACAATAGGTTTGTAGAAATATAATGTATAAATAATCTGTTTCGATTGGATTTGTCTTTAATGCTACATTTATGACAGATTATTTTTACACAGGATTTCATTAACAACCACCATTTTCACTTTCCCTTTACAAAAATGTTTTATTTTGTGTCCTTTGTAGATATAATTTACATTTACACTTATCTATTGTACTTCCTAGGTTTTTTTTACACAAATTATAGCGATAACAAATCCCTGCAAACGTTTATTAAAAGGATTATTCACTTCAATAGGGGATCTGCGCAAACTCCTTGGTATTTCCTCTTTCAAAGCAGGGATTTGTCAGTCTGATAATGTAGACATCGTAAATCCTTCTTTTGGTGGAGAAGATCCACTAATACCATCAATGTAAGAAGAAATGTGAAAGATTTACTTTCCACGCTACAGGCGTACAAATGACTACGCTAGAAAAATAATAAAAGCAAATTTAGTCAGTGTAATGACTAAGAAAAAATCATTCGGAAACTTCTTGCAAAAAGTAAAATAAAAAGGAATAATAACTAGATACTAGATGGTGTGGTAGGAGAAACAATCACAAGAGGGGAGTGTTACTCTGAATTACGTTTTTACATTATGATCAAAATATATTACGCATATTCTCTAAAATCTTACATATTTGTTTTTAAGAATGATATTCGTACTTACATAGACAGTCACACACAGAAAGACAGAGTGGTAATTAGAAAAATGGACAGGCACAGATAAGCCTATATATATATATATATATATTCATATACAAATGTGTGTGTTCAGTCAGATAGATGCACAGATAAACAAATAAATATGAAAAGATGTAGATGAACACCAACAAATAGATATATGGGGAAATGAAATATTGTACAAAATAATCTTTTACACCTTTAGTCCTGGGCAGGTACCAGGAAATGGAATTTGGTTAATGTTGCTTCTTTATTTTTTAAAGAAGGTGATCAAAATTCTCCAGGTAATTATAGGCCTATTAGGCCTAAGTGAATGACGGGAAATTTCTCGAAAGTCTCACAGTAAATGCTTCCGAAAACCATTTAATAAACTTTAAAATTTTCTTGGATATTTAACAATGTTTTACTTGGGGGAAATTTTGCCTCGTTAATCATTTGGCTTTCTTTGGAGAAGTTATTGCTGATATTGGTGAGGTATAAATTTTGTTTATTTGGGTTTTCAGAGAACATTTGCTAAGGTTCCACATAAAAGGCTTGTTAAAAATTATCTCTATGGATGTAGGAAATGAGTTGTTTTGTTGAATCGAAAAATACCTGGAGGGAAAACAGTAGAGGGTTGTTATAAACGAAGTTCAATCAAACCGGATTAATGTCACAAGTAGAGAACCTCAGGGTTCAGCGTTTGGATTTTGTTCTTTTTGATTTACATCAACGACATATATAAAGGAAAGATCAATAAATTACTTAAACGTTTTGATAATATTATGGTAATGCTAACTGTGAAGAGAATAGTAATACTTTACAAAAAAAACGTTGGACTAGTTCATAAGTTGGACGAATACCTGATGGATTGCTTTTAATTATGATAAATGCATAGTAATACCTGTGATTTGTTGTAATTTAAAAACCATGCGTTTGATGGAAGAAAATGATCTTAGTGGTTTGGTTTATCAGTCTCTTAAGGCACCCAAGTAGTGCGCTGTTACACCTTTATTTAAGAAGGATATTAAACCGTTAGAGAGAGTTCAAAATAAGGTTACTACTTCCATACCTAAAATTGTTTTATACTGAAATAGGAACAGCCATGAGGAATATGATGAGATGTTTAGGGAAAATGGTAGCATTGATGCAGGTTTTTTGTCACATTTAGTGGTAAAAATAGTGGGACAAAGGGACACAAGTGTAACCAGTTTAAGAAATCTTAGTTTTCTAACAGGGTAGCTAGCCTTAAAAATGAGTTACCTTTAAATATGGTTGATGCGATATATTTAAGAAAGCTTAGAGAAAGAGTTGACAAATATTTAAGAGATTAGAACTCATCTGAGGTGGAAAACCAAACATGCCGTAGGGTAAATTATACAACATGACACAAATAAATTGTATTTTAGCTACAAATATTATTCTTTCATAGAACATATGGCATAACGGTCAGCAACGAATACAAAATAAAACATGGTACCAAGCACATTATGAAATATGGCACAAGATACACTATAAGGCATGAAAAAGAAAAATAATAAAATATAAATCAAAGTACATTACAAAATACTGAGAAGCGTTTTTGTTCTAATGAAGTATTACTGAAATCTTACAACTTTTTTTAGTTTAACAAAATTTCATCCAGACATGTTTGGCTTCACGAAGCTAGAAATTCATTAACATTGACAATATGATCGTTCCTAATAAATTAGAATGATTTTTCATTTGTAATATTCTGCACTAATATTTTCTGCAGATTCCATGTGGAGCAAAAGTTTTAATAGCAACCATTAACACTAAGGTTCTTTGGGAGAGCAGAAAAAATTATCATTGAGATAACTGACATTATGTGAAGATATTCTATTCAAACTTTGATATTCAGTCCAATAAATGTGTTTTTCTAAATATGGTTGGGTAATCAAGCATCTTCTGTTCTTATCTCAGTCATTGCAATGTTCCATTAAAGTCCTCAGAAACTTCAAAGCAGACAAAGCTGAATATCTTTGCTATTTTACAGTTTCAATGTTCCCAGACCTTTACTTTTTTCATATAGGGCTCGTTGTACGGCTTATTACCTTTTATTTTTACTATTGAATATTCTCATAAGACGAATAATTCAAGAAAGGAACACGTTTAGTAAAATTTTTAATTTCTATCGCACGACTGAAACCAACGACCATGGTTTAGTGTTTCATCGTTATGAGAAAAGGAGCTAGTCAGATCAGCTGATAAACGGATCCGAATTCAGCAAGGCATGAAGGATATGTCGTATCTGCCACCAAGAGTGAGGGAAGCTGTAACCGAAGGGAATTGTCTTGGCTGTGCTATTAAAAATTCATGGCGTCACAAAAACTTGAAAGTATCTTTCACCCGTTAACTAATATTTATTTATGATAACAATTGGCCTATAGTAAGCCATATATATATATATATATTAAAGAACGTTCTGCCACGTGGTCTTTCTGCAAAAACTGTGAATTAAAAATTGTTTTCAAATTTAAAATTATTGAGTATTTAAATGTTCGTTTTCATCCTGGTCTTATCCAAGTTTCTACATCAGCTAACTTCTGCTATCTTACATTAGGGATAAATTATTCGACTACGTTCACGTTTTAAGATTACTTTCTTTAGAAATATGAATGATTTTCTTCTTTCCTGTTTTTCTTTCAGGCACTTCCTCAAACCAACTGGAGAAAAACACTCTTAGAAGGAATTAATCTACCTTACATTAATATATATCTTAAGCTTATTTATTTTGCTGCAAACTTTATCTCCATACTTACAAACCACCTTGAAAGATATTGTTAAGTTCTAAAGCCTGGTGTTTTTGTTAGGCTTAGAGTAAAGATTAATTTTTTTTCTTTGTCTGTTGTTAAGAACTAAGCTACAAAACGAGCTATCTGTGCTGTGCTCATTGTGAGTATCTAAGCCCAATTTTTAGAGACATAAGCTTTTTTATTCACCCGCTGAACCATCGAGTGGCTAAATTTTTAAAAGCACTCAATTAATTATAAACTCCTTTCGCTTCTTCATTCTTTAAACTCCATACTTTTATCGTTATGTTTATGAAAGTGAAAGTTAGATAAAAGGGAACTGTTGAGGATAAGATTTACTTAAAAAGAACCATTTGGCAAGTACTGGCCACAAATACTCTGTTTTTGGCATTATGTTGAACCGAAGAACGGATTAATTTAGCTTAACGAGAACCTCTAGCCAAAAACATTACTTTAAGTCACATATTTCTTAAACCCACATCAAACAAGTATAACATATTTTAAAGCCGTAATACTTAATAATAAAAGTATTAATTTGTTGGTTGATAGAATATGGTAATAATTATCATATTTTAAATAGTTGGGAAAAATATATAAAAACAATGCATTTTTAACTGGTGTAATAACCCTAACAAAATTGTTATACAATAGGTCAGCGGTTTAAAAATGATAGTCTGTGGTTTGATTTCCTTCATTAGATGGACCACAGATAACGTGTTGTCTGGCTTTGCATTAAAGAAAACAATATAGTTTTTTAAATAGTGAAAATAATATGTTTATGACTGGTAGAATATGATAGATTAAAGGGATGAATACAACATATTTTTAATCGATAGAATATGAAGTTAGTCATTCATATCTACAATATCCAAAGAAAATCAAGATAATACATTAAAGTATTATTAACCTTTTTTTTTCTTTTGCTATCTTTCACCTTTTGTACTTTCCTAATTCATATTTACGTATTCGTCATATTTCAACTTCTGTCGTTGAAATTACCCAGTTCTTCAACAAATATGCTGAAAAAGATGTAAATTGATTGTACTGTTTGTATCCCATCTAACTGTTCTGAAAAATAAATATATATTATTTATGGTTTAGAAAAAATATGTTGATCATACAGTGAATGTAATAAGGTAATTCTATAATTTTAAGTCATTTATTTGAGGCCCGGCATGGCCATGTGGTTAAGGCACTCGACTCGTAATCTGAGAGTCGCGAGTTCGAATACCCGTCACACCAAACACGTTCGCCCTTTCAGCCGTGGGGGCTTTATAATGTGACGGTCAATCCCATTATTCGTTGGTAAAAGAGTAGCCCGAGAGTTGGCGGTGGGTGGTGATGACTAGCTGCCTTCCCTCTAGTCTTACACTGTTAAGTTAGGGACGGCTAGCGCAGATAGCCCTGGTGTAGCTTTGCGCGAAATTCAAAATCAAACAAACCATTTATTTGAATTTCATGTAATAATTATTCCTTTTTTTACTAGTTTAATCTTTGTTAGAAATATATTTATTCGATAACGTTGGTGAAATTGTCTAAAAGTATTTGAAAAATTAAGATGATTCGAATTTTTGTTTTTACTTAAAACATTTCATTCATAAAATTAAATAACATTGGAAGGAACATTAACCTCACACATTGTTTATTGTGTATCATCTCTGCGTTTATAGTTTTAACGATTTTACTTTCCTGAATACCACTAAGTGCTATAATCCATTCAGAAGTTAATAATGATGTATTATCATAACGCATATAAAATGGAGTGAATTCTAAAGCTACGTCTCAACTGATCCCTATTTAAGTGGAGAGATATGTAACAATTAACACTAGGTAATATGACTAGACACTTAGATGGAAGCACCGTTGTTGATGTCGTCTCACATTTGCATAACTCAAACACACTTTGTAACGTACATCAAGGATATCTACAGACTCTAATTAGCACAACACATTAATGTGACATGAGCAAATTCTGCCTGGGAATACCTGGTTTCGGTATTTCTCTTAGCTTCTAGACCTCTGAATTAATGAGTAGCAGTTTCTCAAGGAAACAGAGAGTTAGGTATAAATTTCCTCGTGAAATGAGTTTATATCTCGTTAACTGTCTTAATTCTGTACGCTGTAGTAGTTGGTGGTTACTTCGCAACGTTAGAACCGAGTGTATATTTTCTCATGAAGTTTCACGTAAGTTTTGGATAGAACCTTTTTCAGTACTTTTCATGTTTATGAAAAGAAGCATTTCATGAAGCATTATATTTAAAATTTGTATTGAAAACAAAATATCTTCGTTTTGATATCTCTAGAGTAAAAATGGTGTAATATAGAAGTAGATTACAAACAATGTATTGTGTTTCATGATTGTTAACTAAAGATCAGCAGCTTATAAAAAGCGGTCTTAAATATATTTTTGCGTATTTAATTATAAGAGTTACAACACAAAACATTATATTTAAGGATTCATCATACATATGTACATGTATATAGTGTAGCTTTATACTATTTAATTATTGGCTAAAACGTTCTTTCAAAAGTGTATTGTTACTTATTTCTTATTCGTGTAGGCGTAAATGTTGTATTATTGGAATATATCATGGCCTCACTGAGTTTATTTAGATTAATGTAGGACCAAAAATGTTCTTTATCAGGAGAAAGAAAACAATCAATGTGAAAGTTGAGATTTAAGATGCGATATTTCTGATTCAAGGTTTACTCCTAGTGATTTAAGATACGACTACTACGATTCATGATATAACTATAGTAAACTGATTTGTGACTGTAGTGCTGTAAGGTGTAACTGTTGTAAATGTCAAAAAATACGTAGTTACAAGCTTTTAAAAGAAATCATTGAAAACATTAAAATATTTTATATATAAATAAACTACCAGGAGTAGCTTATCGGTTAGTATACTGGAGTGTGAATTTGAAGAATATACTGCTAAATTAGGGACGGCTAGCGCAAATAGCCCTCGAGTAGCTATGCGCGAGATTCAAAAACAAACAAACAAACAATAATTTTTCCTTAAAGCATTGTGACTCCTAGTTATTGTATATTCAGGACATCCGATAGACAATGAAGTGCCAAATGTAATGGATTAACAAAATGTGAAATTTGACTTCCAGGGTAAATATGGAAGAAAATATTCAAGCAATTTATTATTTTACTTGAACGTCTAAATACTCCACGATTCCACCTATAAAGTCGTAAAGGAGATTTGTTTGTTTATTAATTTGTTTTATATCAAAAACCAAAGTAGGCCGTCTGCTGTGTTCATCATGAGGAATCGAGCCCCTTATTTTAGCATTGTAAGTCTGTAGACTTACCACTGTCCCACCGAGAACCGTAAAATATAAAAATCAACAAATAAGCAAATAGACAAGAAGTGAACTTTTGTTTTTTTAACAAGTACCATAAACATAGGTATTGACATGTTTGTTTTATCATAACAAGTCAAGCTCGTCTAAACAGAAAATCCTTAAATGATAATGAAAATGTCGATCACATACAAATATAAAGAAGGAAAGAAAATAGGAAATGCGAGATGAAGCAGTATTAATCATCATATAACCATTTCTTTATTAGACTCGCGTTTCCCCACTAAAGCTGCCTTTCCTCGTCTTACTTTCTACCTAATGCGTCTACAACTCTAAGGAAGTTCATACCTTTATCCATCTCTGTGTGACTCATCACAGTTATGGTTTCCACTCAGACTCCAAATGCAACTGAAGACAAAATTTTAAAAGTTAAAAAACAACTTACGAACAAATTCGAGAACTTGTGACACCTGAATATGTCTCGTGCATAGGATATCAGTGTTTGTCTTGTATTTGATAACTCAGGAGCTACTCACTCGTGTCAATTGAACGTTTTTCTTAAGACACACTTAAGACACTCCACGCAATGAATATAACATCCTGTCGAAAATGCAATAGTTACCAAGAACAGCTATGAAAAATTAGGTTTTACCAGAAACAGTAATTTTTTTCCAAATTGATTAATCTCAATTACGACATGATACAAATTTATTTAGTAAATTTTACACATTTTCTTCTAAATTACTCAAGTAGGCGTTGTTAGCTCAGAACATTTAAAACAAGAAATTCTAAAAGTTTCGACATCGAACTGGAAGCATTATATTTAATTGATTGTGTTGTCATCTATTAAATCGTGTACGATCAGATCGTATTAAAAGCATGTTTTTGTTTTATAATAAACGTATGTTTTGATGTAGCTTATTTTTCGTTGAAGTGTGTACAATACTTATGTCAATCTTTCAATCACATCTGGTAATAGTGACGAGTTATATGATACCATAAATTTCGGTGTTCTTTCCCGAACAGTTAAATACAGTTTATTATGTAAGAGACTTATTTATATTTTTATATAAGAAATACCACTTGTTTGTTGTTATTGCTTCACTTTAATCTATCAGATGCGAACACGTCAGCGTGATAAATGGAACAGTAAGAGCTCTAAGACTAATATAAAAGACCCATGAAGGGGTCAAGAGTAGAAGAAAGGCTGCATGACAAATAAAACCATTGTTCCTGATTTATGCCACTTAGAAGAAAGCTCGCACGACAAATAAAACCATTGTTCTTAATTTATACTACTTAGAAGAAAGCTCGCACGACAAATAAAACCATTGTTCCTGATTTATACCACTATGGCAATGAACATGCAGAAGAACAAGTTGAGCATCCCGTTTAATTATTGCATCAGAAATATTATAAAAGAATAGGAAAATACGGAGGTTTCTACATACGAACTTAGGAAACTAACGATACAACTGGTATTTGTTTAAACAGTAAGTTTCAAAGACTTATAATTATATCAGTATGGAGGTTTTATAGAGGTTTCGTTTTGTTTTGAATTTCGCGCAAACCTACACGAGGGTTATCTGGTCTAGCGGTCCCTAATTTAACAGTGGTTAAGGGAAGGTTAGAGGGTAGGCAGCTAGTCGTCACCACCCATCGCCAACTCTTGGGCTACTCTTTTACCAACGAATAGTGGGATTGACCGTCACATTATAACGCCCCTACGACTGAAAAGGCGAGCATGTTTGGTGCCACGAGGATTCTAACCCGCAACCTTTAGATCATGAGTCGAGTGCCTTAACCACCTGGCCATGCCGGGCCCATTTTTATAGAGGAATTTAACTCAACAACAGACTCATGATACAATTAGGTGTGGACATGAAGACACTATCTTAAAGACTGTTTACCAAAACAGAATTGAGCTAGTTTTTTTTTCAAGATACTTTTGGTCTTTATGTGATCGTGCATATTTCAGAGTTTGTCAAAACACAGTGTTTGACGACGTTAAATTAAAATGATTTTGAAGCCTCACCACGTCGTTACATTTTGTGTCGCAACATCTGCGCATGCTATATCTGATGACTCTGTCTTTACAATAGAATCGTATTATTAATTGTAAAAAAATGAAAAACTCCGTTCTATGGTTGTCGTGTTCAAAATACTTGACTTTTCCCTCCACACTTTCAATAATCCACATAGTGTACGATATTGACGGTTATCCTGAGTCCATTTCAACTATCCAATTTACAGAATTCCACAGGGTTTGTGCCCGACAGACGACTTTACAGGTTTGTCTTCTTATACGATAGCGCCACATCCTGTTCAATTCTCAAGCTAACTGAGGTATGTAACAGTTAAAGCCACTTTTTTACATCTGACATGGATTGCTTTACCAGACCGAGATTCTTCTTGATTGTATTAGGTGCTATTGTATGGAGCTTATAAGCAATTTTTGCCATTGGCTTTTGTGTTTCTGGATATTCATCTGTTATAAGACGCCGAACATTCCTTACCTCGATAGGGTACGATTAGTGCAGGTCTCTTTCTGGATGGTCTGGTGTATGTAGTTAATCCATATTTCTTTGTTTTCCAAAGACATTAAATATAAGAGATATTCCCTGTATTGTAAATTTTATGTTCCCGGTTTGATCACATTTTTATGATCCGAATGTATAAAAGTTTTCTATCATGAAAATGCTGTTAGCTTTCCAAAATTGGTCAGTTTTTGGTATCACACTACTGTGAGATGCCAAACAATGCCATAATGTAGTCTAATACTTACCATTTCACAGCAATTTTATAACCACTATGGTGATTTGTATATTCAAAGTCATTTTAATATAACTTATTCAATCCTCTGTATAGGAATGATCTTTAATAGTTGTATATAACAAGAGAAGCAAGAAAAAGTCATTATTCTAATTATGTTTAAAACATTGAATTATTATCCCAACATTAACATTTATTCTTCAGTAGGGTCTTAACTTTAGTTGTCTGTGATCATCAAAAAATATATTCTCGTATTTGAAAAAGTAACTATTCATTTATAGAACGATGTGCAAAAATGAACATACATTTTTAAAATAAATATAACTGAATCTTAACAGTGACGCTTCAGAAGAGAAACTGTGTTCCTTTGTTACTTAAATACAGATTATATTACTATGTTTAAGAGATGAAATCACAACTTTGAATTAAATAAAAGAAAAATCTCGATAAAACAAATATTAGTAAGATGTGTTCAAAAAGTAAAAACAAACTAAACGGTTAAATTGCTGTAATTTCTCATTATTTTCTGCATTTCTAAATTATTGTTATTAATATGTGTATCACGGTGCAAAACGTCCGAGGCGTACCTGGTGTTCATATAGACAGACTGATAAATGTTTAAATATATTTACGACAGACTAGCTTTACTTTTCAAGGCTTTTTTGTTCATACGCTAAATTACAAAGGATTACTTGCACATTTACATGAGTAGCATGTCTATGTTAATGCATTGCGCTATGCAGCAGGTAGACTAATTACTGGAAGAATATCTTAACAGCTTCTCTGAGGAAGGATATTCGTATAGAAAGTTTATTGAACAGTGTGGATAACAGTGTGTATTGAAAGATAACGATGGGAAACTAAATCACACTAAAGATAGTTAGCAGCGCCCTCTTTCACAAAGTGAAGGCTATTGTTGTGAAAAAAGATCATTTTGACCTATAAGTCATCATGATAAACTTTATCTGGTATCGAAAAAATCCAAAAGGAAGTTTTGAAGTATGCAATAACTCGAATTAAACAGCTGTTTTCTTTAGAAATCTTGGCCGACAAAAATTTTGTTAGACTACTTACTCGACAAGTATTCGATGCAACTATGATGGAATTTTTTTAGATTTTGGTCTGTTCAAACGTGGCCTTGAATGTCAACATGTAGAGAAGTACATAGGAAGGGTAAATCCGTGTGGGCTAATTCTAAGAACTTCTAAGTGAAAGCAAAGCATTATATGTAACCATAATACATCTGTCATGATCTAGAACCAACAAAATCCTTCGCCTAATACCAGGACTAATCAGCCCGGTTGGAAAAAAACAAACATAGTTCTGGTTGAAGCACCCTCTATATCATCAATTGCATGAACAACAACTGTCACAGTGTGAATCAGATCCAGTGCAATGAAATGCTGTTAAGTTATTATCAGTTTTATTTACTCACTTACAAATCAAAATAAGAGTAAGAAATGATAAAATTATTTATTTACACATAGCACCAATTACTTTAATTATTATTCCATTTGTATTAACTTTACTATCATTCAGAAGAACTAGAGAGCCAGAAAGCCAGTCTTCATGTTCCCGGAGTGAATCCAGCAACTACAATGTCAATATGTGAAACTATATTAGTATTTCTAAGAACTTATGAGTGAAAACAATGCTGAATATGTAATAACATGCCAAACAAACTGCATCTGCCATATACAAAGAGGCTCCTTGTTTAACCCCAGGACTCATCATACCGGCTGTGATACAATAGATATAGGAAATTGTAGTGTCAGACAATAACATAAACTTCCAGTGGTTTTATTGTCTTGAAAATTTTACCTGTCCTACAATAGCTTTTGAACGCTCAATCCGAAAATGAAATCCATTTTTACCCATTACGTCCAGATTTACACATACCATCATATGTACTTTTACGTAAGTGAATAATTTCTATTGAAAACGGGTCACCTTTTGTTACGCTTAACATTTTGACAGCCAATGGCTATAGATTTTTCTAGACTAATCTTCAAGTGGGTCTCATCGATGATTCTAGAAATAACAAAAAACACACCGCTTGTATATAAACAGTTCATATACACCAGGTTTTTCAATTCTTTCCTCATTCGTATTAGCGGTATTGCACTGAGAATTGATGGATATTGTATGTTCTCAAGATGTTACACGTAGCACTACAACTCACATCTCCAGTTACATGCTACTTCATTAGTGTATGTACAACTAATTCTCTATATTATTCATTTATGGGTTCAAATAATATTTAGAAATAAGGGAGTACATTAATTATTCATGAATAAAGAACATGGCAAGTTTCAGTTATACTAACAGCTTGTTGTTCTAAACAAACATGTTCTTTTTGATTTTGAATAAGTGTCCCCAGTGACTCACCGGTAAGTCTGAAGGCTTTTAGTGCTAAAATCAGGGTTTAGAGACCCCTGTCTGTACAACAAGAGATAGCCTATTGTGTAGTTTTGCAAATATGAAAGAAACAAAAATTTACAGTAAGTAATTTTGTCTAAGTTTAAAAGATATTATACGTGAAATAAATAATCTTTGCACGTGTGTTTCCTTTTTTTTTAATTTTGAATAAGCCGTTCGTGGTCTAGTTTGTTAGCACGCTGATAATGTAAATCTAAGGGTTGTTTTGATTCGCGTCCCGTAGCCGCAAATCTTGCTCCACAAGTTTGAGCTACGGGTATACTGCAAAGGGAATACTATTATTCAATCAGGCGATCGACCCGGTATCGCCAAGTGGTTAAGACGCTCGATTCTTAATCTGAGGGTTGTGGGTTCGAATCTCCGTCGCACCAAACGTACTCGCCCTTTCAGTTGTGGGTCGATATAATGTGACGGTCAATCCCATTATTCGTTGGTAAAAGAGTAGCCCAAGAGTTGGCGGTGAGTGGTAATGACTAGCTGCCTTCCCTCTGGTCTTACACAGCTAAATTATGGACGGCTAGCGGAGATAGCACTTGTGTAGCTTTGCGCGAAATTCAAAAACAAACAAATAATCAGACAAGAGTAGCTCAGAAGTTGGCGGTTGCTACTATTGAATACCTGCCTTCCTTCTTGTCTATCCATTTTAAATTAGAGATGGCTATACCCAGAAAGTCCTTTATGTAAAAATTCTAAGCAAGGAAACACTGCAGTACAAAAAACATTAAATTGTCCATCCCAGTGTAAAAAAGATCTGTAATAAGAAACAAAAAAGCTAATAACACAATCATGCACGGTATTGTTTCACACATTTGAGTTTTACTAATTACTTCCTAGCACGAGATGTACAACGCTACAAAAGAAAAACTATGGCTCTGATGGTTGACAGAGAAGTGCAGGTTTAATTTCTTATATCATTCTTCGTGTTACGTGAAATAGCAGTAGAACATTCTCAGGCACAGTCATGAAGAATTCGTATGGTTACATAACTAAGCTCTAATAAGTTTTATAGAGAGTGTCATTTTCTTAATGACATAGGTTCCTGTTTCGTCATTTTTTATAGTTGTACCTATGTTCCATGGTAAAATTACAGTAGCATATATGTTAGTACTTTTAACAGCACTACACCTGAAAAGTAAGGAAAATTTTATTCTTACTCGTCTTAAAAGCCTGAATCAGGTTTTTATATTAGATATAAGACATTCTTTTAATATAGACAATCAGGTCTTCTTTTTAATTAAAACCTACTTAACTGAAAGAAATCGTGCATAGTATCCAACTTATTCTATATACTAGATTTTAAAATAATACCCCAAAACTAGACATCAAAAGGATAACAAATAATGCATTTTATTCTCTTAACATGAGACAACTTAGTTCGATAAAGTAACCAGATCTTAAACAAATATTTTAGATCATGTTTTCGTTCGCACTGATTGAACAAGTACAGTAGCTGATCATTGTAGTTCTGTCTACGTATAAATTAAAAATCAGTTTGTCATTTAGTATTTGTATTTCATGGTGAAACAATTTGCAAAACACTTGTGTTCTTTTCATTCCACAATGATAGAAATGTTTCAGGTGGCTGAGACTAATGTATACCGAGTGATCTTTATATAATTTAGATACTGTGTTAAGAATACAAATTATTTAAAGACGTGGTCGTTAACAGCAAATTATAGAAAAGCCTGATTCTTGCATTTTTGTAGGTAAATAACAACACTCTGTTTCTTTTCCCAAAATGGCGGTACAATTATAATAATCCTTCTTTAGAAGAGAATATATTTAGATATATATTCTTTAGTTGTTTCAATGCTCATAGCGTGAATCATCTACTATATATTAACAAGATAATGAAGAATACAGAACTACCTAAAAAACATTATTAATAAAAGAATAAGAGAAAGAATAATCTATCGTAAAAAATTCTGTAATTCTGATCTGTCAACAATAGCCTATCGTAGAAGATTATCTAATTCTGATGTATCAACAATGGCCTATTATAGAAGATTCTAATCTATCAACAATAACCTATCATAGAAGATTCTGTAATTATAATGTATCAAAAATTGTCTATTATAGACAATTCTGTAATTCTCCTGTATCTACAATAACAATACCCTATTATAGAAGATTCTGTAATTCTGTATCTACAATAACAATACCCTATTATAGAAGATTCTGTAATTCTGATTTATCAAAAATAACCTCTCATGCAAGATTCTGTAATTCTAATCAATCAGCAATAGCCTAATTTGGAAAAGAAGACGATACGATAAACTGGAATAATATTAAAATAATAGGATATGTTCCACACGTGAGAAAAAATCAACAAAAATACATCTACATCTACCTAAATGATAACGCATTTAGTCAGTCTAATGGAAAAAGTGTAACAATCCTTTTTATATGATTCTCTTGAAAGTGTTCAAACTCTAGAGGGAGAAGATATCAACTTTATAGGGAAAACAAAAATATATTCACTGAATTAAATGTTTTGAGGATTATACCTTTAACGAGTCTACGAGCTACTTCCAGATTCTCAGCTGATGAAAAGTAAATTACATGTCTGTGGATTATTTTGTGTAATGTAATTTTCATTTATAGGCGAACGTTATTTTTGTTTCTAAATCCAAAATTTAAAGAATTGACCTTCTAGCAATGAATAATTAGCGAATCAATGCTTTTAAAATAGAAAAATGGTTTAAATTTTCATTTAAACATTGTCTCCAATAGTCATTTGGCACATATCAATCAACTTGATACATGGGTGGACATTACTAACCATTCACCGATAAGTATAAGATAATGCTTTTCTCTAGGCTTAACTACATACACTACTCGAATGAAAAAGTTAATGTGTGTGTGTGTATATATATATATATAAACACATATATTACTTTCTTAGTTTAAATTACCCTAATACCATCAATACTCGGAAAATTACGTTAACATGGAGCACAAATGTTAATAACTTACGGAAGTACCAAAATTCTGAGTACGTTAGTTTTTTTTTATTTTATGTACACAAACAGACGAGGTAGAAGTGAGCCTTATCTCTATGAACATACTTTATTATATTCATAACTAACGTAACAACATGTAAAATGTTGTTGGCTAATTTATCTGATGCTGGCCAGATTCATTGAAATATTTCCATTCCAAATCAAACTTTTATCTATATTATTTTTTTAGTAAAAGTCTCTTGCAGTAATAAATTTTCCAGAGAATGTTAGGTAAAAACTAGTCTAATCTTGCACAATAATTATTTATCTCTCGGTACGCGGCTTTGTAGATAAATTTGTGTCGTTTAAAAATAATTTGTGTAATTCATTACTAATGCTATTTCTATGAGTCGTTAGGCTAGCTAATAACATTAGCATGTTTTTTCATAATACTTATTCAGCTATCAATATTTTCTGATATTCTTTCACGTATAGCATTGCTAACATGCTTTAAAATAAAACATTGATTAGCCTAACTCCTGTATATGACATTAATATGCTGGTGATGTTTCGTGATTCAGTTGTCATTGAAAAACAAACAAACGTATAATTTTTAAAATAGTTTAAGTAGCAAATAAAACTGGTGCTTTCCGCTAGAAAACGTCAAAATATTTATAATTTATAACGCGTGAACTTGTAGAAGTTTACTTTATTAAGGTCTACCCATGATGTACTTTTCAAACATTTTGTAATCTTTATGGTTCCAAAAAGAAGACATTTTTTTTCCAGTGTAGAGAGTAATTTTTTATCTCTTACGTACGTTTTTCCTCTAGGTAAGGAATAGCCTCTTAGGGATCTGGTTGTGCAATTTGTAAAGGCTTTTTGTGGTGCGTCTTATCTTTTTGACGAAAAGTCGAAATGCCTCTGTTTGTGACCTTTAAGGTTTGTAAATATAATATAGAGGGCGCTACCAGTTAGCATGTTTAAAATGTTTATTGTATAGCAACGCGTTTCTTCACAGTCGGCAATCATATATTTTTGTTTTATGGAGCAGAATTTGCGTTTTCAAATGTATTCCCAGTAGTATGATGTTTTTAGTAAGGCAAAGCTAGTTTCTATCAGGAGAGCTCTTGTACTTACCAAAACGATTATTTTAATGTATCGCCCTTCTAATAAACATCTTGAGGAATTTTGGCATATTTAATATTCATTTTAGACACTAATGTGAAGATTTCTCAGTTCATTGTTCCACATACTTACACAGTTCGTTCTCTAGAACAATTTCAACTTAAAATAAAGTAAATATTTTTGCCATAGATTTAATGAAAGTAAGTTGAAAATATAAGATTCGACCACTTTAGTTTTATCTTTTAACTTACCACTTCAGTCTGTTTTTAATACGAGAAATAATTAAAATATCATATATTCTAGTTTTAGACACAGAAGATAAATGAAAAATGAGATTACATTTACACTAAAAGTAGACATTTACTATTGCGTATACAGTTGTTTAAGTAAATTATTATATTCGTGCACAAATTTAATATGCAATTCTGTATGTCACGTAGTAGGACTTTCATTTGTTGGATGGAATAACTGCGGTCGTAAAATTTTATATTTTAAAATTTACTACGAATACGTGGTAATAAAATTCGTAATAAGTTTTCTGGTCTAACATCACGAATAGTATCTACCTTTTATCTATATAGCTCTGATATAACCATATTGATGAGAATGGCCAACGAAACATTTCTTTAAATTACTTCTAAAACTTAGAACGTTATAACAGTCTGCTTCTTGTTTTTTTTTTATACAGTTTAACATCCATGACATTACAGGCACCGATACCCTTAGTATTTAAAACACTCAAATAGGTTAATGTATTTTGAGATCGATTTAGGTCTGGATGACTTGGCTGACTGAAAAGCTAGTGTTCACCTCTACCTTCAGAAGACAAAACTTAGTTTTAATAGTACTATTAATTGACATCACTGTGGTTACCTGCTTGAATAACAATCATATTGTACATATTTTTTATTTTATTGTTACTTGCTTAGGTTTACTTTCATTGATAAAAATATCGGAACCTCCTCTTTGTTTGTAACAAGCTACAAAAATGAAACCAGAGGAGATAATTGTTTTGAAAAACGTCACATTAGAAATTAAAAGAGAACAATCGCTGATAGGCTGTAGATCAGATTTCTATTAAATGTATGTTTATGAGTGTTATGGCAGTTTTCCTCTTCATATCATATCATCTTCCTACGTGTACGTTTCAGTTTTTACCATGGTCAAGTAAAGATGTGCGAATGAGCTTGTCTCTCTGTTTGTATTACGCTCTGTTTGATAAACAGTTCCTATAACAAGTTTAATCGAGTTCACAAATAGGATACTTCGAAATTCAAATTCAAAATAATATCATACACACGCAAAGTATTTTATAACTAAAATACCTGTTTGATAAGAAGTCCAAACGTCTCACTCAATCTTAACAAACTGTTATATTACATACTTCTGTCTTCTCCTTCCATTCTTCCTGTCAATCCTTATATTCAGAGATTAAACTTGGATTATGAAAGACGTAAAACTCTTTCGTGTTATCCACTTTGTCGTCGTACAACAGAGTACTTTTTTCCAGGCAGAAGACAAGGAACGTTAATAGTTTGAATCCTCAAGAAGCGGAACGCCGTTCCGGACGATTCCGTCCAAGTTTAGCTTCTAATTATATTACATTAATATATTTTCCTTTGTTACCTACTTCCTATAAAACTTACATATCTGTAAAATTCAAATGACTTTGGTACACAACTGTTTCTCACCTTTTAAACGAATTCCTAAATATACGATGATGGTGATTTGGATCCAGAAACATAGATCTTTACCTTTAAGTATTATATTTCTTTCAATCACGATGTGAGGAAAACACGTAGTTTCAAGAAGTCTTGACAGAAATGAAACAAAAATTCTATAACCCAAGCGCTTTCAAAAGGTGGGCCTTTCTTCTTCAGGGGCAAACTTTCAGTGTCATCTTCGACATTACTCTAATCTCACATATAAAAGGTCGATTTGCAATAAATACTAAATTGTTATACTTCGCATCATGTAATTAAAACAAGAGTGATTTATGATACACGCTTGATCAAAATGTAGACTTGGATACCAATTAATCTTTGAAGCATAATTCTTAGTCACTAGTGATTCAGGTAGCCATTTGAGTATACATTTAAGTCACTAGATTGGTTTGGTTTCTTTTAAACTTCGCACAAAGCTACACGAGGACTATCTGCGCTAGCCATCTCTAATTTAGCAGTGTAAGACTAAAAGAAAGGCAGCTAGTCATCACCACCCACCGCCAACTTTTGGGCTACTCTTTTATCAACGAATAGTGGGATTGATTGAATCATTACAATGCCCCACGGCTGAAAGGGCGAGCATGTGTGGTGTGATGGGGATTCGAACCCGAAACCCTGGGATTACGACTCGAGCGCTTTAACCACCTAGCTATGACACCGAAACTAATATAATTTCAATCATTTAGAAGCAAAATTCTAAGTATTTGAAACTTAACCTTTTTTAGTCACACGTTTACGTTTTTCTGGATTCAATTATTTGAAACTAAGTCACTGGGGTCTCAAATGGTTTAAGATACATAAATATAAGCCACTTTGGATTTAAATTGTGCTTTGAGGCATAAGATTATCTGGGAATTCAGATAAATAATATCTTTAAGGCATCAATTTAAGTCATTGGTTATTAAGCTAGTTGTTGGAAGGCTTTTTCTCCAAGGATTGATAAAATTAGTTGAGGCGTAAGTCTAGATTATTATGGACTTTGTTAACAGAGGCTTTTTACCATGGTCAACTATTAGATTGTTCGAAAAATAGCGGTGGATTTTTACGACTTCATATTTACCATTGAAAACTAAAGCTTAGCTTCTATTCGTTATTTTTTTCTAAAACTTTATTTCCAACATTTCAGATCCTTACAATTAATGATGGAAAGAAATTGGTGCATCGTTTGTTTGTTTGTTTGTTTTTTGTATAAATTCAAACTTGGTCATAACGCATCGCAAACAGCTCACAATATCAATCAAATAGTGGTCAAACGAACCACTTCCAAAAGCACAGTACAGCGTTGATTCCAAAAGTTTCGTAATGGAAAAGTAAGTCTTGAAGATAAAGGAGGGCAGAAGACGTTCTTCTGTTATTTAAAACGACCAGTTAGTGGAAAGATACCCGCGCCAAACTGTTGGATAAATGACATAAGGATTGGATGTTTGTATTTCCACAATTTTGAACCATCTCGAGCAAATTGGAAAAGTGAAAAAGCTTGATAAGTGGTTTCCACATGAACTCAGTGAAAATCAGGAAAATCGCCGTTTTGAACTTGCTCTATGCTGATTTTGCGCAACAGAATTAACCCAGTTTTTGGTCAAATTATCACTTACAACGAAAAGAGGATCCATTACGACAACAGATAGTGATATGCACAATGGCTCAACCATGACAAGGCTCCAAAACATTTCCCAAAGCTAAAGTTGCACCAACAGAAGATTATGGTCACTGTATGTTGGTCTGTGGCCGGTATTATCCCATTACACCTTGCTCAACCAGAGCCGGAATATCACTGTGGAGGTTTACTGTCAAGAGTTGGGAGAAATTCATAAAACGTTGAGTGAAAAAATACCAACATTAGTCAATAGAAGATGACCAATCTTGCTTTATGATAATGTTCGGTCACACACTGCTCAAATGACTCTTTAGAAGCTCATAGAAATAGGCTATGAAACACTGCCTCGTTTTCGTTACTCCCCACACAAATAGGCTATGAAACACTGCCTCGTTTTCGTTACTCCCCACACATATTGTTCACTGACTATCACGAGCATTTGGACATCGTTTTACAGGACAAAAAGATTCAACAACGGAGCAGCAGCATACAATGGCTTTAAATACTTTTTTTGAGTTCTAAGACTTCAGAGTTTTATCTAAGCAATCTTGTTTCTCGTTGGCAGAAGTTTATAGATTCATTAAGTTTCTATTTCGATTAATAAAGTTGCTTTTGAAATTTTTTGTTATTATTACAGTTAAATTTTTAAATCCGCTATTATGTTTCGAACTACCTAATACTTTTTAAGTCTAAATCATTTGGGATTAAACTTGAAGTAAAATCATACAGATCTTTAGAACGTAACTAAAAATATCAGATTTGTTACATGTTTAATGAAACACTCTTACACGCGATTGTTAAACAGGCAACTTCTTATCTTAATCACGTTTCAGAAATTTAGCCTTTCATGCTTATTGATCAAGGTTATTTAACCAAAAAAACACGCTACTTTAAGAGAAGTAAGATACGATTTAGGCAAACACTTGTGTGTGATTGAAAAAAAAAAGAATTTCAGTATTAAAATACAGCGAATTGTTTATTTTCAAACTTCCCAGTATTATTTCATGGTCTGTCATAACATCAGTGAAACTCTTCTGGAAAAAAAGAAGAGACTGAAATGTAAGACATGATTTGTTCGATGGGTCAAGGCGTAGGGGATTGTTTTTCAAGCAACATTCTATATAATAATGACTACAATTTACATAATACAAGAGTTTCCTTCAACGAACAAGTCGAAGTTATCAAATGATAATTCTTAGAGATACAATTAATAATATTTCAAACATTATATGTACAATACTAAAAGCGAATATGAATATGCAAATAGCCACTCACGTGACAAATACAGTTCGGGTGGAACAGGTTGTATCAGAAGTACATTTTGACATTTAATCAATGTATAAAATAGTGGATGCCACCGAAAATTGATTGCCTTTGAGGAGAGTATACATAATTGCCCTTTTCGACGCAAGGTATTCATACACTCAGTTCATAAATATATGTTCACATCATTGATTTAGAATTTTTAAGGCGGGAAGATCCTTTGTAATTAATGACATTGTGGAAATAAAATTCTCACTAATGATGAGGTACAGTTTTTCGCATGTCTCTTTTCAGATGGCCTCAGTTTATCTGTCAAAAGTACGCAACATTGTCAAATAGGTTCTTCGTGTGTATTGTTTCTTGTTGAACTTTGATTATGAAGTGTAGACGGTTTTATCCAACTAACCAGCAAATCGCCATAGCCTTCCAAAATGTCTTTGAGTAAAAGAATAGAGGAAAGACAGTTAGTTAATATCACCCACAGCCACCTCTTGGAATACGTCTTAACCAACAAGTAGTGGAATTGACAGTCACGTTAAAACGTTCCCATGGTCGAAGGAGCGAGCATGTTTGGTAATGGATGTCGAACTTACTACCCACATGTTCAACAGTTGCGTACCTAAAACAGCTGCAGAATGGAACGCTTTGGTCTGTTTTGAATTTCGCGCAAAACTACACGAGGGTTTTCTGCGCTAGCAGTCTCTAATTTATTAATGAAACAGTGAAAGACTAGAGAGAAGGCAGCTAGTCATCATCACCATCCGTCAAATCTTGAGTTACTCTTTTATCAAGGAATACTAAAATTTATCATAATATTTTAGCTCCCCACGGCTGAAAGAGCAAACAGATTCGATGATGGGGATTCAAACTCTCGATACACAGATTGCGAGTTGAATACTCTAACTACATGGCTACGTCAAGCCAAAAATGAAACGGATACTCAGGCTATTTTATGCGATTGTTTTGAATTTCGCACAAAGCTACTCGAGGACTGTCTGCACATTTTATACAAAGACATTTCATTCCGGTCATGTAGTAGAATACATCGTCTGTGGATTCTGTGCGTTCGGACTAATGAAATAAACACTGGCAAACCGTCGTTCTCCTACACTTAATATATTGTGACACATTCAGGTAGAAGTGATTTTGAACATTACCGCCTTACGACAGACCTTTTCGCAATGGAAGCCAGGTTGCAGGGCTATGATCCAGATGCACGGTGGTCAGGTAGAGAACGACCGGATGGAACGATAATATAGAATAGAATGACGTGATAAATTTCCAAAATCGTTTTAATATAACATATTCAATCTCTGCACGTATAAGTCTTTCAAGTTGTAATTACAACTGTACTTTTTAATAAGCATAATATCAAATGATTCTATTTCAACCTTTCTTCTACTTTTGAAGCCTGTAAGTTCGTTTAAAACACTTGAAAACTAGTTCTGTTCGTAATTATTTATTGGCCTCATTTAACTTAATTTTTTTAGAAATAAAATTATGTGATTAAACTTAGCCTTAAGATTAATTAAATTATTCAGAAAGATCAGTACTGGTGATACACTTGACATTAAAGTTAATATTTTAGTAACCGCAAAGCAAAACTTGTTTATTTCTTATGATTATGTGACCAAGTCTTAATTTTTTCACTGCGATAACTTCACTTTAAGAGAAAGAAACACAGCCAGACTATGTCCATGATAATTTTATCTTTAAAAAAAAATGTTAAGTGTTTGCCAATGAAAAAAAAACGCTTCAATTATACTCGTCACTACATAAAACAAACAAAAGTATAAGCATTTTACGGTTTATTTCAAACATCAATACTAACTCGTTATCATTCATGAATTATACATTTTTTATAGGCTTTTATCATCAATATCCATATTTCACTTCACTTTACAAATACAGCTATTCCCGGAATTGGTTTGTCTAATATCAGGAAAAAAAATCTTTTGAAGAATGTCTGGATCTCAACAAGCACAGCAATGTACATATACTTATTTATTTTAAAAAATTAATAACAACCCAACGAAATATTTGACATATAAATTATAATTTCGCACTGTTAAGTTTCAACTAGTATCTCAGTATAATCTCTGCTATCGATGTGTTGATTAGGTGTTGATGCTGACGTGTACAAATCCTTTATTATTCAAAACAATTTTTTTTTATTTCGATTCTGAAAACGAAAAAATCATCCCGATAATAAAGCAAGGACTTTTAATCATATCAAGCAAGGTACACCTTGGTCTTCGTTTTTTAAATTTTTTTTAATGTGTGAATTTCAAATAAATCGAATTTGTGGATGCACACATGTTCTGGCAGAACCGTTCTAGTTCTAATACAGCAGATGGCAGGATTTTCACCGTGCTGAATTTGGACAATTAATTAAAAACCTACCTCAGGCATTCTACACGCAGAATATTGATTGTGCACGCTTTGTTATCCGGTTGGGACTAAGTTTTTGTCGATTATCAGGGACGACACTACAGGATGTATCATAATTATCCAACATATTCTGTCTCATTTTAATAGAACTAATCCTTGATATTATTATTTAATAATTCCACGCTTCCGATATTTTTAGAAAAAGTCAAAACAACATAATCTACAATATCTTAAACGAATTAATTATTCAGATCGCAGGAGAGCTATTTGTACAGTTAGAAAAGAGAACGTACATATACGTGTATATTGGCAAGCTGTAAAAACGGAATATTATGTAGCCTTGAAATGGACGTACGTGTTTCAACTTAAAAAAAAAATACTTCTTGGCTTTTTCCCCAAAACAGAGTTACATTTGATATACATAAATTTATATACAAGGATGGCAAACGAGCCTCATAAAGCCAGTATATTCTGCAAGATCTGAGATACCGCTTACACGAACATATCACAGTATTGACTATACAGAGATTACACATCTTACTTGTTAGCTAGGCAGAAGCTACGTCTAGACTCGAGTCTTGTTCAAAGCAAAACGTTCTTTTGGTTTAACACTTAAATTATTTACAAACATTACACACGAGTAAAAATGTTGATATTTTTGAATAGCTTAAATATTTACCATGAGCAGTCAGTAAATTTCATTTTCTTAATAAGAATTTAACTAATTTTGGGCAACTTGAAGAACGACATCGGAGACTAACAAATGAGCACATTTGGCTGAAAAAAAAGAAAAAAGCACCAGAACCGAATCCGGCAAACCAGTATAAGCTGTTTTCCTGCAGATATTGTGATATTTACCACATTGCCTACAGTGATAAAAACGAATTTGAATAAGATTTCAATAAATCAGAATGTTTAGGTAATCACGTTCCTATTATTGTGGAATCGTTTGCAGGTCTAATATCACCGTACGGTTCTTGTTCCTCGGTACTGTGAGCAGGTGGAATGTGTTGGCTGATTAAGGCTTTATTCCAGTCCTTTGGCACTCCCCATCTGTTAATGCTGTGTCGGGTATTTCCCGGGCTTCGACTAGTGTATTGGCAGCTACCTTCATTAGTGTTAGACTGATCCTCATTTATTGAAGCGTATACGTTGTCCTTCATGGGATTAGGCAAGGGCCTGGCCCCTGGCGTCGGTCGGAATGTTCCTAATTCTACAGGGGCCATAGACCGCTGATTATTAAATGTGGGGCTATTACGAGGCTGATTAGCAGAATGTAGTCCTGTTCTTTTACCAGAACCACCAATTCTTTGATTGAGTTCAGAAAGGACAGGCCCTGGTAGCCGTGGAGACTTTGACCCCGGGGTTGGACTGTATACTGCTGGAGTCTGATCCTGATGGTGGGTGAAAGGGTTGGGAAGAGGAGCAGGAGATTCTGTTGAACGTTTCTGGGATCGTCTATCTGTATGGTGGCCAGGGCGCATTTCTTTGTTGCCACGATTTCCTGAATCGTGTGAGACTATTTTAGTATTAAGTAATGAACCAGATTTGTTTCGAGGATTTTCGAGTTTTAAATCGTACTGTGGAAAGGGGTCATTAACCCTTCCTTGTAAACTGGGATCTTGATCAGTACCATTCGTGATTTTATCGATATAATACTGATGTTTGGCATGAGCTTCCTCGCTAACACGTCCATCTCGACTGTGTTCCAAAGAGTGGCCGCCATTTTTTCGAGATGTACATTCACCCTTATCACCACGGAATCGTCCACGCAGTTCTCGAGAGTCAGAGCGGTCAGCAAACGCGCCTTCACTAGACCCAGACGCCACATTAGAACACAGGTTTCCTTCAGTGGAACCTTGAAGATTAATGGTACATGAACCGACTTGAGATGTATCTGCAGGGAACTCTGCGAGACTTAATTCGTCTTCTGCGAATTCGTCTTCACTTCCAATTATTCGAGCTTCTGTTTCGCTGTCTTCAATATCCGAGTCTCCACTGCGATGTTCTACCTTCTCGTCTGATCCCCCAGACACCTCCTCGTATATAGGGTTAATATTTTCTTTGCTTTTGTTGTAAGTCATACTTCCCATTTGTTTACCTGAGAAAGCAAAATTGGCATGGGAAAACTGAGATGGTCCATAGGCGCCATATTTGACATCCAGAAACTGCTAATGAAAAACATTTAAAACAATGTTAAGAAAATCATGACACATTCAAATGACATATAACAAAAATATATTAGTAATAAAAAATAAAAGCTGATAACCTACACTATCTTTCAATTAAAAAGTAAACAACAGTGGACAAACAAATCGTGAGCGATTATTTAACAAAACATTTTAAATTATAATTTTACAAGATATTTTCAAATAATAGAGGGAAAAAACAAATATCAGGAAAATTTCAAATATACTGAATTATGTTATTGTCATAACAAAAAAGAAGCCTTTTTGGTCTAAGAGTAAAAGTATATTTTATATTGGGTACAGTTTTCATGGAAAACTCTTCACTTGACTAGCTAAACACTATATGTGGTTTACAGATCTTTATTAAAAAATAGAAATAGCCTATTTTATCGTTCTCGTAATGTATGAAAACTGAAAAGAATCTTTCTCTTTTGATTCATTCACTTTTATCCTTTTTCTTAATTCATAAAAAAAAGTATTCGCCGTGAACATAAACGAACGTTCATACAATTCACAAGATGCATTCAGATTAATATTTATATGTAAAAACAGTCATAATATTTTGGCTGAAACGAAAAGCTTTTCCTTTGCTGTGTAATTCACTTAGTAAGTAACTCAGAAAGAAGTGCTTCTGATATTGGTCAGTTACATCTTCAACACAATCAAAATTTAAAGTGTTCTGAAAGCAAGATTGAGATGAATGACCAGTAACCTTAAAGCCACTATTACATTAACGTTCCAGTATCTTATAGATTGTCTTATTAGTACATCTAAAATACATTTATTTGAATTAACTATATCAAAAACCATACTGTTTCACAGCTAGATATATATATACGAGAGTTAGTGTGTGTTTGTGCATACGTAAGCAGTTGGAAGTGTAGTGTAGGTTTTGGCGCATAGTAATGTATAATGTTTATGGTTAATAATATTTGTATAGTACTTGTTATAAATGAAGGAGAAACGAAAATGTATACAACAGTACAACAACTTGTTTACATCTGCCTGAAGTATACGAGTTGATGACGTTTCATCCTATACGTTCAGATCTTCATTACGTCTATTTGGCCTTATGAAGACCTCAATACCAAAACATTGACATTGGTATAACTTGAGTGTTCGAAAGGCATTTGCATACACAAGAATCTACTCTACTTAAAGTTTTTCTGAAATAAAAAAAAAGTTTTAGAATCATGCATTTGAAGGAAGTCTATAGCATGTACTTATATATATAAAACACACACACACATACGTGTATACATTGTAAACTATCCTTCAGAACAGCAATTAATACGTTTGGTAACTTTTTTTATTACGCAAAGACGAAGCACATTTTTTTAATTTCATGGCTTTATTTGTCCCTTAAACTTATGATAAACTTATTTCAAGCCTTATTGAAAAATTTCGAGCTCACTTTTATAAAACTTCAGACTTCAAAGCGTGAACCCTTAAGGGAAATGTTGTCTTTATCAAGTCAGTTATGTAAAAAACTGGAACTTGTCGTACAAAGTAAGGTATGGTAGATAAAATGTAAGGATGACAGCTCAGTGGCAAAACGACTAACAGCACTATCAGATATCCTTTGGAATTTGGAAGAAAATATTTATGGCTATATTATTTGTAATGTAAGTAACAATTAGCACAAACCATGAACAAAAGCTTTCAGGACTATAATATTGGAAGAGATAATTAATATATTTGGAGAATTAAGTAAAACTTAGTAGTTATCAAAATATGTTTGCACCATTTTGTTGCACTCTTCGGAACGTCTTTTGTATACTGACAAAATTAAAACAAGGTCATATTTCAAATAACCAATAATACAAATTTAAAGCACCCTTAATAGGAATAAAAAATGTGTTACGAGCTTTTACCATACTGAAGAAGATTCTGTATTATGAAAGTCGGTTACTGAAATGAGGTAAAAAGATACACATTTATTTAAACATTACCAGGAATACAACTTACTTCTATGGGAGGAAGATTTTGACTGTTCGGTCCAACTGTGGGTATTCGAGTAGGATGATGGCTGATTAGTATGTCATCATACGTCACTCCATTAGAACTGGGAATATCACACGAAGGCTGATGTTCACTCTTGCAAGGTAGAAAGTTCTGGACTTTTCGTTTGTGCCTACATAAAATATATACAGAAAACAAGAAGTGATTGTAGTTTTAAGTTTTTTTTTTCCAAAAAGTAGATTAAATAGGGAAATTAAAAATATATATATAATTATTAGACTAAAGTAAAATTAAATACAAGCGAATCTTGAAGGATCGTTGTGTTCTGAGTTATAATGAGGAAAGAATGTCTATTAGTTTTCATACATAGTATATACTTTATTTCTCTGTCTTTTGACATTCATTTATCGAAGAATTAAGAACAGCTAGTTTCGAATGAAATATAGATCTGTGCATAAAGAAAATGTATAAGCGTATTGCACGCATCAAATCGGAATACACGATATAAACTGAAGAAAAAAACCCCATCATAGTGGAGCACATGCCTTCACATTACATGTTAGTCGATGAATTCTGCATACTGAGCGATGAGAGGAAGTTTTCGTTTGACATGAACAATTTATCAAGCCAAAACTACAAGCTTCCATCGTGACTGTGATCATTACACTGAAAGACACAATGGCGCCTCGTAGAGGATGAAAGTGCAACCACACGTACATTAATTCATTAAAACGCTGATGCGTGATTCTTAGGTTTTTAAGAGACTAAAGAAAGTAACGCCTGATGGGTAATTAGGAAAGCCTATTGTTTTTCTGTCTGTTTAATTTCAAACTGCAATATGACAAATCGTAACTTAGAAGTTATTTGTGCAAAACTTCAGACTATATCCTTACGTACGGTAGTACTTAATGTTGTGATGAGATTGTGATGAAACAAAATGGCGGCCATAAAAAGCACCCACTTAAAACCATCTTAAAATGATTGAACATTAACAATGACCATTCTACAGTATTGTATGAGCAAAATTAAAGCTTATTATACTTATAAATATACTTCTTTCACTATGTACGTGTTTATAGAGTGAATAAAAAGCTTTACTTTTTCATGCAAATTTTCACCTAGGTAAGTAAGTAAGTGACTTTTCCAGACATTAGTACAGAAAAAAAAACTGGCAAACCTTATTCCTCTAATTATTTTGTAGAATGCTTCCATTTTAATTCGTTCATAAAATTCTGGGGTTTCAATGATTTTTACCTTGTACCGAAATGGATACAAGGATATATAGAGCAAACGTATATAAAATGGACGATGCGCTACTTTAGGCACATAATTAGATTTGAAGGTAGCTTGGTAGAGATTCTGATGAGTAATAAAATCGAATTACGTACACCCACGCTTGGTAATGCTGACGCAGAAAAATATAACTTATAAAAACGAATCTGACAAGTATAAGAAAATATTTTGTCTATACTTTGGTTCTAACTAACATAATTACAGCGATTTTCCTAAGTATGAATAATTGTTTCTGTTTTTTAAAATTAATATGTAACTCAGTTTTTGTGCTATTTTTTTCTTGTTTCAATCATTTTTGTGGTATTAAAACTTTTCATATTGATGTAGTCCGCTAGATTACATATATTTATAAGTTAATTGTTTTTTATCATACTTGTATGGAATAAAGTTGAATATACAAAATGAATTAAATATAAAACCATACTGTATTTTTATAGCCTAAAATTATATTGGGGTCAACGAGGGCTATACAATATGTACACAAGCATCATTTTACTGCGCATACTCTAGCCAAAGAAAAAAAAAATTTTAATGGCGATTTATTTGTCAACTTCTACTTCAAGTTAACTTTAGAACAAATAAAAGAAAATTTGTGTACTCAGAATCTAGTGTTTGTACTTTTACGATTACAAAATCTTGATCTTGTGAAAGCCAAGTACTTTGAGTTTTTACTTGTTTTTTAACTTTGACTGTAAATATTTACCAGATATAACTTTTAAATGTGATGATAAAGAGCACGCTTGACATGAGAAAAGTCCAGCATTCTCTCTTGAGAGATGAAAGCCTCGATTTGTTTGTTTTTTGAATTTCGTGGAAAGCTACACAAGGACTATCTGCGCTAGTCACTCCTAATTTAGTAGTGTAAGACTAGAGGGAAGTCATCACCACCCACCGCCAACTCTTGGGCTACTCATACCAACGAATAGTGGGACTAACCGTCACATTATAACGCCCCTACAGCTAAAAGATGGAGCATGTTTGGTGTGACGGTAATTAGAACCCATGTCCCTCAGACGACAAGTCGAACGCCTTAACCCACCTGGCCATGCCGAGCCTAAGTCTCAATTTACTACAGACTATAATTGGTAAATATTAGTGACGTATAAACTGAAGGAAAACTGTTTATTTACTCATCTCTTCCATTTTCCTTCATAGCTAATTTTATTAAATCTTACCTACATATATAAAGCACAATCATCTGTGTGTCTGTATATTTGTTACTGAGCCAATCTCAACCATAGTTTGTGGGATGTTAGTCTGAAATAAGGAGAACGTTAAAGAATGGTTCAAACCACCCAGTTATTGCTGTTACTGAACGTTTATTATTTTTGACGTACACTAACATTAACTACATCCATACACAGCACCACGTTCTTACCTTGAACAAATAATTTATTAAATATTCTCTTCCCTGTGAATTCTTCGGGTTTACAACACTAAAATTAGGTTTTCGATTCCCTTGAATGAGCACAGTAGTTTGATGTGGCTTTGCTGTAAGAAATCATGCACACACACCTTGAATTTTCTGTAACACAACATATACACAGTATTAGGGAGGGCACACGTCTAATATATCTAAGAGAGTCCGCTAGTACTCTCTATGAAGAAATGCAATTTAAGAAAAGTGACCGTCGCTATAGGGGTAATACATAAAGTTAGATGAAGTTGATACAACAACTACCATAACGCTGAAACGAATACCTATTTAGTGAGTTATACCGACTTCCTGCTTTGACCCGTGACCTTACAATTTTATTTCATAAGACACTGCTGCGGCCAATGAACATCAATTAATTAATCGCATGAAGCGGTGTGGAAGGACATCAAGTGGTGGGCGTTGAAAGCTCGTAACAGAAAGCACAACAACCGCCACGACTTTAACCATCAAAGTCACATTGACTATCACACAGTGTATATCAGGTTATGAGTATATACATACTGAGTTCTTATGGGTTATATAAATTTTTTGCTGAGGTAATAATGAATAATATAATATGTTTTGTTATAAATAAATTGTGTGGAAGTTATCACAACATACATTTTAAATTCATAACCCGAACAAACGACAGGTACCTTAGCTTGTTGTTTTCATTAATATTACCATTCCCCCTAGTGGCACAGTGGTATATCTGCGGACGCATACTGCTAGAAACCGGATTTTGATACCCGCGGTGGGTAGAGTACATATAATCTTTTGTGTAGTTTTGTGTATAATAGCAAATAAACATTAAATCTGCACTTACGAAGATAAATTTGTATTGTTTACTTAGCATATAGATTTAGGATTATCCCAAATCCAGTGAACTGACCCATTTTTTTTTAAACTAAGCACAAAGCTACACAATAGATTATCTGTACTCTGTCCACCACAGGCATCGAAACCCGGATTCTAGCATGGTAAGTCCGCAGACATGCTGCTGTGCCACTGGGGGGCTGCGCTGACTAAACTTCGTGAGATGTTATTGGATTATGTCTCCCGATCTTCCCCAAAATCAGATTAGCTGTAAGGTTACCCTACTAATAATGCAGTGTCTTCTAATTATTGTGTTAGTTCTCTAGCGTATTTATTTGGCACTTAAGTGTTTCTACTCAGTTTCTTATACATGATTGCCTTACTTACTTGTGTGCATATACGAATGTAACCAAAAAATAGGCCGAAACAAAAATTAAAAAAAACCTTCACAAATTAAAAGAATCCCAGGGTACAGGCTATAGTGTAGGTCTTAGAATGTACCTTAGGTTGTGAGAAGGTGACTGCTCTCAAAAGTAAAGAAGAAGAGAACAAAAATTAAATGAAAAAAATAAGAATAAGAATAAGGTACTACCATTTGGAGGTAAGTAAGTTAAATAAACTTACCTCTTGATGTTAGCACTCAAGTCCCCATTATGGTAGAAAAAGCCCAGCAAATGAACTATACTAGTATTAAGTTATCTAAACTAACTAGTATAACACCCGAAAATCACCCATTAAGTCTACTGTCTCTATCATTTTTCATACTGTAAATGTCTTAATACGGGGGAAGATGTTCATCAGATTAAAGTAGTGCCAAGTTGTTAAATGACCTAATTCGCAACTAAAAAAATGTTATCAGAATTTTTTAGTAAAATTTCTTTGATTTTCATTTTTCTTTATTATTTTAATACATTCTTATATTATTTTAATAGTTTTATTTGAAGTTTATTTATTAAATCCATTTAATATTAATTTTTGCATCATTATTTCTACATTACTAATAGAATATTGTAACTTAAAGATTTTACAAAATCTGAATAATTACGACGTTATAATGATTTTGTTTTATTTTACTTAATTAATATTAACATTCTCTTTAAATATATATGAATGTGTATATTATTTTAACTATTATCTATATAGTTAGATGCATCTTGAACTTAGAGTAATTCTCATTGTAAGATCTTAAATTGTTCAATCTATATAACCTATACTCCAAACAATAAAACCATTTTCGATGCTTTAACCTATTTAAAGTGAAAAAAAAACCAAAATACAAAGCCTCCAACATAATGTGCTAATTTTGCTTTTTATTATTTTATAGCACACACATACCTAACCTTCAATAAAGGAAGACAAAATTACCAGTAATACAACAAATCTTTCCTCATAACTGATGTTTTTTCATCAGTTTTTGTTTTTTTTGGAACACAGAATTCACCACCGTTATCAAACCACACGTGGAAAAAAGGCTTAAAAAGTAAACTGAAATATACTGAGGTTTAATCTATCTTGTACAAAAACAATATTGTTTTATCACAGTAATGGAACCCTAAACAAATTGCTAATTACTGCTTTATACACTAGTAACAAGATTTTTTAAGCATATAATAAAGCATGCTACTTACTTTGGCACGGGATGTTATTCAACTATGTTAAATATCAATGTTCGAGGTATTGTAAAACCCATAATATTCGGGAATGTAATGCTCTTTTGTACATAACATATACATACAGTGCTTATGGAAATAATATGGTAAACAAGTTCATTTTCTGTTAGAGTCACAGAGAAGGGTTCGAACCTAAAGAGGGTGGAGTGTGTCATAACTATGAGTTTAAGTTATAAATACAGTGTATTGTCATGTACAAATAAAGAGTGGGCGAGACATAACAGAAACACTACAATCATAGTAGAGAAACTGCCAATTATCAGATTTTCTCGATGAATGTCTGCAGTTTTAAGGTGATCATATTTCTGGGACTTAGCGAAAAATTGAGAAGTTTCCAGAAGTTCAAGAAGTATAAGTTCTCAATCGTGTAAAAATTGAAAAGTTTTCCTAGTTTGAAAAATCAGCACATGGTTTTCTTAATGATTTAGATTTTAAAAAGGATGCGAGGGTTGAGAAGTCGAGTATATTAACTAAGTATCTGTTGCTTCAATGACTGAAAAGTTTACCTGGATTAAAAGATCAGCAACGGATCTTTTATTTCACAGTTTAAACAACCTGGAATTGACAAGATAAGTTTACTGACCAAGTTTATGCTAGTTATTGTTTTTTGAATTTCGCGCAAAGCTACTCGAGGGCTATCTGTGCTAGCCGCCCCAATTTTGCAGTGTAAGACTAGAGGGAAGGCAGGTAGTCATCATCCCCACCGCCAACTCTTGGGCTACTCTTTTACCAACGAATAGTGGGATTGACCGTGGGTGGATATAACCGAGGGGTGGTTATAACATTATAACCCCCCCCCCCCACGGCTGAAAGGGCGAGCATGTTTGTTGCGACCGGGATTCGAACTCGCGACCCTCGGATTACGAATCTAACGCCTTAACCCACCTGGCCATGCCGAGCCTATGCTAGTTAAAGGATACATACAACTCTGAACAGCTAAAAGAAAAACTCAACAAATCGGACAACAGTTTTTGCTAATGGCTTTGTAATATGTTAATTATTACAGACATTGGAATAACATTATTACTCCTTTCATGTGAAATTATCCCAGAATGTGCATGAACTTAAGGTTGTATTCAACATGATCGAATAGATAAGTAACTCACAGAAAAACAAACACGTATAAAAAATATAACTTTCACTCAGGTATTTGTGAACATGGACAATATTAGGCTTACGTTTCTTAATACTCTTCATACTTTATTAATACTACTTATCTTTCTCTTGATCTGTATTAATCTTCTCTGTTGGTAGATGTATGCGTGCGTGTATTTGTTTTCATTATTTAAACTTGAACTCCAGCGTATTATTAATTTCTTCCGTATTTTTGTCTAATAGTTTCTTCACATAACCAACAACCTTTCAGGTCATGAAATTCAATATTACTACTACTGTTTTTTGTTTTTTTTTACTGCCAAATCTAGGCATTGCAGCACTGTGCACGTCTGTCGTCTGACTAAGTCAAACGTAGGTCTTGGAGACACCAACGGTCGAGCACAACAATAAATTAATGGACTTTCACACGCGCGCGTTTTCTCTTCAACTGTGACGTTAAGCACTGCCGACACGCAAAAACCCAATCGGCCCTATTGAAAAATTACTAGTGTCACAATAAGATGCTCTTCTCTTGCGTAAAACACCTCATTCGTTTGTTCCTTGATTAGGCCCTTCGAAACGAAAGTGATAGAGTGCATGGAACATAAAGTAATAATCGAAAATATTGATTTCAGATTTATACTTTCATAACATAGCTTGAGCATTGAAGACTACGGACTTTTTCCGTTATCATTGATCTTAAATATAAAAGTATGACATTTCTTGGCGCTCTAACTAGTTGTCTCCGTCGTTTATCATTTTAAATTTCAAGCCTTGTCATTTGTGTATAGAAAATCAGTAGCAAAAAAATTCGTTCTCATGGTGAAATGATGTACTTTGTTATAAGCGACTTAAAAATCAGATATTCTGTCTCGTTTACAGTATCAGTTTGGGTAATTTAGTGATGAACCTACAATGAATAACTTTTACAGACATTTCTAGGTGAAACAGGAGCGAATCCAAACTAAATAGGCGGGAATAGCTAACTTTAATCGCACCTTTACTTTATGAAAATAGGGTTAAATGCTAGTCCATTTATCACTGGCGTTATGATTTAATGTCTATTACACATGAAAACCAATTACACTTAATTAAGGCGAAGAAGTTCTAATAGCTGCTTTTACTTTTTGTTCCCATAATGACATGTTGTTCTGTCTTACCAACACATCTATTGTCTCTTCAATATACATGTTATTGACCGTTTCATTTTTGTTCCTTCTTTTCACAGATTCTCTAGTACTACCTGTGAACATGCTTCGTCCACGCCTTGTTTCACAGAAATATTCAACACAACAGATATGTTTTTCTAACCTACAGAAGCACTATCATATAATTGATATCAAATGCGCCTGCCATGGCCAGGTGGTTAGGGCGTTCGACTCGCAATCTGTAGGTCGAGGGTTTAAATCACTGTTACACCAAACATGCTCGCCTTTTCAACCGTGAAGACTTTACAAAGTTACGGTCGATCCCACTATTCGTTGTTGAAAGGATTACCCAAGAGTTGGAAGTGGGTGGTAATGATGTTTGTTTAGAATTTCGTGCAAAACTACACGAGGGCTAACTGCGCTAGCCGTCCCTAATTTAGCAATGTAAAACTAGATGGAAAGCAGCTAATCATCACCACCCACTGCCAACTCTGGGGCTACTCTTTTACCAACAAATAGTGGGGATGACCGTCACTTTATAACACCCACACAGCTGAAAGGACGAGCATGTTTGGTGTGATGGAGATTCGAACCCACGGCCCTCAGATTACGAGTCGAGTTATTTTACCACCTGGCCAGGGTGGTAATAACTAGCTGCTTTCCCTTTAGTCTTACACTGCTAGATCAGGGACGGTTAACGCAGATGGTCCTCGTGTAGCTTTGCACGAAATTCAAAACGAACGAATAAACGAGATCAAATGTTAATCTCTTACTAGCCAACCTGCGAAATTTTGAAACGAGCGGATTCTTTACTTCAAACGTTTTATGTTTTCACATAAATATCTATACTTTATTTAAAACACGAATATGCTGCAACTAAACCAAATAGTTAATATTTACAAGACATTTGTAACTAGAAATTGACTATATTAAAGTGGAATTCGTACTCACGAGACAAAATAATACCTCACTATAATATTTGTGCACGAGCGAGTGTTGGTGTTTTTGTTTCTGTTACTTTGCAATGCCGTAGTCTAACTCGTTAGTCCTCACAAACGAGCTATCAGTTTTATAGAGAACTTAAAGAAGGTTAATAGTATACCATCAATCTTTCCGGATTTTGTTCTCATCTGTCCAGTTTTTGTTATGATACGCTTACTCAAAAACGCGGTCCAAAGTTTCGCATGCAAGGTGAGGCCAACAATAAATGTCTCTGCAAATCTAGTGTTTATCACATTTAGTGTTATTTACGAAATAAAACTTTACGATGGTTGAGCTTTGCTTACTTTTTCCGGGTCCGGGAGAATACTGACTCCAAATGTGACTGGACGTGCCAGCTTTGGTTCTTCCTTCAATTAGAGGTGGCCAGAGTTAACTACCCAGTTTATCCACTCTAAACCTACATTACGCACGACCTTGTTTGTAACCAGTTGAAATGAATAATTTCCACTAAACGACGAGCATCATTACGAGGTTTGATGGTGTAATTAAAATTCTTGCTGTGTCATAGGAAGAATAAAACCAAAACGATAAATAACTACGAAATCAATGCAAGTGTTTAATGTTTTATGTACAACGCGAGGACGTATGACTCAAACAATGTACTTTAACAATTAATGTATCAAAGTGCTTTCTTAAAACTTTGCATCATTCTCTGACTTATCAAATTAATATCATAGCTACTGTATATTAAATATTAAAAAAAACTGATCAAGTGAAGTCAGTGGTTGCGCCAAGGGGGGGGGGGCTTGTAGGAAATTGAGCCCCCCCCAAATGAGACAAGGCCCCCGTCAGCCTCCCAATATTGTTACCTACATATGTTCATAAAATATGGAAAACACAATCCTCGTTGTTGCTAACAATTAACATCAAAGAGACATAGATCTGTAGAACTCAACGTCTTCATTAAGGTGAAAAATAGTTAGCCTGATAGTGACCTTACTTTTCCTCAGAGTGTATTAACTTCACATGGGATAATTTGTTTTTGCTATGTAAACTATGTCTGTATGTTATATTTCTTTTGATTTGTAGCTTTACTGTTAATGGTATACTAAATGTTCAATCTAAGCTAATCTTGATTTTCTTTATTATTATGTATTACCTTGGGTGGAATTTAGGTGAGCTTCCTCTTTTACATATACGCATATTTTCATAAACAGATTATTTCTGATTTGTAATAATGGATTATTAATCAGAGTATGAGTTTCCAATGAAAACTGTATTGAAAACGAAGTTCAAAATAGCACACCTTTCTGAAATGTACCTTGGTATTTACATTATTATAATTTACCATGTGTACTTCATATTGATGGCATTTTGGGAAGCCCCCTCCACAGTTTACCTCAGCCCCCCCCCCTCACCCCCAACGAAAATATCCTGGCGCTGCCACTGAGTGAAGCACAATAATTTATAACAGCTAATAACGTCACTCAGTGAGGTTGATTGATTGATTGATATAATGTTTTAAGGCACAAAGCAGCTAGGCTATCTGCGCCAAACGCCCGGTAAAAAGGTAAAAACAAATTAAATGTAGTAAAATACAGAAAAGGAAATGAAGGTAAAACAAAACATTATTGAAAAACAGAAAATGTATAAAATCAATGTTGACACCTAGTTTACAATGTTAAGAGAGAAAGCAGAGTAAGAGAAGTTGTAAAGGACTTACTCTAGCAAAATGGTAATGATCATAACCCGCCAGGAAGACTAACAGGTAAGTACAAGAACCTCCGTCAGTCACCTGAAGTTGGCCTTTCCAGTCCTGGTTCCGGGTTATGTGTCATTATGGCCAGTACCAAAGAGTAAAGTAATAAAAGTTTAAAAGACATGCAGCAAAATTGGAATAACAACTCGCCAGGACGACTAACGAGTAGTTCAAACAGATAGTTCAAACAGCAGCGTTAGTCACCTGAAGTTGGCCTTTCCAGTCCTGGTGTCGAGTTATTTAATGTTCTGACCATTTTCCAATTTCAAATTGAACGAGAGAGAATAAAACGTTGAAAAGGGAAACACAATTAAAAAGGTGTAATGAATAAATATCCGACACTTAAATGAGATTAAAAAGATTAATGGCCATTAAAAAACTTAAAACTTTATCAAGGTGGACAGTGTCACCATCACCAATAACACTGTCCAATGTTACAGACAAACCCTGGGACAGAACTTGTTTAAAATAGTGCCATCGTTGAGAGTCGTAACGATGGCAAGAAAGTAAAATGTGGCTTACAGTGATTTGAGTGTTACACAGACTACACATTGGTGCATCAGTTTCAGTTAAAAGAAAACGATGAGTTAAAAAACTGTGACCAATGAGTAGTCTAGTTAGAACAACTTCCTCCTTCCGAACTTTACGGAAGCTAGATGGCCAAAGTCCAATATAGGGTTTTATTTGAAAAAGCTTGTTGTCGCGTTGCTCACTCCAAGTGGACTGCCAGCTGGCACGGAGCCGAGCCTTGAATACAAGACCATAGTCCAGGTACGGAATAGGCACAGTGGTGATAGTGCCAGAGCAGATAGATTTAGCTGTCGTGTCTGCAAGCTCGTTCCCGCAAATACCAACATGGCCTGGTATCCAGAAAAAACTGTATAGAAGTAGCAATTAATGAGCAATGGGCCAGTCGGTTTTGAATATCAGCGAGAACATGGTGTGAGCCAACGTGTAGCGATTCCAAGGCCAATAGAGAACTAAGCAAGTCAGTATAAATAGTACAGTTGGAGTACTGCTCAGCTTCAATATGATCCAGGACAAGAGATATGGCGTACAGTTCAGCAGTGAACACAGAAGCTGTAGAGGGGATTCTGCGTGCAACCATCAAACCGCAGCAAACCATGGCAGAGCCCACTGAATTATCTGATTTGGAACCATTTGTATAAATTGAAACGGAATGATCGTTTGAAAGATGTTCATTAAATGAAAAACGGTACTTCCAATCTGGAGTATCTGCCTTTTCAATTGCGCCTGGATGCGAAGGCCAAAAGGAAAAATGGCAGATCGTCTGTTCTGAAAAATTACGGCCCACTGAGGAAGGCAAACACATCCCCGGTGGGATGCTTTAGTAAGGAACGAAGTTTCAAAGAATACAGTAAAGACAACTGCAAACGGCAGAGGTGTAGAGGAGGTTCATGAGATTCAACGTATAAGCTTTGAACTGGAAAGGTGCAGAAAGCCCCAGAAAGTCCTTGGTAATGAATGGGGTCCAACATCTTTAAGGCCGAGGGTCTGGCAGAGCCATAGACCATTGATCCATAGTCGAGTTTTGGTCGAATAAGAGCACGATATACCTTTAACATAGAACGTCGACCTGCTCCCCAACTGGCAGTAGAGAGGACACGGAGGATGTTCAGTGCTCTTGTGCATTTGACCCGTAGCTGCTTTAAGTATGGTATAAAGATCAGCTTACGGTCAAAGATATGCCCCAAGAACTTGGTCTCGGGGACCAGTGGCAGCGAAACTTCACCGATACAGAGTTTAGGATCAGGGTGAATACCCCGTTGGCGGCAAAAGTGCATGCAAACGGCTTTAGAAAGAGAAAAATTAAAGCCGTTCGCCATAGTCCACTTCAGTACACGATTGAGGGCAGTTTATAGCTGACGCTCAATATACCTCATGTTCGACGACTGACATGAGATGTGAAAGTCGTCGACATAGAGCCCATTCGCAACAGTGAGAGGGAGTTGTTCAGTGATGGCATTTATCTTTATACTGAAAAGTGTGACACTCAAAACACAGCCCTGAGGGACTCCAAGTTCTTGTACAAAAGAACGGGAAAGTGTCGAACCCACACGAACTTGAAATCTCCTGTCCATTAAAAATTTTTTTAATAAATATGGGTAAATGGCCATTTAACCCATGTTAAATGGGTCCAACAGATGTACTGCCAGACAGATGAAGGGCCATTTTCAGTTCCACCAGTGTAAAGAAACGATTATACTCATAGAGACAATCAGCTCGAAAGGAAAGAGGTGATCATTCTGCCCGAGTCTTGATGGCTATGAAGGTGGAAGAAGAAGTGCTAGATATCCGGCAAAAGCTTTCACCTAGAGTATAGGAGGTGCTCCGGACATCAACCACCTCATGACCATCAGAGAGTAAGATCGAGAGGGGGGACAGAATTGTAGTGCCCACTGACCTTTCGAATCTTGTCCCATATGACCTTGGAACTGGTGGTAGAAGATATGCTAGTTGTGAACTTAATCCAAGATTCCTTCTGGCTTTGACGTCTTACCCACCTAGCATGTGCTCAGGCCCGTTGGAAAGCGACGCGGTTCGAAAGTGTGAGATATCTACAAAAAGTATCCTAGGCCCGTTTTTGAGCCTTCGGTGCTAAGTGGCAAGCAGGATTCCACCACGGACGAGGATATCGTGGAAAACGTGTCGAGGTTTTAGGAATACACTGAGCAGCTGCTTGTATAATACAGTTAGTTACCGCTACTACACAGCCTTCTATTGATGGCAGAATCAAGTTCTGCGAGAGCAGTGAAAGTTGACCAGTCTGCCTGATCCAGCTTACACCGGGGCACGCGGGGTGGCATCGACCACGGCCAGTCTCTCTCAAAAGTATAGGAAAATGATCACTGCCTGGTGGATTATTGTCAACCCTCCATGAAAAATGGAAGAATAATGAAGAGGAACAAACTGAGAGATCAATAGCGGTAAAGGCTGACTAGGTGCATGAAAATAAGTATAAGAATCAGTATTGAAAAGAGAAAGGTTGTAATCAGAGAGCATACGTTCTACAGAGTGACCCCTCCCATCAAATAACAGCACTTCCCCAGAGGGGATGATGTCCATTAAAGTCCCCCAGGAGTAGAAAGGGAGACGGGGCAACTGTTCAACGAGAACATCAAGGTCTGATTGATCATATGTCTCTCCAGGGGACAGGTAGAGAGAACAAACAGTGATGGTATGACCCAAGAAAACACGGATGGCTATGGCATCCAAGGGTGTGTTGAGTGACAAAGAGAGGGTGGGCACATGCTGATGAACCAATAGTGCCACCCCTCCATGTACTCGTCCATCACACAGCTTGTCATTTCTGTACAGAGAAAACTGCCGAATAGTGACTGTATTAGCAGGTTTTAGAAATATTTCTTGTAAGGAAAGACATACAGGATGGTAGGAAGCAATCAGTGTTTTGATACCATCCAGATTAGAACGTAAACCTCGGCAGTTACATTGTATCAAGGTGGCCATTTTTAATGACAGGTAGGAGAAGTGGCTGGAAAACCATTCTGTTTACGACCACATATTTTTTCCTTACTTAGTCGGAGGAGGTCTATCAACCTCCATGGATCCTACCCTGGGTCGATTGGGCAGGTCTTTGTTATTGGAAGGGGATTCCAGTGACTGAGGACGCGAACGAATGATTGTTTTGCCTCTTGGGGTGGAAGAAAAAGATGTATCAGAAGAAATGTCTGTATTTGAAACTGAAGGATGTGGATCTTGAGGTTTGTTGGAATGTATCGGAAAAACAGAGATGGGTATGGAAATCGAATCATCAACCTTTTTAACCATGGAGGTCAAAAGGCTTTTTATTTGTTTTAAAAAAGATTATCTTGGAGGCACAGCGAGATCTATCTGCACTCCCACTGTAGTTGTGGAACGAAGTGCAGCAGCATATGTCCGAGATGGGCAGCAATTTACGAGCCTCAGGATAACTAATGTTATGAGTCGTTTTCAAACGCTGCACCTCTTTTTCCTCCAACCATTTTGGGCAAGAACGAAAGTAGGAAGAGTGAGAACCATTGCAGTTGACGCAATGTGGGTCCATGTCACATTCACAGGCATTGTGGTCCTTGCCATCACAACGAGCACGTGTCAGGGAACCACGACATGATGTCTTTGAGTGGCCGAACCTCTGACATTGGAAACATCGGAGAGGGTTTGGAATGTATGGCCGTACCCTGCAAATTAGATAACCTGCCTTGATGCTGACAGGTACACGTGATGATGTAAATGTCAAAACGAGAGTATTTGTTGGCAGTGTAACTCCATCTTTGCGAATGGAGATGCGCCTCACTGCAGAAACTCCTTGAGCGGAGAGACCAGCGAGAATCTCTGACTCGGGGACATTCTTCAAATTCCTCTCAACAATAATTACTCGTGATGAATTCAAGGTAGCATGAGGGGTAACATCAATAGGTATATCCCCAATTGCCGTTGAATTCAAGGAGTTCACTGTGTTGGGTTGTGGATGTTTCAACTAATATGTCTCCAGATCGAAGCTTCTTTACTGGCTTTGGAGAGCCAGCAAGATCCTCTAGTTCTTTCTGAATAAAAAAGGGAGACATTTGCCATAAAGGTTTGTCTGAAAGTGAATGCAATATAAGAAAATGAGTTACGTGTGTTACAGATGTTGAAGATTGCTGCTCAGAATCTTAAAGACATGGTCGTTTACCTATTGACTGTTTTTTCACTATTTTATTTAAATTTTTTGAAGGAGGATCCATATGGAAAAAGAAAAATTTCGGTACCCACTGACCCCACCCACCATGGAGCCCTACGAGGGGACGCACTACAATGTCATGCAAGGACAGTGCAGCAACGCCAGGGTTTCGTGAGCACTATACCCAAACACCAGCATCAGGCACAATGTCCACAACACCCGTTGAGAACTTCCAACACTAGTACTTGGTTGACTTTAGCCCAAGTGGACCAGCCTATTGACCCAAGGGGGACCACCCAAAGGCCGTCAACAGGAATTCAAGGCCAAAGTGGTGTGTTAGGGTTGGACCCCTCAACCACCAGGATCCTCTCCTCCCCTTCACGGGTCGCCACGCACGGCAAACACGTAGGTGAATGTTTAGATCCCAGAGAAGGTAACCAGACAGAACAGAACCTTCCCTGGGAGGTCCCCTCACCACGTACAGGAATCCATAAATTCATCAATCCAAGTGTTCCTTTGCTACAGGTTAACAAAATATTCTCAATACATGACAGTTTGCTACGGAGTGCAACTTTATAAACGCAATGAAAGCTGCGAGAAGAGACTGTATTATCATTATTATAAAAAAACTACAATATATAGGACTAGTGGAACACTTCATATACAGTGCTTTAAAATTAAACGACCACAACACAATACTTACTTCTGTAAATACATCATTGCTTTACTTTACACTAGATGGCGCCATAAAAGAAAGAAACAAATAGCGAAAAGTATTTCGTTATAAAACAGCTACGAAAGACGACTAAGATGTTCGTTCTTTCTTCAAATTATTAAGAAATTAGCATATCATAATTATTACTGTCAACGACGATAGTTGAAGCATCGTAAAGAATAATTAAAGATAAAACATTTACAATTTAATGACAATTCGGTATTACCAATGAAAAGTTAACGGACAAGGACAATTTTCCAATAATTATTTACCAAACAAGGAAGGCTATTTCCTGTAGCAAATACATAAGTTGTTGTATATTAGAATTATATAAGAATGAACAGCGACGAAAATGATCTTTTTGGAAGTTTTTACTTATTTTATTACTTAAAAATACGCAGAACAACAACATAAGCAGATCATTCATGCAACACAAGTGCAATAAAAGAAACTCCTACATGAAAGGCTTAGCAAAGATATAAAACATTTATATATGCAATGAATGGTCTTATTGTATTTATTTTTCGAATTATATCGTAGAATAAAATAATAATAATAAGTTAGATGTTGACCGCATTCGGGCTCGGTGGTTAAGGCAATCAACTCGCAATCCGAGGATCAGCGTTCGAATCCCCGTCACACCAAACATACTCGCCCTTTCAGCCGTGGAGACATTATAAGGTGACGGTCAATCCCACTATTCGTTGGTAAAAGAGTAGCCCAAAAGTTGGCGGTGGTTGGTAAAGACTAGCTGCCTTACACTGCAAAATTCGGGACAGCGCAGATGTTCCTCGTGTAGCTTTTCACGAAATTAAAAAAACAAACTATATGCAATATTTTCAGTCCTCTGTGTGTATCATTCGAAAACACTTTAGGTATATCTTGTACATAAGAAAATCTTATAAACTGTCTTTTGCATTTCAACGGGAGTTTGTATTTATCTTTACCAATAACAGAGGTGATAAATTCAAGACAAAATTTACATATTTAAAAAGATTTTTGTTGCAAGTTTGAATAACACGTTGAAACACTTCTCCTGTCTAGTAGACGTAAGGGTTTTAACGTAAGAGAAACAATGTCAAATATTAAGCGTTCTTCCGGCGCCTAGTTGTGCAGCGTTTGTCAATGGTTGAATAGCTTTCGCTTCAATATTCTGTTAAGCTTATAACCTAGACACATCTTGTGAAAATCATTTTGCAACATCTTTTACCATAAAAAAAACTCTTGAATGCTTTCGTAACAAGTTATTGTGAAAACACACACACTTAATAATACTATACACTGCATATTTTACTAATAAAATACAATACACATTTCAATGAAATAACCTTTTTTATAATTATTACTGACAATAGTAATAAACAGATTATAAGTAACTCAAGAACTTTAAGCTCGTCCAGACAAATAACATAATTTTATCAAGTATATCTGGACACATGGAATGTAAAGGCAGTAATTTATTTTAGCTAAAATTAACTCGCCATTTAAACTTTATATATATATATATATATATATATATATATATATACATATATTTACAGTTAACAGTTCCACCTGTAGTACCGTAAAGTTAATTATTTTCATTTTTTAAAGTTAATGATAAACAATTAAATATCTTTGGTTTTTGTTTGAATTTCGCACAAAGCTACACGAGAACTATCTGCGCTAGCTATCCTTAATTTAGCACTGTAAGACTAGAAAGAAGGCAGCTAGTCATCACCACCCACCACAAACTCTTGGGCTACTCTTTTACCAACGAATAGTGGGATTGGCCGTAACATTATAACGCCCCCACGGCTGAAAGTGCGAGGATGTTTGGTGGATGGGGATTCGAACCCTCAGATTACGAGTCGAGCGCCCTAACCACCTAGCCATACTCGTCCATATATTTTGTATTATATAATAATAATTTATGTTGTTCCCTCGTTTTTAACTCTTTTTGACATTGCAGTTTATTATAATATAACATCCTTTTTTTATAAAAATATATATTTCCCAATGATATTAATAATATATATATACATAATTAACTCACAGTAGGAATAAGTTATATGTTTTAGTAATTTTTATAAATAATTGTAAGTTAGTTGTATTCCTTCACGAATCAAAACATATCAGTGTTAATAAATTGTATCCAAGATTAATAAACAGATTTTAACATTTAAATATTCAATTTTTTTCTAAGAATAAATTTTGATCAACGTGAACTTTAGTTGTTAGCAAAGTCTAACATTTGTAAACCTAAATGTTTTGCGATACGTGTTCTTTCTATTTGTGAACATTTATAATTAATATATTTTAGACGCAAATTTTTGATGTATGTAGAGTTGAAAACATTTTCATTTATATTAAGCTCATTATTTAACTTAAGGAAAATACATTTTTAGTAATATTAATAAATGATCTATTTTCAAAAACGAGTTTCCTATTTTATTGTAAATCAGTATTAATTTTAAGTGAAATTAATCTATATGACAAGAGATAAAGGCTGTTAGAAATGTGTTCAATTTTTTCTACTTAAGTTAATGACATTTGAAAGCTGATCTGAAGTAATACAATTTAATAATAAATAATAGTGCTTTTTACATATAAACATGTCTTTTGTCATCAACAGTGGAGCTATTATAATTTTATAACTGGAGAACAAGCAGTTGTTTTAGAGTACACATGCCATTGATTTAGCTGTAATTTTGAAAATTAAGTTTTTAATATTTCTTAATAAATGTTGAGGGCGCTATAATGAACATACAACGACGATGTTTTCTTTCAAAAATGTTATTTGTTTTAATATATCCACTTTACGATCTACCAAAGTACCACTTTTTCTAAAAGTTATCTAAATATTTTTCTAAATATTATCTGACTATACGTAGGAGAATCTACTATGAAGGTGTAGAAAACGATTATTGTTTGAAATGTTTGCAACTAAAGACGAACAGTCCGTTAAGAAATTATATGATAAATAATGTTAATATATAAGGATTTAGAGCTCCTGTATAAGCAAAACTCTACACTGTAAGCTTTTATCAAAGAAAACTTTGCAATACGTTTATTCGGGATTTCTTTCATAAATTATTCTCGAATTACTTATAAGAATACGGTTATAAAACTTTAATGTACAGACAATTCTAAAACTGAGCAAAAATTTACGCGGTTCTTTATATTACAAGTCTAGTTTGCGGTAGATTGTGGTTATAAAGAAAAGTGAACAAATGGCTCTTATCGCTAAATTTCAACAAAAAATTTGTTACTTAACACTAAAAACTACTTAGAAAATGTAGTATATCATCTACGTTCACTTTGTAAATCAATTACGATAAATTAATCAAACACATTTGTAACTTAAAGTTCAACATAAACGTCATACTGTTTATTGTTGTTTCTTTTATTTAACAAGATCTGGTGTGTCCTCTTCACATTTAAGTTAGAATCTCAGTCTTTGTTTTATTTTGTTTTGTTTTGAATTTCGCGTAAAGCTACTCGAGGGCTATCTGCGCTAGCCATCCCTAATTTAGCAGTGCAAGATTAGAGGTAAGGCAGCTAGTTATCCCCACCCACCGCCAACTCTTGGGCTACTCTTTTACCAACGAATAGTGAGATTGACCGTCATATTTATTATAACACCCCCACGGCTGAAAGGGCGAGCATGTTTGGTGCGACCGGGATTCGAACCCGCGACCCTCGGATTACGAGTCGAACGCCTTAACACGCTTGGCCATGCCGGGCCGAATATCAGTCTGGCACATTATTTCAGTAAATCGAACTAAGTTAACTGCTCTCGTGATGAGTACTCACCATTAAGAAATTAGGGAGTTCAAGGCTTACAAATATCACACACTTTTCAATCACAGACGATATTTAGGTTTCTTTACCGTGTTAAAACGACTGTAAAGCAAAGTCCATTTTGACAATTATAATTCTGTGTACTTATTTACCTTACATTTTTTAAGAGTCAATTTATTAGTTATACTCATCTCATTGCGTGCGATCTACTCTCCAGATTAGTACTTCTTATAAAAAATGTCTTCTTGTTTTCAACACACTCATTATTCTTGCACGCTATTTTGGGGGTTCACCATAAATTTGTCCAAAACTGCTATCACCATAAACCAAATAACAGTTTTGGTCATCTTTCTATGTTGTCTTAAAAAAGCAAGCCACTTTACCTGATATAAAGCCCAATAAACATTGTATTGTAATACCGTCAATCCCCACTCATTCATAGAGAAAAAAACTTACCAGACGTTTTAGTGACACTTAAACTCACACGTTCTCATCAAAACCCTCATGTAAACAGATTCCTGAACGAGGACTAAGACTGTTGGATTAAGTTCTTTCCTCACTTTAATGACAAAGTTCTCACTGTATCTCTTTCTAGTGATAAATGTTACTGTTTTTACTGATGCCTCACTTAGCGGATTTGGAGCAGTCTGGCCACTACTGGATTTGTGTTGACTGGAATATTTTTACCTCTGCTGAAGAAAATATACGGCTTTTAAAAAGGTGGAAATTGCAGTATCGTTGACCTCCCAAAAGACGATAATAATGATCTCGAGTCAAGCTGTGGTGTGTTCCGACACTATTTCATCTCTAATGAACTAATTTATGGGATTGACAAAGGATCTTTTCTATCACCATCAAAATGTTATGTTGTATTTAAAAAAAAAAAAAAAAATTGTTGTTAATCGGCAAAAAGTAGCTTTCAAGTTATTGCTGTTTCCAGAAAAAGCTCCTGTATTTACAGCTGATGCTCTTGGAACGTCAGTACGATAAAGGTATTCTAAAACTATTCTCAGTTATCTTCTACTACCTCAAACAATATACTTTATTAAATTCCCAGGCACTACTGGTGTCAGGATTATACTAGACAATTTGTGTGACCCGCCTGATTGTTTTTGCTATTTCAAAAGGGGACCAGAACAGTTTGGTTTTTTGAATTTCATGCAACGCTACACAAGGGCTACCTGCGCTAGCCGTCCCTAATTTAGCAGTGTAAGACTAGAGGAAAGGCAGCTAGTATTCATCATCCACGGCTGAAAGGGCGAGCATGTTTAGTGCGACGGGGATTCGAAACCGCGAATTTCAGATTACGAGTCGAACGCCTTAACCGACCTGGCCATGCCGGGCCGGACCAGAACACAGCGTGGCCAAAGGTAAGCATGTCATATACTGAGAGTGTTAATGTGCTGTACGAGTAACAGCCAACTCCCACTATATGATCAGGAAAGTGCAATAGAATAACTGGCGACGGGTACTTTGAACCAGCTTTTTTCCCTTCAGTTAAATCTGGAGGTTTCTATAAGCTATAGGGAGATTTCTAGAATCAAACAAATCCACAGGAACCCAGCAAATCTCGGCGCTTCCAATGACGGAAATATTTGACCTCTTTTCACCTGATAAATGTCTTACCTTTGCTTGTCT